>NW_017670234.1:2977043-2988030 GCF_001879085.1 Nicotiana attenuata
ATATACACTTTCAAAACAGTGCATATGCATCATCATTTGATTTATAAACACACATAAGGATTTTTCATAATTTTTAAAGGCTTTAAATCAATTTAATTCTATATTTTATTATATTAAATATCCACTAATTACCCTCCAAATTATTTTTATGATGATTTAATCATCTAAACTTATCATTTGCACCAATGTGAGGTCTTAAATATTTTCAATGCGTTTCTTATTATTGTATTTGTATTTTTAGGCTAAATTGCATATTTTACAATAATAGCCCATATGCATGTATAATTACATTATTTATACAAAAAATAACTTTTATATTTTTATAATATTAAATAACTATTTTTAATCATTTTCATGCACGAATGATATTTTTACATTTATTAATTACTTATATAAATTATTTATTGATAAAATTTTGGGTATTTAAATAATAGCTCTTTCTAACCAATTTTGGACCACATTAGTGGCCCAAAACAACCCAAAACTTAGCTCAGTCCGCCATAGCCCAATCCAAACGACCCCTTAATCCCCAACCCATTTCCAAACCCGACCAAGATCTCTTTAAACCTCATCCGTTGATAAAAAATGATCAACGGCTCACAAAACCCCATCCCCTTTCCTTATATCTCCTCACCCTAACCCTAATCCCCATTCCCTAAAGACCGCCGCCTCTAAACTCTCTCTGCCTCACCTTTAAAGAACCCTAATCGCCGCCCTTTACCAATCCCCTTCCTAATCCCTTTAGCCATGGGATTTACCTGTTATTTACTTACCATATCTGTGTCCCTTCTCAACTGGTTACTCGTTTGTGGAGTCACCTAGTTGCTTGTCTAACATGGCAAGCGAATCTCATCAAAATCGAACCAAATCGGTTCAAATCCTTGATTTCTTTGATTATTCTGTCTATGTTCATCATTTATCCTTTGTAAGTACGAATATTTTCTATATCTGTTGATGATTCTTACCTACCCTAAATTGGGTTTTTCAGACCTCTCTTAATCGAACCAAATCGGGTTCGATTCTCTGATTTTAAGTGATATTTCGTCTATGTGCATCCTATTTTATGTGGTATTTGATTTTATTCTGCTGATTTTACACTCTCCCTAAAATTAGGGTATGAGACTTTTCCCTTTCCCTTACTAATTCTGATTGCATGTAATGAATCTTTCCTTTCTCGTGTTTGATTGATGATTTTCCTTATTTGGATGTTAATTTCTACCACTATATAAACCCATTTCCCCCATTCCCTTTGGACAGATGTCACGACCCAAATCCACTACGGGTCGTGATGGCGCCGGACACCGCTGTCAGGCTAGCCAACTAAATTACCAATAACTTCCTCTTCTTATACTTTTGAAAATCTAAGGTTTTACCTTCCGTTTTACATAAATAAGGATCTTTTCTTGAATTCAAATTTAAATAATAATAATTAGTACAAAGATCTACTGAAACCATCCCAGAAACCCAGCGTCACAAGTGCATGAGCAACTACTGATAGTGACATAAAATACAACACAACGTCCGTCCGGAATATAATGGACAGAAAAGAAATACAGTTACTAGAAAGGGACTTTAAAGAGCTACGGGCCGCCTTGCATACTGCAACTCACCCAGTCCCCGAATCGTCCGTGCTGCTGCGCCCAGTAGGCTGCTAATGTATCATGTACCTGTGCAACAAAAATGCACAGAAGTGTAGTATGAGTACGTAATCAACGTGTACTCAGTAAGTATCCCGCCTAATCCCGAAGGGGTAGAGACGAGATGGCCAACTCCGACACTCACTAGAGATCAATTAACAATATACCATAAGTGTGAGAATAATCATGGAATTTCATAAAAACTCTAATCGTGAAGCCAGGAAAATAGGTAAGCACCTTCAACAATAACTCAAGGGCTTCCAAGGTCTATTCTTTATTATCTTATCAGTTTATATCAAGCCACGTAGGGCCAATTCCACATTTGCAATAATTAAGTAACAGGTAGACATGCGCAAATCACACCGAGGCGACGGCCCGCTCCAACAGAAATTTAAACTGTGCACTGCCGAGGGTCGAGCGGCACGAACCATAGATGCATCTATTTTCATCGAGGCGTTCGGCCCGTTCCATAAATAAACACATATCCTGCTCGCGAATCATCCATGCGACGCAGGCACACATAAAATACATGCTCAAGTAGGAAATTAAGAGCTCATCGAGGATAATCCTCCAAATAAACAACTTTCTCTTTTTAACATTTCAGGGAAATTACTATTAAATCTCTTTTTAAATTCCTTTACCAATTTAAGGTGATCTAAACAATTCAAACTATCAATGAGTTCACAGTAATCCAAGTATAACATGCTTTCGAGTCCTAGACTACCCGGACAATAGCATAATAGTAGCTACGCACGGACTCTCGTCACCTCGTGCGTGCGTAGCCCCCACAAATAGGAGCACATAACCATTTTACTCACGTATGGGGTAATTTCCCCCTCACAGAATTAGAAAGGAGACTCACCTCGCTCCGAAGACTCATAACCGGCATTCTACATCCTTCCGAAGGCTTGAACCAACACACAATGCACCAAACTAGCCAATGATCATACAAATCCATTAATATATGCTCAACTATACTTTACAACTCAATTTATAACAATTCCCAACCCCGAACGAAAAGTTGACTAAAATGCCCTCGGGCCCATGCGCCCGGAATCCGAAATTTTTCGAAGATAAAGGTTACCCATAACCTCAGGAACTCAAATATATAATTTTCTCCTAATTCCATACTCAAAATCGTGGCTAAAATCCAAGGTTTATAATTTTCTAGGTTTCCAACCAAAACCCCAATATTTGCACTAATTTTTCATGCCTAATCCATACATAGTCAATGTATTTAGCTCATAATGGGTGGGAAAAACTTACCTTAGCATGGTTGATGAAGATCCTCTCTTGAACCCTCCAAAATCGCCAAATGAAGTGGGAGAAATGAGTGAAATGAACCAAATCCGACTTTTTAAAACACCCCTCTGCCTTCAGCACTTTTCGCTTCTGCGCTGCAATTTCCGCTTCTGCGGATGTCGCTTCTGCGACTTTCTAACCGCTTCAGCGGTTTTTGGCTTGAGGGGGCTGACCGCTTCTGCGGTCTGGGGGACGCATAAGCGGAACCGCTTCTACGGTCCCTGGGCCGCTTCTGCGGTTACCTGGGCCTGCCCCCCTTTCCGCTTCTGCGAGCTACAGACCGCATCTGCGGTCCAAGAACTGCAGATGCGGTTATGACAGATGTAGCACACTCAGCCTTCCAAATTTCCAAATTTCGATCCGTTAACCACCCGGAATCCACCCGAGGCCCCCGGGACCCCAACCAATCATACCAACCAACCCCAAAACACATTACGGACTTGCTCGAGGCCTCAAACCACATCAAACAACGCTAAAACCATGAATTACACCCCGATTCAAGCTTTATGAACTTTGAACTTTCCAACTTCTATTTCCGATGTTTAAACCTATCAAATCACGTCCGATTGACCTCAAATTTTGCATGCAAATCATATTTGACATTACGGACCTACTCCAACTTCCGGAATTTGATTCTGACCCCGATATCAAAAAGTCAACCCCCGGTCAAACTCTCCAAAAACCTTCAAATTTCTATCTTTAGCCAAATGGCTTCAAAAATGATCTACGGACCTCCGAATTCACTTCCGATCGCGCTCCCAACTCCAGAATCACCATACGGAGCTATTCCCAATCTCGGAATCCCAAACGGACATCGATAACACTGAAATGCACTTCAAGCCAAACTTATGAAATTTCTTCTAAAATGCTAACTTCCATAATAGACGCCAAAACGATCCCGGGTTATCCAAAACCCGCACTGGGCATACGCCCAAGTCCGAAATCATCATACGAACCTGCTGGAACCTTCAGATCCCGATTCCGAGGTCGTTTACTCCAAATTCCAATCCTAGTTCATTCTTTCAACTTAAGCTTCCGAAATGAGAATTCTCTTCCCAATTCAACTCCGAACTTCCCGAAACTAAATTCTGACCACGCGTACAAGTCATAATACTTGATATGAAGCTGTTCATGGCCTCCGAGTGCTGAATGGAGCGCTAGTACTCAAACCGACCGGTCGGGTCGTTACATTCTCTCCCTGTTAAACATACGTTCGTCCTTGAACGTGCTGAGAATTGTACCGGAGTAGTCTGAAATCACTGTTTAGCACCTCACGCACCTTCCCGTGCTACCACAACTTAGGTGAGCACATAAGCTCGACAAATTCTGAAGATATTCCTTTTTATTCAAGCAAATAAGCCTTAGAGCCCGATTCCAACATCCGGAATCTCATGCTAGGCCCGTTTCCAACATACAGTCACCATACCAATCACTACACGTTGTACTCAAACATAACGGCATAACTTTGCTAAATTCTTACTTTGCAACACTAAATCCACAGGACCACAATAATATTCTCTGATCAACTTAGCCAACATTCTACTGATCTGATGCTCCCATTGCACCCCATGACATATACAGGTCTTACTCTAACCTTTACCATACCGCCACGGCGGAAGAGATGTACCGACATTCATAATCAATCGCCGAGTCAACAAAACATTAGGTCTACACTCCTGACAAGGCCTTCACCTCATTCTGAACCCAATAATGGTCTTATCTCCATAACATACCTCATATAGCTGGATTGCACAGAATCCTAGATCAAGGGATCTCGTCTCATCCGATACAACTGCTTAGGCAATAAGCCACCCCAGAAATTGTTAAAATCTCATATGATGCTACCATGCGCCAATAGGCCACCAATTAGAACGCAATGCAAAAGGAAAACGAACTCTGGAAGGAATTACCAATTCCCCGCACTAATACGGACTTTCCTCAGACGATAGGAAACGAAACACACAAGGAACAACATATAGAAAACTAGACTCGACATCACACTATTGCAGCGCGCAACCCGATCCAAATAACGTACCCATGGCGGCGTGCCACCCGATCCCAAATAGATCTCACATAAGGAGATTGCACTTCGAGCTAAATCTGCTCATTACAATAAAAATATCGAATTCCGATCGTAAGCACGCTAAGTGCATAATACCATCCCTGAGGAAACACATAGCACTATAGGCTACAAAACTCAAGCACAACTAAGGTGCAATATACAGCATAAATCTCAAAGCCATCCTGCTCATAACACATCATTTCTACGCGGATTCTCAACACGTAAGCGATTTTCTCAAGCCGTCTCACAACTCATACGGCGCAACACATCATCACCTGGAATAGCTGATGACAAAATAACACCCCGGCTGTTCCTCCATAGGGAACGCTCGCTGAATCGAACACAATTGGCATGATATAAAACCCTGTTCACATATATAAATCAATCCATCGACCTCAAGCCGATTTCTGATTGCACCCACTTGACGGACCACCTTTCAAAGGTCCATAGTGACTCTCTTTCCCTCATAACACTTAAGAACAACCATCATAACCGGAGCAACCTCCTCGGTTCGTAACCCAATGGACAAAGTGCGCTCCAGGCCTAAATTCTCAAATTAATGTCATTACCACAATTCCCATACTTGGTCTAAATCTTTAGTCCATCAAGTGACTATATGTCACACTTATGCAATCTTCCCGTGGGACACGCTCCCACAATCTTCCAAAATAAACAACGGGTCCGCACACCTGAACCACCGGTCGCACTAACAACGAAAAGTGATCAAGAATCCCTACCAAGGTGCAAAGCCCTTTTCTTTCATAAAACACCGATCTCCGGTGACGCTGAAGACAATTCCAATTTACTTTAATTGTCCAAACCTTTCCTTGCTCATCCGAGCCCGTGACATCCTTGTCGACACCGAACTGCAACCTTGATCCTTACTTCGTATTTCCATGCTACTCACTGCACCCAACGTGCCAATATACGATAGAACACGATTTCCATCATAACTCTGAAATCATTAATATTTTAACACTTCGTCATATAAGAACTTGCACTCAACTCACCTCAGGAGAACCATAGCAACACACAGGTAAACTTCCCATAACCGTAGAATATGCGAATCTGCAAGTAGTGGTCCAAGCCACCATAACCCTTTCCGGAATTTGTTTCCACCTAACAAGCCATAACAATGGAAGGCTTCTGAATGACATCAATTACGGCGACCGACAAACCTCACTCGTACCGCCACATATCATATACGCAACTTGATCATACTGAATGAACTGATCATAAATCCCAACACGCCCAAATTCAACTGTGGCTAATCAATCCCTTCCTTTCCAATTTATCCTTAGGTACTTTGGGAATATTACTGACTCTCTTCAACACTTAACACACTCCCTCTATACTCATCCCGAGTGACCTTGAATCACGAGACCATGCTGGCTCAACCCCTACGAACCATTTCGTACTTCCCAGTTGCTACATCACAAGCCAACCCTCACGGAATATTCTGTGCCACCTCTCATAAGCTGCTTTCCAAGCTTGATTCTTAATTGTACTTATAGGCTCGAAATCATTAGGCATCATACTTTACCTCTTTTGAATCCATTAGGACCGTTACTGAGAGCCATCCGCTCTGACTTGGTCCCGAATATAATCGGCTTCATAGGTCTCATAACACAGGAATACCCTCTCGACGAGGCACCTAGCAGAATTACTCCCTTTAAAACCCGCTTCCATACAAGGCATGAATCGCGAATTCTTTCCCAAGTTCGAACATGAGCCATAAGGGCAACCATAGCACATCTTTAATAATTTTTCTGCTCAAATTACTACTTATGGTAGTTCTCCGTAGCTGAGACAACCCCTCAGTATGCTATTAACCATAAACCTCACAAGTAGCTAACCATGAAGCCCAAATCATAAGCGGTGGGACTCTCCCACTTAGCTTGATGCCATTATTACAAAACTCTGGAGTTCACCATTATTCTTAATCTCTTGTTGACATAACCTTGCGCAATCATCCGCCGCAAATTCTCGGAATTCTCATGTAAATCCCCATCTTTCATATCCTGAATCATCATCCACCTTCGCACCGACAACCACTGGCATTCTCGATATCTTACCGTAGAAACTCAATTTGATACTCTAAATCATTAACNNAGGCGACGGCCCGCTCAACAGAAATTTAAACTGTGCACTGCCGAGGGTCGAGCGGCACGAACCATAGATGCATCTATTTTCACCGAGGCGTTCGGCTCGTTCCATAAATAAACACATATCCTGCTCGCGAATCATCCATGCGACGCAGGCACACATAAAATACATGCTCAAGCAGGAAATTAAGAGCTCATCGAGGATAATCCTCCATATAAACAACTTTCTCTTTTTAACATTTCAGGGAAGTTACTATTAAATCTCTTTTTAAATTCCTTTACCTATTTAAGGTGATCTAAACAATTCGAACTATCAATGAGTTCACAGTAATCCAAGTATAACATGCTTTCGAGTCCTAGACTACCCGGACAATAGCATAATAGTAGCTACGCACGGACTCTCGTCACCTCGTGCGTGCGTAGCCCCCACAAATAGGAGCACATAACCATTTTACTCACGTATGGGGTAATTTCCCCCTCACAGAATTAGAAAGGAGACTCACCTCGCTCCGAAGACTCATAACCGGCATTCTACATCCTTCCGAAGGCTTGAACCAACACACAATGCACCAAACTAGCCAATGATCATACAAATCCATTAATATATGCTCAACTATACTTTACAACTCAATTTATAACAATTCCCAACCCCGAACGAAAAGTTGACTAAAATGCCCTCGGGCCCATGCGCCCGGAATCCGAAATTTTTCGAAGATAAAGGTTACCCATAACCTCAGGAACTCAAATATATAATTTTCTCCTAATTCCATACTCAAAATCGTGACTAAAATCCAAGGTTTATAATTTTCTAGGTTTCCAACCAAAACCCCAATATTTGCACTAATTTTTCATGCCTAATCCATACATAGTCAATGTATTTAGCTCATAATGGGTGGGAAAAACTTACTTTAGCATGGTTGATGAAGATCCTCTCTTGAACCCTCCAAAATCGCCAAATGAAGTGGGAGAAACGAGTGAAATGAACCAAATCCGACTTTTTGAAACACCCCTCTGCTTTCAGCACTTTTCGCTTCTGCGCTGCAATTTCCGCTTCTGCGGATGTCGCTTCTGCGACTTTCTAACCGCTTCAGCGGTTTTGGGCTTGAGGGGGCTGACCGCTTCTGCGGTCTGGGGGACGCATAAGCGGAACCGCTTCTGCGGTCCCTGGGCCGCTTCTGCGGTTACCTGGGCCTGCCCCCCTTTCCGCTTCTGCGAGCTACAGACCGTATTTGCGGTCCAAGAACCGCAGATGCGGTTATGACAGAAGCAGCACACTCAGCCTTCCAAATTTCCAAATTTCGATCCGTTAACCACCCGGAATCCACCCGAGGCCCCCAGGACCCCAACCAATCATACCAACCAACCCCAAAACACATTACGGACTTGCTCGAGGCCTCAAACCACATCAAACAACGCTAAACCATGAATTACACCCCGATTCAAGCTTTATGAACTTTGAACTTTCCAACTTCTATTTCCGATGTTTAAACCTATCAAATCACGTCCAATTGACCTTAAATTTTGCACGCAAATCATATTTGACATTACGGACCTACTCCAACTTCTGGAATTTGATTCTAACCCCGATATCAAAAAGTCAACCCCCGGTCAAACTCTCCAAAAACCTTCAAATTTCTATCTTTATCCAAATGGCTTCAAAAATGGTCTACGGACCTCCGAATTCACTTCCGATCGCGCTCCCAACTCCAGAATCACCATATGGAGCTATTCCCAGTCTCGAAATCCCAAACGGACATCGATAACACTGAAATGCACTTCAAGCCAAACTTATGAAATTTCTTCTAAAATGCTAACTTCCATAATAGACGCCAAAACGCTCCCGGGTTATCCAAAACCCGCACTGGGCATACGCCCAAGTCCGAAATCATCATACGAACCTGCTGGAACCTTCAGATCCCGATTCCGAGGTCGTTTACTCCAAATTCCAATCCTAGTTCATTCTTTCAACTTAAGCTTTCGAAATGAGAATTCTCTTCCCAATTCAACTCCGAACTTCCCGAAACTAAATTCTGACCACACGTACAAGTCATAATACCTGATATGAAGCTGTTCATGGCCTCTGACTGCTGAACGGAGCGCTAGTACTCAAACTGACCGGTCGGGTCGTTACAACAGACTTTTCTGAACTCGATATAGCTTCACTACATTTATAGCTTTACTCTGATTTGCATTCTATATTCTGATTTTGGCTGGCTGGAAGCCAAGGCCATTTAGTTCTGGGATCTTGCTACTCAGAACATTGTGAACTTTTGTTATTTTGTGCATTTTTGCTTAACTGGTGAGTCACTTGACTTCTGTAATTTCATTCTTACATGTTTATGATTTGCATCTGTTCTTACTTCTGAATCTATGGTCCAATACGCTTCTGAGTTGTATTAGGTATTGTTCTATCAACTCTACATGTTTTAGCCTCTTTAACACTTAACTGCTCCTAATGCTACCAGTTCTGAAGTTATCTATTCCTAGCCTGGTTAATCTGGATTTTCTTGAGGTTTATTCAGTTAGTGTGTTAAACTCTTGAATTCTCATGAACATGTTTTGAATCCCTGCAGTGGATGCCTCACATTTGTGTTAGCCTGTGTTAAGACCTTCATTGTTAGTCATAATTTACCTCCCTGCTATTGTGTCATTCAACATGATCACTTGACCCTATACCCCCCCTTTTCTAGTGTTCGCTTATGACTTGAAACAGTTGTCTCATCATGTTTGAATCGGTACTTTGAGATGTTAGGCTAAATCTTTGATGCGAACTGAATCCTCTTTAGTTAATTAGGCCATTATAGCAATGCTTGAATGCCTATTTCTGCTACTTGACATGATTTCACCTTACACTCAGTTTAGAATCCTTGTAGTGATAGTCTTGCACATGTGTCTTAGCTTGTGATTGTGATCTTACCCTTTTGCTAACATGATGCCCTGTTCCCTCTATGATTATTTGGCTCATCACAATGCTGTGTACTTAGCATAATTCAACCATGTTTTAGCCTGTTTTGCACCTGTGAACAGTAGTAATCTTTGTCAATCCCGTAAACAAGTTCTTTCCCAACTTTTTTTAGCATGTGACTGCTTGTGTGATAAGTGTTGAACTTGTTTCTCAGTTTACGTTAAGCTTGCTTTTTAAATTCTGTGATTTGTTCAATTTTTTGCCTTATATGCTCAATTTGATCGTGTCTGTTTAAATCCCTTCAATTCCTGTTTCTCCATATTGGTCGTTTCTTTCACTTGTCACCTAAGTTCTTTGAATCCTATTCTTAGCCGGCTGAAAGCCAAGGCTACTTACGTTTTGTCCTTTGACCTCCCTAGTGTTGCTAAGGCTGTATTGTGGTCCGGGCCCGGGCCTAAATGGGCCAAACGGGCTTGGGCTTAGGCGGGCCGGGCTGAGGCAGTCCCGGGCCAAACGGTCCCGGGCCTAACGGGCCAAATGAGTGGAACTGGCCCACTGCGGTCCTAAGCCCACATGGTCCCAGGCTAAATGGGCCGGGCCCGCGGGCCTAAACGGGCCTAACGAGCTTTTTCGTTCCGGGCTATTTTTTAAAATTTTTTTTTATCTAAGGTGATTTCTTGTAAACTATATATGTATATACTAATATAAATTACTTATATATAGCTATATAAATATATATAGTATATATAGTATGTATAGTATGTATATATAATTATATATTGCCTTATATAATATATATATATATATATATATATAGTATATTATGTATATATATTGCCTTATATATATATATATCTTATATATATATTATGTAGTATATATATTATGGGGGCCAAATGGCTATTTTTTAAAGTTCCAAACGGCTGAAAATTAAAGTCCAACGGCTAGATTTTAAAAATCTGACCGTTGGCACTTT
>NW_017670234.1:2990718-3018234 GCF_001879085.1 Nicotiana attenuata
TGCGAATAAAAAAGAGGAAAGAAAAACAAAGGTCACTATGGCCGTATGGTCGAAGGCGCAAGCAGCACTAAAATCTACAAGTAGAAATACTTACGTTCTGGATTCCATCTTTCCGGGTACCCCTCGGGATTCGACACCAGGTGCTCCGTCCTGATGTAGAAATATTTACGCCAAAAGCGGCGGTTGGGCTTATCATCGGCTTTAACGACCAAGCCCTTTGTATATTGTTGAGATGTTATCTGAAAATATTTTAATACTTGGCTTGCCTAGCTCCGATTAGTAGGCGCCATCACGACTCCCGAGGGTGGAAAATCCGGATCGTGACAAGATGATTGCGAACTAAACGAAGTAGGAGTTGGAACATGTGGTCTAGCATGATCTAAGGCTTGTTGATAAGCATTATAAATTGTTTGAGCATTTATTTTAATTGAGGCTTTTGCATCTGCAAGTGTAGCTAATTCCTCATCTGAAAGATCTAAAGCCCTATAAATATTTGAATACCAAAAGTGAGGACCTCCTAATTTCATGGTAGGATTTAACATGACAGCAACACCATAAATAGGGGGGATAGGGAAAAAATATTTTTTAAACTTTTCTTTCATTGCATTTATAGCAAGTTGATAAATTACCCCACCCTCTGACAATTGAAAAAATAAATCACATAGTGCTGCAATATAAACTAAACAGTTTGAAATATTAGGATAATATTGCCCAGACAATTCATTTGTAGCAATATGAAATTGTTCTAAAAAATCTATAAGAATTTTAACATTCGTCCAATCTTGATTTGTAAGGATTTCATCATCATCCTCACCACCAACACGAGCATTAAACGTTGCATTTGTTGGGTTTCTATATTCATATGCAACAACTAAACTTTCGTACATACAATTTCATCTAGTCGGACAAGCTTTAGGAACCTTTCTTTCTCTAAGGCCAAATTCATCACATTTTTTAAAATATTCTCTAAGTCTACTTCTACGGTTTGAATAAAAAAGCCAATTAAGAGCCATTTTAACCTTTTTAATTTCCAAATTTAAAATTTTCATACCATCACCGGCGATTAAATGGTAAATATGACAAATACATCTAACATGAAAACAATTACTAAATGCAGGATTTAGTGTAGTTGTAAGTAAGCCTATAGCATTAGTGTTACTAGAAGCATTATCCATAGAAATTGACACTATTTTATCTCTAATGCAAAAATATCTACAAATATCTGCAACTGTGTTAGCAATAAAGTTACCTGTGTGACGTGAATTAATTATTCTATATGCAATAATACGTTTTTACATTTTTCATTCTTCATCAATCCAATGAGTGGTAACAGTTAGATAATTACAATCATTACCGCTTCTACCAATATCAGTAGTAATAGCAATGCGACAATCTATATGAGTAAATAAATAGCGCAAATATTATTCATATTCATGTTTATATTTATAAATATCGCGCTTTACGGTTGCGCGAGGCCATCCTTTATAAGTAGGATTAAAAACTCTTCTAATATAATGCACAAAATGAGGGTTAGAAGGAAAACTATAGGGTAAGCACATAACAGTAACCATTTTTGCCAATTCTTCAAGATCTTTAATTGGATCATAATATAAAATGCCACCGGTAACAGTGTTAATTCCCGGTTGAACTAGATTTGAACCTGTACTAGGGTTAACCGTAGTATCTACACTTGTCCCCTCTTGCACAGCTTTCATTTCTAAATATCTAGCTTTATCTCTAGGGTGTTTAAATATGTGTCTAGTCAAACTACCCGTACCGCTACGGTCTCCAGTAAATTTATGAACCAACAAAGACCCACAAGTTTTACACTTAGCCTTATTTTGTTCTCTTAGTTGAGTAAAAAAGTGCCATACAAGAGATGTTTCGGGCCGTTTAGAAGGTTTTCTATTAAAAATAGGGGTTACTACAGGAGGGTCAGGCGGGGCATCAGTTGGGTTATTAACAGGACTAGTAGGTGTATCATCTAAATCCGGTTGCGTTTCATCTAAATCATCATTTTCCTCATCATTTTCAAAGATAGTTTGATTAGGATAAAGAGCATTCATAACTTCTTCATTTAATTGTGGACCTTGTCAAGACCCAAAATCCACTAAGGGCCGTGATGGCGCCGGACACTGCTGTCAGGCAAGCCAACTACAATAATTAATTAGATTCCAATTTAGACAATTTTGAAAACCCAGATTTTTCTTCGAATTTCACAAGTAAAGAGACAACTGCTTCAATTCAAATTAAATAATAAGCAATTAATACAAAATATTTCAAAACCATCCCAGAACCCGGTGTTACAAGTGCATGAGCAATTTCTAAGAAATAATATAATACAACATCCGTCCGAAATACAGTGGACAAAAAGTAAATACAATATACTGGAAGGGACTATACTAGCTGCGGGCCGCCTCGAATAATGCAACTCACCTAGTCCCCAAATCATCCGTGCTGCTATGCCCAGTAAGCCACTAGAGTTACATATACCTGTGCAACAAAAATGCACAGAAGTGTAGTATGAGTACGAAAATAACGTGTACTCAATGAGTATCCCGTCTAATCTCGAAGAAGTAGAGACGAGATGGTCGACTTCGACACTTACTAGTGGTCCAATAATGATGTCAATAATTCATTAAATCGTGGACTCTTATAAACATGATTTTAATCCAATAGGAGAAACAGTAAACAATTATTCTTTATAGGAAGTTTACCAAAATTCCTTTCATTATTTATCCAAATATTCTCAAGCCATGAAGAGGCAATACAACTTCAATAAGTTCAAGGCAGCAATCAAGAATGCGCAAATCATGCCGAGGCGTACGGCCCGCTCCAACAGAAAACTAAACTGTGCATTGCCGAGGGTCGAGGCGCGAAGAACCATAGATTGCATCATTACCGCTCGCGAACTATCCATTGCGACGCGGTCAACATGAAATAACAATCCCCCTGCTTCGCGAATCATACGATGCGACACATGACGCATAGAATATCATGCTTCAGATTAGCCAATTAAGAATTTATCGGGGAAAATTTATTCCAAATAAAAAGCCACTTTTCTTTTAACAATGTAAGGAACAGAAGTTTAATTCCTTTTTGAATTATTTATTAATTCAGATGTGGTTTAAAGCATTCGAACTGTCAATAAGTTACAATTCATCCAAGTAATAGCATGCTTTTGGGTCTAGACTAACCCGGACAATAGCAAATATAGCTACACTACAGACTCGACTTCGTCGGTACCTCGTGCGTAGTGCCCCACAAATAGTGAGCACATAACAATTAAATTCACCCTATGGGGAACAATTCCCCTCTTACACGAGTAGAAAGGAGACTCCCTCGCTCCGAAGATCCATAACCGGCATTCCAACGCCTTCGAAGACTCGAATCGATGCACAACGCTCCAAAACTGTCAATAATTATGGTAAACCCAATTAATATATGCAAGGTACTCATTATAATCCAATCTATAAAAATTCCCTAACGCCCGATCGAAAAGTTACAAAAAAAGCCCCTCGGGCCACGGTGGCCGGAATCCGAAATTTTTGTAAGATAAAGTTTACCCATAGCCTCACGAACTTCAAATATATCATTTTCTCTAAATTCATACCCAAATGTGGTTAAATCCAAGAATACTAGTTTTCTAGGTTTTCCCCTCAAACCCCAAGTTTTTCTATAATTTTTCATGTCCTTAAATCCCATATATAAACTTGTAATATACTCAAACCTAGTAAGATCACTTACTCATGCTTGGTGATGAAATGGACACTCCAAAGTTGCTCCAAAATGCTCCCCATGGAAAGAAATGAAGTGAAAATGAGCAAACTTCGATTTTTTTAAAAGAACCCCACCTAGCCTCCAGCAACGTTTCCGCATCTGCGGAAAAATGACCGCGGGAATTGACCTTTGCCGGTCCCGCATCTGCGGAAACATGACACGCATCTGCGGTTGATGAACAGCAACCAGCACTTTTTCGCGACACATGAAAATGAGATAACTCCTCATACGATGTCCAAATTCGACGATTTCTTTTTGCTATGGTCCATAATTAACGAATACGGATCTATGGTTGTCATAAAAACTTAATTTGGAGCTCATTTGTCTTAATATGATAACCCTTTAATGTCAAGAAACGATCGTTGAATAATATCAAATAAGAGCGCGATACAACCCGAAACACAACCCGAGGCCCCGCCCCGTCCAAATCACACCAACCCACTCCATAACATAACACGGACCTGCGAGGCCTCAATCATACCAAACATATCGCTAAAATCATGAATCAAACTCCAATCCAAGCTTTATGAACTTTGAATTTCAAACTTCTACTTTCGATGTTTAAACCTACAAATCACGTCCGATGACCCAAATTTTGCACACAGTCACATTTGACATTACGGACCTACTCCAACTTCCGGAATCGGATTCGACCCCGATATCAAAAAGTCCACTTCCGGTCAAAACTTCTCAAAAACCTTCAATTTTTCTATCTTTAGCCAAATGACTTCAAAACGACTCTACGGACCTCCGAATTCACTTCCGATCGGCTCCAACTCCAGAATCACATACGGAGTGTACTCCCAGACATCGGAATCCCAAACGGACATCGATAACAACTGAAAATGCACTTCAAGCCAAACTTATGAATTTCTTTCCAAAATGCTAACTTCACAATAGGACGCCAAAACATTCCCGGGTCTTTCCAAAACCCGATTTGGGACATACGCCCAAGTCCGAAAATCATCATACGAACCTGCTGGAACCTTCAAATCCCAGATTCCGAGGTCGTTTACCTCAAAAATCCAATCTTCTAGTTAATTCTTTTCAACTTTAAGCTTCCGAAATGAGAATTCTCTTTCCAAAATCAACTCTGAACTTCCCGAAAAATTCGATTTCGACCGCGCGTACAAGTCATAATAAACCTTGAAATGAAGCTGCTCATGGCCTCTGATGCTGACGACGCGCTATAGAGCTCAAACGACCGGTCGGTGTCGTTACATTTCTCTCCCATTTAATCATACGTTCCGTCCCGTTGAACGTGCTGAGAACTATACTGAAGTAGTCCTGGAAATCCACTGTTTAACACCTCATGCACCTTCCCGTGCTACCACAACTCAGTTGAGCACATTAGCTCGATCAATTCTGAAGATATTTCCTTTTATTCAAGCAAATAAGCCTTAGAGCCCAATTCCAACATCCGGAATTCTATGCTAGGCCTGTTTCCAACATACGCTCATCATATCAATCATTACACGCAGTGCCAAGACGTGACTGCATACCTTAGTTGAATTCACACCTTGCACCATTTTACTCATAGGACCACAATAACATTCTCTGATCAATTTAATCGAAATTCCACGAATCTGACGCTCCCATTGCACCGCATGACATACATAGGTCTTGTTCCAACTCTTACAATACCGACACGACGGATGAGATCTGTATAAATTCATAACCACCGCCGAAACAAAAATTCATTGGGTCTATACTCTTGGCAAGAACTATCACCTCATTCTGAACCAAACAATGGTTGTAGCTCCTTGATATACTTCATATACTAAGATTGCACTGATCTCGAATTCAATGTTCTCGTCTCACCCAGTACGAACTGCTCAGGCAATAAGCCACCCCGACATGACCAAAAGTCCCATATGATGCTACAATGTGCCAATATGCTACCATATCTAACGCGATATAAAGGAAAGCAAACCTTGAGAAGGAAATTCAACTACACCGCTCGCGAATCATACATGCGACGCGGTCGACTTAATTAAACAAACACCCCGCTCGCGAATCATACATACGACGCGGGCACACAGCTAATATAAGCTTTCCTCATAAAATAGGAAACAAAACACATAAAAATAGATACGGGGAACTGTACTCAGCTTCACACTGTTGCGGCGCGCAACCCGATCCGAACAACATAACCATGGCGGCGTACCACCCGATCCACCCATAAAACTCGCATAAGGAGATACCGAGCTAGATTGTTCATTTCAATAATATACCGAATATCGGTCACAAGCACACTAAGTACATAATACCATCCCTGGGGAGACATATAGTGCCATAAGTTACAAACTCCAGCACAACTAAGGTGAGATATACAATCTGAATCTCAAGAGCCATTTTGCTCATATAACATCATTTCTACGCGGAACCTCAACACACAAGAAATATACCAAGCCGTCTCACAACTCACACGGCGCAATGTATCATTACATGAAATATCTGACAATGCGGTAACACCCTGACTACTCCTCCATAAGGAGCGCATTACTGAATGAACACGTTTGGCCTGATATAGAGCCCATATTCACATTTAAATCCACCCACCGACCTCAAGCCGATTCTGATCGCACTGAACTAGGCTAACGACCCATCAAAGGTCCATACTAACTTCCCTTTTCTCATAACACACAAGAACAACTATCACAACAGGAGAAATCCTCTGCAGTCCACAACCCAATAAACTGAGTGCCCTCCAGGCATCTATTCTCAAATCAACGATATCATCACAACCTTCATGCTTGGTTTAAGTCTTTAATCAATCCAGTGACTACCTGCCACAGTTATACAATCTTCCTGTGGGACACACTCCCATCACCTACCATAACAAATAACTGGGTCGTATCTCCAAACCACCGGCCGCACTAACGCTGAAAAGTGATCAAGAATCATTAACCAGGATGCAAAGCCCTTTTCCTTTTTTTTTTTACAAAACACCGATCTCAGGTGACGCTGAAGGCAATACCAACTTACCTTAAACATCGAAACTTCTCTCCTGCTCATCCGAGCTCGTGACATCCTTGTCGACACCGAACTGCTACCTTGATCTTCACTTCAAATTCCATACCACTCACTGCACCCAATATGCCAATATACGATAGAACTCGTTTTTCATCATAGCTTCGGAACCACTGTTAGATTAACACTTCATCATATAAAACTTTACACTTAACTCACTTCAGGAGGACCATAGCAACACACAGGTGAATTCTCATGACCGTAGAATATGCAAATCTCTAAGTAGTGGTCTAAACCACCATAGCCCTTCCGGGATCCACCTCCACATAACAGGCCACAACGGTAGAATATTCCTGAATAACATCAATTGCGGCGGCCGACAGGCCTCGCACGTATCGCCACAAATCACTTGCATAATTTGCTGAAGGAACTGATTACTACCACCAATATGCCAATTCAACTATGGCTAATTAGACTACCTTCTTCCAATTTAATTCTCGATTGCCATAGAAATAATGATAACTCCATTCAACACTTAACACACTCCATCCGCACTCGTCCCGAGCGACCCTGAATCACGAGACCATGTTGTCTCAAAATCCCACGAACCATTTCGTACCTCCCACTTGCTACATCGCAAGTCAAAACATCATAGAACATTCTGTGCCTCTTCTCATAGGCTGCTATCAAGCTTGATTCTTAACCGTACCTATAGGCTCGAAATCATTAGGCATCACACTTTATCTTTGAATTCACTAGGACCGTTGTTGAGAGCCACCCGCTCTGACTTGGCCCCGAATATAATCAATTCCATAAATCTTCGAGCACATGAATACCCCATTGGTGAAGCACCTGGCAGAATCATTCCCTTGGAACCCGCATCTATACAAAGCACGAATCCTGAATCCCTTCCGAATCTGAACATGAGCCAATAAGGCCAACCATAGCACACCTTTAAAAATTCCTTTGCTCAAATTACCACTTATGTTCTTTTCCCGTAGCTGGAGTAACCCATCAATATGGTAATAACCAGAAACCTCGCAAGTAGTTAACCATGCAACCCAATCATAGGCGGTGAGACTCTCCCACTTAGCTTGAAGCCATTATTACACAACTCTGGCATTCACCAGGACTCTTTATCTCTTATTGACGTAACCTTGCGCAATCAACCGCCAAAATTCTCGGAATCTTACTGTAAAACCCCCTTTTTATACTCTGAATCATCAACCACATTTGCACGACCGACATCTTCGCTGTATAACCACTAGAATTCTTCGCAGAAGCCTTGCCAACCACGCGGCCGCTAACCTACTCACAGGAATAACCCACCTGTAGAAATCACTCCCCGACATCTTCCAACGCTGCTGTACGTGGTGCAATCACTACGACATCAATAACCCATCCTGAGTCCGAGCTCACTCTCCAGCTGCACAAGTCCATTCACCCCTCGTGGACATCAATTAAATATGCGGCAACATTCTTCCAATTCAAAGTTATGTTGTATCCTTCTTCATTCAAGCAGCTCCTTCCCGTTATATCAAATCTCCTGCTGCATAATAGCCCACACTTCAAATTAAATCCGTAGACCCCAATCACCAATCACTAATATTCTCAAATCACTCCAAACTCTCCTTAAGGTACGTGGTCATTCCACTGCAAAGCCTATATGCAACTCCGCCACTCTCCCACTTTGGCGGAACTCATCCCCTTAATCGACTACTCGACCCTTGGCCTCTTATACTCGGCCTTCTAGAAATTTTAGCCACCGCCTGACACTTCCCACATATCTTTCCTCATCCTTTGCTGCTCAGTTGCTACCTTAAATAAAATCTATCTTTGTGGCACTTGAACCAACAATTGCTGCTAACTTTACACCTTTCAGAAGATCATCTTTCTCATACCGTCGACATTAGAAACACTGATTCAACCCTGAACTACCGCACCCTACGATATCTGACAGCCGCATTTTCGATACTATTTCACAATAGCTTGCCCCAAAGGCGAATTGTAGAAGATTGCAACACCGGCGAACTTAGTGCGTTCAATTAGGACAACGACATCCCCTCATAGAAGAAAGCTCCACCACACTCGCAAATACCAAGTCTCATTACTCTACCATCCCGAATCTGCACATTCTTAGTCCGATTGCCTTTCCCCTGCCGGAAATAAAATACCGAATCTCTAGATTATGCACTGAGTAAACCTCCCTTCAAGTCATTCACTGCCCCGACACGTGGGCAAACATCCTACTATCATATCACTACTGTGGGACAATCGTTCATAAGCATCATGGCAACTTGTGCCTAGCCTCAGAGCCCTCAGAAGTACCGCTACTGGGCTGAAACAAGAAAATATCCTTCCACAAGGCGACGATAATAGCTTAGACGACTATACGGGGAGAAACACCCCGCACTGTATCGGTAGTACCATAAAAATTCTTCAATTCTCGATTTATAAGAAGCGGTTCGCGTCGCACATGATTGAATATGAATGAATTAAAGGCATACGCCTCCAAGGATCAAATCGCACGATAAGGAATCAAGAAGGGAAGTACTCCTAACAGTCCTGCAGCATCCCAAGGATAAGTACAGACGTCTCCGTACCGATCCGCGAAACTCTACTAGACTTGCTCATGACTCGTGAGACCCTAGGAACCTAGTGCTTTGATACCATGTTGTCACGACCCAAAATCCACTAAGGGTCGTGATGGCGCCGGACACTGCTGTCAGGTAAGCCAACTAAAATACTTAATTAGATTCCAATTTAGACAATTTTGAAAACCCAGATTTTCCTTCTAATTTCATAAGTAAAGAGACAACTGCTTCAATTCAAATTAAATAATAAGCAATTAATACAAAATATTTCAAAACCATCCTAGAACCCGGTGTCACAAGTGCATGAGCAATTTCTAAGAAATAATATAATACAACATCCGTCCGGAACACAGTGGACAGAAAGTAAATACACTATACTGGAAGGGACTATACTAGCTGCGGGCCGCCTCGAATAATGCAACTCACCTAGTCCCCAAATCATCCGTGCTGCTACGCCTAGTAGGCCACTAGAGTTACATATACCTGTGCAACAAAAATGCACAGAAGTGTAGTATGAGTACGAAAACAACTTGTACTCAATGAGTATCCCGTCTAATCTCGAAGAAGTAGAGACGAGATGGTCGACTTCGACACTTACTAGCGGTCCAATAATGATGTCAATAATTCATTAAATCGTGGACTCTTATAAACATGATTTTTAATCCAATAGGAGGAAACAAGTAAACACTTATTTCTTTTATAGGAAGTTTCCCAAAATTCCTTTTCATTATTTATCCAAATATTCTCAAGCCATGAAGAGCCAATAACAACTTCAATAAGTTCAAGTCAGCAATACAAGCATGCGCAAATCATGCCGAGGCGTACGACCCGCTCTAACAGAAAATAAACTATGCACTGCCGAGGGTCGAACGGTGCGAACCATAGATGCATCTATTACCTCGCTCGCGAACTATCCATGCGACGCGGTCAACATGAAATAAACAATCACCCTGCTCGCGAATCATACATGCGACACATGTACGCATAGAAATACATGCTCAGATAGCCAATTAAGAATTTATCGGGGAATATTTATTCAAATAAAAGCCACTTTATCTTTTAACAATGTAAGAACAGAAGTTTAATCCTTTTTGATATTATTTATTAATTCGATGTGGTTTAAGCAATTCGAACTGTCAATAAGCTTACAATTCATCCAAGTATAGCATGCTTTTGGGTCCTAGACTACCCGGACAATAGCATAATAGTAGCTACACACGGACTCTCGTCACCTCGTGCGTACGTAGCCCCCACAAATAGGAGCACATAACCAATTAATTCACCTATGGGGACAATTCCCTCTTACAAGGTTAGAAAGGAGACTCACCTCGCTCCGAAGATCCATAACCGGCATTCCACGCCCTTCCGAAGACTCGAATCGATGCACAACGCTCCAAAACTAGTCAATAATTATGTAAACCCATTAATATATGCTAAGGTACTCATTATAATCCAATCTATAACAATTCCTAACCCCGATCGAAAAGTTAACAAAAATGCCCTCGGGCCCACGTGCCCGGAATCCGAATTTTTTAAAGATAAAGTTTACCCATAGCCTCACGAACTCAAATATATCATTTTCTCTAAATTCCATACCCAAATCGTGGTCAAAATCCAAGAATACTAGTTTTCTAGGTTTTCCCTCAAACCCCAAGTTTTCTATAATTTTCCATGTCTAAATCCATATATAAACCTTGTATATACTCAAACCTAGTAGAGATCACTTACCTCATGCTTGGTGATGAAAATGACACTCCAAAGTTGCTCCAAAATCGGCTCCCATGGAAGAAATGAAGTGAAAATGAGCCAAACTTCGATTTTTAAAAGAACCCCACTGCCTCCAGCAGTTTCCGCATCTGCGGAAAAATGACCGCATCTGCGGACAAATGACCGCATCTGCGGTCCCGCATCTGCGGAAAAATGACCGCATCTGCGGTTATGACAGCAACCAGCACTTTTTCCCGACACGAAAATGAGCATAACTCCCTCATACGATGTCCAAATTCGACGATTCTTTTTTGCTATGGCTCCATAATTACGATACGGATCTAATGGTTCAATAAAAACTTAATTTGGAGCTCATTTTCTTAATATAGTACCCCTTTATGTCCAAAGAAACGACGTTGAAATATCAAATAAGAGCGCGATACAACCCGAAACACACCCGAGGCCCCCGGGACCCCGTCCAATCACACCAACCCACTCCATAACATAACACGGACCTGCTAGAGGCCTCAAATCATACCATACAACGCTAAAATCATGAATCAACCTCCAATCCAAGCTTTATGAACTTTAGAATTTCAAACTTCTACTTTCGATGTTTAAACCTATCAAATCACGTCCGATTGACCCCAAATTTTGCACACAAGTCACATTTGACATTACGGACCTACTCCAACTTCCGGAATCGGATTCGACCCCGATATCAAAAAGTCCACTTCCGGTCAAACTTCTCAAAAACCTTCAATTTTCTATCTTTAGCCAAATGACTCCAAAACGACCTACGGACCTCCGAATTCACTTCCGATCGCGCTCCCAACTCCAGAATCACCATACGGAGGTACTCCCAGACATAGAATCCCAAACGGACATCGATAAAACTAAAATGCACTTCAAGCCAAACTTATGAAATTTCTTCCAAAATGCTAACTTCCACAATAGGCGCCAAAACATTCCCGGGTCTTCCAAAACCCGATCTGGACATACTCCCAAGTCCGAAATCATCATACGAACCTACTGGAACCTTCAAATCCCGACTCCAAGGTCGTTTGCTCAAAAATCCAATCTTAGTTAATTCTTTCAACTTTAAGCTTCCGAAATGAGAATTCTCTTTCCAAATCAACTCTGAACTTCCAAAATTCGATTTCGACCGCGCGTACAAGTCATAATACCTGAAATGAAGCTGCTCATGGCCTCTGACTGCTGAACGACGTGCTAGAGCTCAAAACGACCGGTCGGGTCGTTACAGACCTGGTGCATCATCATGGCAAAATTGACTATCGGAAAATTAAAAACAAGGGTTATCACTATCAAGAATAACAGGTGGAGGAGGACGGGTAATAGGTCTGGGTCGGGGAGCCAGGGGAAGAGTAGTAGCTTGGCGACTAGATTCACCAATTTTAGATTTTCCCTTACCACCAAACATTTTTTTCAAAGAAAAGGCCATATTAGTTATAATTATACAAACTAAAACAAACAAAACTATAATATTAAAACTTAAGAGTTGGAACGAGTTTACCTAATTGACGAACAACTTCTTGAAAATTGAATATCGTTGAAGACTTGAATACTTCAATCCACCAACTTCACAATTTTTCACGAAATTGCAATAATAAAGCAAGCAATTATAGAGGAAAATTAGAGAGAGATTGATAAATTTGTGAGTAAAAATGAAAGAATGAGCGGGTATTTATAGTTGAGAATAGGAAAAAAGTGTAATTATAAAAAGTTTGGGGTTAAAATAAAGTTTTGGGGCCAAATGGCTATTTTTTAAAGTTCCAAACGGCTGAAAATTAAAGTCCAACGCCTAGATTTTAAAAATCTGACAGTTGGCACTTTTTAAAATTTTTTTTTTTTAAAAAAATAGCGGTTGGGGGCCCGTTTGGCCCGGTTGAACCGGCCAACCCCCGCCTGCCGTTCCCGGGCTAAACGGTCCCGGGCTCACGGGCTATTTGGTCAGGACCAGCCCGCTATGGGCTTTTGCACCACTAAGAGACCGGCCCGTTTGAACCGGCCCACTTGGCCCGTTTGGCCCGTTTGGCACGCGGGCCCGGGCCGGGCCCGGGGGCTAGGCCCGTCCCACAGTATACCCTTAGTGTGAGCACTGCTCAGGGTTCATTTGAGACCCTTGTGAACTCTGACACACTAGGGCTCGGTCCCTAGTTTCCCCTCTGAATTATCTCTGTTAACCTCCCTAGTGTGAGCACTGCCCTGGGTTGTCGAAACCCTTGGGAACTCTGGCTTACTAGGGTCTTGGTTCTATATGCTCAACTTTGTTTTAAGAACGCTGGGGGAATCCCTCAAGTCCTGGCTGCCTTATGTCCATGAACGTGTAATTTTGGGGCTGTTGTGAAATGTAAGAATGAAGGCCTAGCCTGGCCAGGTGTACCTTTGGGCCTGCTGTAGGCTCCCTATAACTATTCGACTTTGTAATTTATTCTATTCATTTTGGGTCTGTAATGATTCTTGTAATAACATTTTAGGTTATTAGTGAAATTGAGGAAGGGGCTTTTGTCTTATACTTGATCTGAAATGGGTAGAAATCCTGCCTATAGGTTCATTACTTAGTTAAAATGTGCTATTATGTCAAACATGTTCAGCTATCATGTGTTAGAAATCATGCCTATAGGTTTTATCTTTGCTCAAAACGTGTTACTTTCCAGTTATTGTAGAAATCCTACCTATAGGTATATTGTTATGCTCAGAATGATCAATCATTGTATGTTAGCCATCCTGCCTATAGGCTCTTCATCTGGTTCAAATATGTTCTATGCATGCTTGTCAGAAATCATGCCCGTAGGTTCTAAAAATAGGTTTTAATTATAGAAATCATGCCTATAGGATCTAAAATTAGTTTTAATTATAAAAAATCATGCCTATAAAATCTAAAATCAGTCTGAATTATAGAAATCATGCCGATAGGATCTAAAATCAGTTTTAATCATAGAAATCTTGCCTATAGGATCTAAAATCAGTTTTAATTATAGAAATCATGCCTATAGGATCTAAAACCAGTTTTAATTACAGAACTCATGCCTATAGGGTCTGAATCAGTTTAATTAATTGTCCTACTCGTTTTTTTAATAGTCTTCAAATTGTCATCACTAGAAACCATGCCTATAGGACTCAATTAGCCAATTCTGAACATAATCCTGTGATTACCACTATTAGCTACTGCGTAAAATGCCTAGATATCATGCCTATAGGTTTAATCTCTTATACCTGTAAACAGTAAGCAACCATATAGGTTTCAGAGATTGTAAACTGCCCGCTCGTTAAATCCAGAATCACATAGAGATCCTTCCTACAGGTTTCTGCAACTTTAACTTGTTAAAATCTACAACTGTTTTTGTTAATTAGTCTGCGTGAATTTGTTGTTTAAGTGTGGAGGCTAACTTTAGCCCTTAACTGCTTTTATATGAAGTCCAACTTGTTTTTGTGTGTCGCCTAGTTTTCTCATTTTTGAGCAACCTAAGATAAGTCTAGAACCACCCGAATAGAGGTCCAAACGCCTCCTGGACCATAGGCATGGGACGGGTAGTGCACACATAGGGTACGGTTTAGAACCAACTAGTGCGCTTTAGGTAACAACTCAAAGATAGTCATCGGATAGCAGGAGATGATAGTCTGTGCCTGCTGAATAATATGAGTAACACCCCACCTTGAGGGAGTTACGAAGTATTATTTATGTTGCACGGGGTGATCCTTTAGGCTAAAAAACTTAGGACCCCCCCCCCCATCTTGCCTTTCGTCAATTATTTGTGTTTAATAATAAACTTCCCAAATTTCTTGTTTTTCCTGTACTTGATCTCCTAGACTAATTCATATAGTTGAGTTTGGCCAGGACCCACAGTTGTGGACCTCGAAGAGTGCCTAACACCTTCTCTTCGAGGTAATTTCGAGCCCTTACCCGATCTTTGGTGACGCAAACTAGTGAAATAGAGTTATTTGCTAACAGGTGCCCTAACACACCTTAAAAATTGTTAGGTGGCGACTCTTATCTCTTAATACCCATATAAAAGAGTTGTCACGTGTCGAAACCTGATTTCGCGAGAAAAAGGGGCGCAACAGCATGTCGGCTCTGCTGGGGATTTTAATTAGGCTCTTACTATAAGTGAACTTGGTTTGTATGAATTAGTCTTCTCTGATAAGCATGTCTTTATTATCTTTGCTGTTACTTGAATATCCCGCTCCCATTTTCCCTTTTTATTGCTACATGCACATCCTCTTCCATATTTCCCTTTTATATAAACTCATATGCAACTCTTTGCTTAATTTGATTACAACGTGCATTTCCCCTTATTCCCTAATCATGCTCACTTGCTCCAAACTTTTTAATTTTGCTATATCATGTCTCTCCCCAATCCTTACCCCTTTATTTGTTTTATTACAATTCTCTCATTACGCGAACTAACTTCTTCCTTGTTTTCCTTTCTTTTATGTCTTTACGTTTCATTCAATACCGCATTTATTGCTTTCAACATGCAAAAATACTTGACAACGTGTTATTTTATCTTTGCATAAAGCATGCTCCATATCATATTCCACTCGTGCGTATTAATACCATAGCGGTACTTGATGAGTGTCTGTGCTCTTCCTAAACCACCCCTTTAAATTTGGAAAGGTTTATTTGCAGTAAAACTAGTCGATCAGCGGTGTAATCGACTGTTCCGTGCCTTTCCCTCAAAAGTTGTCCGCTCGAGGGTACCAGTCTAGACTCTTCTAGAAACCCCATTCTAAAATCAACTATGCGTGCATCATGTCTAAACCTAGTACGGGTTAAAATGCTATCCGCGTAACAACTCGTTAAGACAAGCCTTGTCCAAAGTCCGCCGGGATTTCCATAATCCCAATGGGCACAATCATGATATGTGCATTATTTGGAGAAAACGTGCCGATGTGATAATCATTAATGTGTAAGTAGTCGAATCTGGAGGGGGAAAGGGCTAACTTTATTTGTTTTGCAGGAATGAGGCACGAAGTCCCCGGGTTCGGCATGGTTCGAAGTATCCCACCTTTGTTGCTGTATTGGTGGGAAATCTATCGCCAAGAGACAAAAACCATGTGAAAAGAGTTCTTGGGAATTTACCTTCTTTGCTAGACATTCAGCCAAACAATGTACTGATCGAGGCCGCTACTATGTTCTGGGATGAAAGGAGGGCTATTTTCCGTTTCGATGATATAGAAATGACTCCTCTTCAAGAGGAAATATGGGGCTTTGCTGGACTTCCCTGGGATAGCCTTGGTCTATTGGTACCGGAAAACCGCAGTTCTCGAGGGTTTCTGAAAATGATGGGTTTTAGAATGAATGATGAGTTAGTCTTCCTGAAGAAGTCTTATATACCCTTCGACTTCCTTTACGAACGTTATGGGCACAACAAATCCTACCGCCTTTACCATGACGAGTTTGCCATTACTTCTTTGGGTTGGACCCACCGCCGGGTTTTTGTGTTAATTTCTGTTTTCTGGGGATGCTGGTATTCTCAATGCAGGGAGAAAGGATTCACACTCGCTTCGCTATGGTAACCAAGACCCTAATGGAAGGAATTGAGGGACAGACCTACACTATTGTCCGAATGATCGTCGTAGAGATATACCGAGCTTTGGACCGCTGCAAGAAAGGATATAGGCATTTTGAGGGTTGTAATTTGCTACTACAAATATGGCTGTTGGAACATCTTCAAAGGGGAAAATACCGGCAAGAATTTCTGCGGCGACCATGGAATGACCACATAGCTTTTTACCACCCGAAAAGAATGACTTTTATCCCGGATAAGTTTGCAAAACCAGGAAACGCTGTGGGGTAGGTACACTTCTTTAGCAATTTGACTGACGACAAGATGTTCGAATGGTTCCCTACTAGAGAATTAATCATCAGGTCAAGAGATGTTCCTCATCTAGTGCTAATCGGATTAAGAGTATTTATCCTTATTCTCCTATTAGAGTCATGAGGCAAGCTGGGAGGAAACAAGTCATACCCTGAGTTTCCAAGATGGTTCACTATAAAGCAGATTTCCAAGGTGATGCTATGCCATTCAACTACAAGGCACAACACATGTGGCATCTGAAAATCATTGTGGAAAAGGATACCATCGAGCTAGATCGGTACCACGCCGGCCATGTGTGTTTCCACCCATCATGGTTGGTCGATGACATAGCAAGAGAAATCACGCCGGGGATTGATTTGGGAAATAGGGTCATAGACGACGCTGCCGAGGCACAAGTCAAATATAGGAGGTTACGCAAAAGGATTTTTGAATCTGAGGCCAGACATTTGGAACAACACAAAGTAGACATGGAAGCAATCAATGAATGGAGAGGAATCACTACTAAATCAACAGAGAGGTTGGAGTATTTAGAGCAGGGTCTGATAGAGCTTGAGGGGAAGATGAGGAAAAGGATCGTGGATTGTCAGAATGTAGAGGGTAATGAAGGAGAACATCTAGCAAGGGCGTATCTGATGCTGTACATGCGCGACCTGGGGAATTTGATCGACGGGGCTAAGAAGGCCAAGCTTGGAGAAGGTCCCTCTGGGACCAATTAGATTAGAATTGATATTTACTTGTTTTCTAGAGTCGTTTTAGAATTCGATTGTAATAAGGCACATGCCATTAGTGACTCTTTATCATTATTTCCATTTTAGTATGGATTTGGTTTATTTATCATATTAATGAAATGTCGCAGTTATTGGCATTGAGTTTCTCCAAATCTATATGTCACTTAGGCCTACCTCGGGCACAATGAGATCCCCAAATTAGGACGCGAATTTATAATGCCGCAATATGTGTTTAAATATGAAAATATCCTTTAATACTCCCCACTGACTTGTTTACCTTTTGTTTTCTTCTTTTCTTTATTTGTTTATTCCCATCCCCTAAGGTTGGTTCGTGCATACTAGCATCATCAGCATATCATGCCAGATCTAGAGGTCCTCCACCACCTCCTCCTCAGAACGATCCTAAAAGAAAAGGAAAAGCCAGAATGGATGATACAAGCGTTATCAGGAAAGACAATGCTACGCATAAACAGAATGTCGAAACTTCAGATGGTCGAAGCACTCCGGCACATAATGACTTGGTTTTGTGGTTGGAACAGAAGATACTGGAGTTACAAAGGGAACTTGAGCAGGTCCGGAACTTGGCAGACCTTTCCCTTATCCTGAACGTCAACCAACAAAACATCAAAAACCCAACACCTCCTTAGAACACACAAAACTAACAAAATCCTCCCGTACCTCACCAATATGTCACGCCTCCCCCAAATCCCAATCCTCCACCAGTACCGACTCTTCCACAACATCATCATCAGCCAACCCAGTATCCGCAAACCAGTACCTATCACACTCCTTAAAATGCACCACAACCTACCCCCGATCCTCAAAACTCAACCAATGACCACCACTATACCCAAATTTCTGGAGTCCATCAAAGCAACCCCATATACGTAGAAAACTTACCCCACACTCCACAATAGACCTTACACATACCAGAGTCTGCCGAGAAGGACCTGCTAATCAAGAACATGGCAGAGGAGCTCAAGAAGCTTACTAGTCGAGTCCAGGGTGTTGAAGGCGATAAAGGCATCGAAGGTCTGAACTATGAAGATTTGTGTATTCAGCCGGACGTAGAACTACCAGAGGGTTACAAACCTCTTAAGTTCGAGATGTTCGACGAGACAGGTGATTCGAAGGTACATTTGAGAACATATTGCGACAAGCTCGTAGGAGTGGGTAAAGATGAAAGAATCCGCATGAAGCTATTCACGAGGAGCCTCACTAGGGACGCCCTATCTTGGAATATCAGTCAAAATCCAAATAAGTGGGTTAACTGGATAAGCATGGCATTAGATTTCATGGATCAGTTCAGATTCAATACGGAGAATGCTCCTGATGTCTTCTATATTCAGAATCTTAAGAAGAAGCCAACAAAAACTTTCCGCGAGTATGCTACTCGATGAAGGTCGGAAGCTGCAAAGGTAAGGCTAGCACTGGAAGAAGAATAGATGAATAAGTTCTTCGTCAGAGCACAAGATCCGCAATACTATGAGAGATTGATGGTTATTGAAAATCATAAATTTTCTGACATCATCAAATTAGAAGAAAGAATAGAAGAGGGAATTAAAAGCGGAATGGTGACAAACTTTGAGGCACTCCAAGCTACAAACAAGGCCTTGCAGTCAGGAGGTATATCTAAAAAGAAAGAAGTTGGTGCAGTAATGGTAGCTTAAGGTCCGAAATCTCCTCTTACATACCAAACCCTACCACCCACATATCAGCCTTCACCTCCCAGATACCAGCAACCCGCCGCCACCTACCATACTTATAACAAACAACCTGCATATTACCACTCACCACCACCAGCCCGCCAAAACTACCAGAAACCCAGACCAAAGTTTGACTGCAGACCATCCAGACAATACACTCCTACTGCTGAACCCGTCGATCAGTTGTATGAAATACTGAAGGCTGCCGGCTATGTCATCCCCATTCCCGCTGTTACTATGGAAAACTCTTCCCAGTGGGTTAATCCAAATAAGACATGTGCCTATCACTCGGGCATGAAGGGACATACTATTGATGAATGTCACACTTTGAAGGATAAGATCTAGACGTTGATTGACACCAAGGTTATACAAGAAAAGGAGGTTGCACCAAATGTCCACAATAACCCCCTCCCAGATCACAGAGGCGAAGGGGTAAATGTGATAGAAAATGATGAAGAATGGGATCCGGAAGGATCAATTGGACTCATTCGTGAAGGGGATGAACCTAAAATACCTCCAGTCACTCTCACACCTATTATAGTGCAGATTCAGTCACCAATTAAGGTAGAAATAGCCACGCTAACTCCATTTGAGGTTAAAGCAACAACGCTCTCAGCCGCAGCAACTCCGTTTGAGGTGGAAGTAACTACACCCTTCATTGTGACGGTAGCACTCACACCGTCCTTTAATTCCAACGCTATACCATGGGACTATGCTCCAGAAGCGAGAAGGAAAGGAAAAGGGAAAATGGAAGAAACAGGCACAAGGCATGACCAGGACTGGAAGGGTTTACACGCCCGGGCATTTAGGAGGAACAAGTAAAGAAGCCGCTCCCTAGCAGCCTATCACTGAAACAAGCCCGGATGATCTTTGGAGAAAGGTGCAAGCAAGAGAATATTTTGTGGTTGATCATCTGAATAGAACCCCTGCTCAGATATCAATTCTATCACTACTAAAAAAATTTGAGATGCATAGGAATGCATTAATGAAAGTGTTGAATGAAGCTTACGTACCCAATAATATCACCAGTGGAGAGATGACCAATATGGTAGGGAAAGTATTGGAGAGCCACAAGATCACTTTTCACGAAGACGAACTGCCACCTGAAGGACTGAGTCATAACCGGGCACTACACATCACAATACAATTTGAGGATAAATTCATAGCCAGAATCCTAATAGATGGGGGTTCAAGGCTCAACATTTGTCCGTTGACTACTTTGAAGAGGTTGGATAAAGGCTTGCATGAGATACGAGCAGGAACTATGAATGTGAAAGCATTCGATGGGTCCCAAAGGGCCACGATTAGGGAAATAAACTTGTGTTTGCAGATGGGTCCGACCTGGCTCGATGTTGAATTTCAAGTATTGGTGTGATGACCCAAAAAGTCATCACTTGATTTAGAAACAAATTCAGTATTCTGAGGCCTAAAAACCTCCTTTTTACCTTACCTCGATTTGCGTGCACAGTCCGGGCGCGTAGCCAAAAAGCCATTATATGACAATCTGTGAAAAATAACGAATCATGCAATCTGTGAAAAATAACGAATCTTGCCTTTAAAATAAATTTAAGTTGACTTCGGTCAACATTTTGAGCAAACGGACGTGTTCCGACGATCCCGGGAGGTCCGTAAGAAAATATGGGACTTGGGCATATGCCCAGAATCGAATTCCGAGGTCCCTAGCCCGAGAAATGAATTTTTAAAGAAAAGTGTTTTCTGAAAAATGCATGAGTTTTTGAAAATGAAATGTGTTTGAAATTTGATGGTATCGGGACCGTATCTTAGTTCCGGAGCCCGGTACAGGTCTTATATGTGATTTAAGTTGAGTCTATGAAGTTTGGTAAGAAACGGACTTGAATGACGTGAATCAGACCTTATTTGAGAAAATTAGAAAAATTTGATGTTCTTAAGTGATTTCATGATTTTGATGCTAAATTCATAGTTGTTGATGTTATTTTGGTGATTTGAATGCACGAACGAGTCCGTATGATGTTTTTGGACTTGCGTACATGTTTGGTTTGGAGCCCCGATGGATCGGGTGAGTTTTGGATAGGCCACGGAGTGGAATTTGGACTTAGGGTGTTGTAGATTTGAACTGGGGTGTTGCAGGTGTCACACCTCCTTTTTTACACACCACCCCGAAGGATAGTGTATAAGGGAGTTTTTCCAATTTAAGTGACATTATTCGAAATGGGATTATTTATTTATCAGAGTCGCCACTTGGGATAGTTTATCTTTGTGTCCCAAGTCACCGATTTATCTTAAATCCCAAATCGAGGAAATTTCGACTTTCCTTTTGAAGTCTGCGAACCAGAAATTCTGAATAAGGAATTTTGTTAACCCGAGGGAAGGTGTTAGGCACCCCCGGATTCCGTGGTTCTAGCACGGTCGCTCAACTGTTATAAATGGCCTATTATCTTATTTTAGTACATGTTTTAGCCTATGGTGCAATTTTAAACCTTTAACCGCTTTTATTCATTTTTAAAAAAAAATTGCAACGTCATTTAAAATATGTCTTGAACCACGTCACATAAATGCACCCGCAGTCCGCAACATATTTTATATAACATTGTTGAGATTTGGATTTGGGTCACATAAATGTGCACCCAAGTTTAGGAAGGTAAATTATTAAAATAACGCGCCTAAAGCAACTACGCGTTTTCAACTTTGCGAGGGCCATGGAAGTTTGCTAAATGGCACGACTCGAATTCTAAGGATTTTAAAGGAAATAATTAAACGAGGGCCACGCATTCGAGATTTTATTTGGCGCGGCGCACCTCAATTCTAATTTTTTAAAAGGGAATTCGAACTACATCCGGAGGGCCATAAACTATTTATATTATCTAATATGGCTCACCTCAATCTATTTGTGAAGAGTCTAGATTAATTAAAGGAAAAGCCTAGAGGACTTAAAAAGGTGTTAAAATTCAAAATCCGGAAGAACGGAATAAGTAAACAAATGCCATTCTCTTTTGAAATCTGGGCCCAATATCTTACTGAAATGTCACATGCTAGCAACCCGTTGATTTTAAAACAATTTAAGCCAAACCTCAATAGAAGGCCCAGTTCGAAAAACGTGATGCAGAATATCAGAATTATTTACAGTGTTGATGTGGGTCCAGTTCCTATCTCAAATCTGGGCTCAAAGGGAGCCCAATATCATGTTGCAAATGCTACTAACTTAACGATTTTTGAATGACTTGAGCTAGGCCCCAAAAGAAGGCCCAATTCAGCAACATGGTGCAATGGCAAGGCAGGGAGTCAAGGTCGAATCCCTGCAGCAACACAATCAGCACGCAAGCAAAGGATTAAATAGCCCCAAGCCAATTTCAAACAAATAAAGTACTCTAAATCTGATTCAAAACGACCATGATGCCCATTTTAGTTTCCAAATTGTTTCAAGAAGGAATGAACAGATAAACATTTGTAAAAAAAAAAAGCTTAGAACTAAGTGATCATCTTGTAATCATGCTGGACTCTGATTTTCAAAACTAATTTCAAATGACAATTTTATACAATTTCATACTAATTTCAAAAGGCAATTTCCAAAGACAATTTCAAAACTAAACTAGTATGACTACACAACCATCATTTGGTATTTAACACAACTTAAAATGAAGCTTTTCAACAGATCAGAGCCAACTCGACTTCCATTTAAAAGGAAGCTTTTCAAAAGGCACACCCAGTGTTAAACAAGCAAAACCAAACTCATAATCTGCATTAACATGTATTTAAAATCCATGACTATGGATTCAAAACCAAACATTTCAACCAGTTAAACTGCAGGTCACAGTCCACATTTAACACATACTATAGGGTCCAAATGCTCTCCAATCAATTGCACCCTCATAAGATCAAATCTAAACTTAACTAAACAGAATGAAATACACACAAAGAAAAACTATACTAGAAAGAACTAAACCAAGTTTGATGTTGAATAGATAGCAGAAAATTAGTATTGATCGATTTCCTCATCTTGAATTAAATGAGTTCACACTTGCACTTCACATACAATAGATCCAAAGCGTACCTGGTGTTGAACAAACAAAACCAAACAAGAGTGAGGGTTCAGCAAATGAGCAGCAACAAGAATCAGCCCAGATTCAGTTTCAAACAGAGAATAAAGTGCAGCAGCTCAGGAAATGTTTTCAATCGAACAGTAAACTCCCCCCTCGACTTCAAACCAAATTTCTACAACCCAAGCTTAATCCATTTTAAACCCAAATAATTCAGAAACCATTCAAAAATTGAAACTCCAAACCCACAGAAGAGGATCAATAAAACAGTGATTTCTATTCAAAATTTGCAGCCGTTTGTTTTTCTGATTTTTTTATCTCTTCTGGTCTACTGAAAACCTCTCATTAGCAATGCCTTTATAGGCAAGCTATTAGGGCAGCCTTAAGGGTTCAATGTTTGCACTTTGCCCCTTTTTCAATTAACATTTTTGCTACTTGGTCCCTAAATTTCTGACTTGTTGGCCAAGTAAACCTATTTTCAGCTTCTAAGAAGCTTCCTAAGGCTGTTATTAAAGATTCCCTGAGTAAACTACCCAAGTTACCCCTTAGTTACCCTGTTATTACCCGTGGCCTACCAAACGGGTCAAGTTGACCCATGGTCTTTGGGCTACTGCATCAGCAGGTTCCAACAGCCCTTGGGCTTCCTGAACCTTTGAAGCCCAAATTGTGGTTCAAAAGACTACAGGCTACAAATGGATAAGCCCAGAAGTCTGCCATTTCGGCATTAAAGAGATCTAACAGCAAAACAAAAAGAAAGGCCATTGATGCAAAGGCAAACATGAAATTAAAGATACTAATTACCCTAATTATGCTGATAATTACTAATAACCTAAATTTGAATCATGCAACGAACCAACTACTAACTAAAGAAAAGAGACGAATCATCAGAAGCGGTTAAACAAAACAAAGGAAAATCAAAAAAAAAAAAAGAAAGAAAAGAAAGGATGACAACTAACCAGAACAAATGACTCAAAAGGTGAGAGAGCAGGAGCCGGCCAGGATAACTAAGTCTCTCAAAATCGAGAAAAAATTCAAATTAGCCAGAGCTTTCGAAAAGAAAACTTGGTTAACACGAATCTTGATTCGTATTTGAACTCCGGGAGTCAGAGAGTCTCGAACTACAAAACTAGGGTTTTTTGATTCGAGATTTGAGGAGTTTCATGGGGATTCGAAGGAAACTGAACGGAGATTTAGGGTGAGGAGGTTATGGAGCTTATGGGGTGTTATTTTGAGGCCGGTCAGAGGTGGCGCCACCACTGGAGAAACTGTGGCGGCGCTAGGGTTCCAAGTTTTGATCGGATATTTGAGGGAATCTGGCTGGATTTGAGGGAAGGTGGTTGGATATATGAAAAGAGGGGAGTGAGGAGATTATTTGGTGTGATTTTGGGTGTATTTGGCCGCCGGCGGGCGGCGGACGGCGGTGTAGGGCGACGTTACATTAGGGCTCTGAGGGGTGTTTGTGAGAGACGGTTTGGGGGTAGGGGGGTGTTTAGGACATATATATATTTATTGGGTCCCCAGTTCTGGACCGTTGGATCACAAAGATCCAACGGTTGGGATTGAACACATACAAAAATGGGGTCGTTTGGTTATAAGGGGTGCTAGACCGGGTTGAGATACGGTTTTGGGCCGGGTATTTGTGGGGTTGACCGGGTATAAGGGTTTGGGTTGGCCCAAAAAAAAATTATTTTTTATTAAAAACCTGTTTCTTCTTTCTTTTTTTTTCATTTTCAAATTTTGTTAATTACAAATTAAAAATAAAATCTGATTTAATTCTAAGACGAAATTAATAAACTAAATGCTTCTCAAAAATTAATTAAATCCTAAATTAAAAGAAAACTATATAAAAAATTTGAAAAATTAAAAAGTTAAAAAATAAAATGAACTATTTTTGTTATTTTCTTTCATTTTTGTAACATTAATTAACTAATTAGCCTAAAAATATAAAATAGGACCCCAAATGCAAATGCAACATATTTTTGTATTTTTTATGAATTAAATAAATTAAACATGCACACAAAAATGCAAACAATCACGAAAATTATGCAATAATTCCTAAAAACCAAATAATTAAAAGAAAAATCCTAATTTTGGGAATTCTATAGGAGTAATTCATGCGAGGCAAAAATCACGTGCTCACAGCTGCCCCTCTTTGCTCGGAGACGCGAAGGGTTTTCGGGCAAAGATAAACTGAGCAATTATGAGGGATTTTTGCCTGCTTGGCACTCCATGAGAAGCATTTTTGGAAAGTGTCTGACCGAACCTTGCTTCAAAGGTTGCCTACATATCCTTGGCTATAAAGGAATCAGGTCAGTGTAGTTCTGGAAGTTTTGGTAGCTGGGACTACCGGGAGCTGTGATTTCGCTGCTGCTGCTGCTGCTACTGCTTGCCGACCTCCTTATTACACCAAAAGGAAAATCAAAAGCTAAGCTGGCTAGGCCTATCAACTACGAGTTACAAGATTCCTATCTATAAATCTCTCAAAGCTTGATCTTGAGTCTTAGCTGGTTCTTGCTGTGGACTCCGATCCGAATCTTGATGCTCGTCAGCTGCAGGTGCTGGTTCTTTCTTCAACATTGGATCAAGGCGGGACATGCGAAGCTTGTGACTTCAATCATATCATGAGCAGTCCGCATCTCTTTCCGCTTCATCATTTTGAATTCACTTTTTTTGTTCTTTTTCTTCTTTTCTTTGTTCTGGACTGAGGCTCATTCTTTCAGGTACCTCGGATCCTGTGCCTTGAAGTTAAACCTGCTCAGATGCCAAAACAAACAAATGAACGAAATTTTTCTGCCCCAGTTTTCACTAGGAAAATTTCGTGAGTTATTTGTGACAAAAGTCTGAACTTATTCTCTCTTCTTCCTTTTTTTTTTCTTGAAAGCAAATAAAATAAGAATTGTGTCTATCTAGAAGGGAAAAGGTTAGGAAATGGAGTCCTATACCTAAAAACTCAACTTAGGGATTGGAGCCCTAATGTTGATAAAAAGGCGACTAGGGAATGGAGACCCTATGTCTAAAAACTCAACTCAGGGATTGGAGCCCTAATGTTGGTAAAAAGGCGACTATGGAATGGACCTATGTCTAAAATCTAAACTCAGGGATTGGAGCCCTAATGTTGGTAAAAAGGCGACTAGGGAATGGAGGCCCTATGTCTAAAAACTCAACTAAGGGATTGGAGCCCTAATGTTGGTAAAAGGCGACTAGGGGATGGTGGCCCTATGTCTAAAAACTTAACTCAGGGATTAGAGCCCTAATATTGGTAAAAAGGCGACTAGGGAATGGTGGCCCTATGTCTAAAAACCCAACTCGGGGGTTGGAGCCCTAATGTTCGTAAAAAGGCGACTAAGGAATGGTGGCCCTATGTCTAAAAACTCAACTCAGGGATTGGAGCCCTAATGTTGGTAAAAAGGCGACTAGGGTATGGAGACCCTATGTCTAAAAACTCAACTCAGGGATTGGAGCCCTAATGTTGGTAAAAAGGCGACTATGGAATGGAGGCCCTATGTATAAAATCTCAACTCAGGGATTGGATCCCTAATGTTGGAAAAAAGGCGACTAGGGAATGGAGACCCTATGTCTAAAAACTCAACTCAGGGATTGGAGCCCTAATGTAGGAAAAAAAGGCGACTAGGGAATGGAGGCCCTATGTCTAAAAACTCAACTCAGGGATTGGAGCNGGCAACTAGGGAATGGATGCCCTATGTCTAAAAACTCAACTCAGGGATTGGAGCCCTAATGTTGGTTAAAAGGTAACTAGGGAATGGAGGCCCTATGTCTAAAAACTAAACTCAGGGATTGGAGCCCTAATGTTGAGATTTTAGACACATGGCCTCCATTCCCTAGTCGCCTTTTTGCCAACATTAGGGCTCCAATCCCTAAGTTGAGATTTGTAGACATAGGGCCTTCATTCCCTAGTCGCTTTTTTGCCAACATTTGGGCTCCAATCCCTAAATTGAGATTTTTAGACATAGGGCCTCCATTTCCTAGTCACCTTTTTTGCCAACATTAGGGCTCCAATCCCTGAGTTGAGATTTTTTTAGGCATAGGGCCTCCATTCCCTAGTCGCCTTTTGCCAACTTTAGGGCTCCAATCCCTATGTTGAGATTTTAGACATAGGGCATCCATTCCCTAGTTGCCTTTTTGCCAACATTAGGGCTCCAATCCCTGAG
>NW_017670234.1:3022992-3023390 GCF_001879085.1 Nicotiana attenuata
CTATATCTAAAAACTCAACTCAGGGATTGGAGCCCTAATGTTGGTGAAAAGGCGATTAGGGAATGGAGGCCCTATGTCGAAAAACAACCTCAGGGATTGGAGCCCTAATGTTAGTGAAAAGGCGACTAGGGAATGGAGGCCCTATGTCTAAAAACTCAACTGAGGAATTGGAGCCCTAATGTTGGTAATAAGGCCACTAGGGAATGGAGGCCCTATGTCTAAAAACTCAACTCAGGGATTGGAGCGCTAATGTTGGTAAAAGGCGACTAGGGAATGGAGGCCCTATGTCTAAAATCTCAACTCAGGAATTGGAGCCCTAATGTTGGTAAAAAGGCGACTAGGGAATGGAGGCCCTATGTCTAAAAACTCAACTCAAGGATTGGAGCCCTAATGTTGGT
>NW_017670234.1:3028038-3028552 GCF_001879085.1 Nicotiana attenuata
CTCAACTCAGGGATTGGAGCCCTAATGTTGGTTAAAAAGGCAACTAGGGAATGGAGGCCCTATGTCTAAAATCTCAACTCAGGTATTGGAGCCCTAATGTTGGCAAAAAAAGGCAACTAGGGAATGGAGGCCCTATGTCTAAAATCTCAATCCTAAAAAAGGCGACTAGGGAATGGAGGCCCTATGTCTAAAATCCCAACTCAGGGATTGGAGCCCTAATGTTGGCAGAAAATGCGACTAGGGAATCGAGGCCCTATGTCTAAAATCTCAACTCAGGGATTGGAGCCCTAATGTTGGCAAAAAAGGCGACTAGGGAATGGCGACCGACTGTCTAAAATCTCAACTCAGGGATTGGAGCCTTAATGTTGGTAAAAATGGTGACTAGGGAATGGAGGCTCTATATCTAAAAACTCAACTCAGGGATTGGAGCCCTAATGTTGGTGAAAAGGCGATTAGGGAATGGAGGCCCTATGTCGAAAAACCAACTCAGGGATTGGAGCCCTAATGTTGGTGA
>NW_017670235.1:0-726 GCF_001879085.1 Nicotiana attenuata
CCAATTGTAATCACAGAGAACCTTAAGTAATTAAGGAAAGAGTCATATAGATATGGAAATAATTCAAACGTTGGTACAGAATCACAGAAGAGATACACAAGACCAAGTATTTTAAGGAAAATATCACAAGCCTAGGATTTTTACACAAAAGGATCAAAATAAACAGCCAGTAGGGTAAGGGATTCAATCGAAATAAATCAGTGATGAATCATTAGCATGATTAAAGGGATTTCAAAATCAATTCTTGGTGAAATCTTTTGAAAGGGAAGTTTTCCTCATATATAAAGCATACAGTTTAAGCAAAAGAAGAGTCTAACAATGAAAGTTTCAGAACTACAGGCAAGTAGGATTTGACTTCGATTACAGGCTCACCGTGAGTCTGGAAACCTAGGGTTCCAAAGTGAAACCCTAGTGCCATCTACCCAAAGAGAAACCCCCAAATTTCAGGGTTTCAAATAGAACCAGAGGTGAGAAATCATTGAGAGAGGCAAACATACGCGATAGCAAACACATTGATTCAAAGGCATGATTGAGAAAATCTTGGAATTCAAAACAGATCTCAGAGGTTTAAACAAAGCAGGAAAGAGCAATACTTAGCAGGAATGCCAACAAAACTCAGTAAAGTGAAACAAAATCAAAGAGCACGAACACATAGCAAAGAGTAAAGGACAAACAACCAAGTTACAATGTAGAACAAGGAACAACGAAAGAATCTTAGCAAAAATT
>NW_017670235.1:2805-21145 GCF_001879085.1 Nicotiana attenuata
TTAAACTAGGAAGTGCGTCTCCTATGAATGAACTCTCAATTTAGGAAGTGCGTCTCCTATGGGTAAAACTTCGATGAACCAAACTAGGAAGTGCGTCTCCTATGAATGAACTCTCAATTTAGGACGTGCGTCTCCTAAAAGAATAACTTGAAAGACCTTGATTAGGAAGTGCGTCTCCTACAGGTAAAACTTCAATGAACCAAACTAGGAAGTGCGTCTCCTAGGGTCTAACTTAAATGACTCAAACTAAGAAGTGCGTCTCTTAGGGGTGAAATCTCAATTTAGGAAGTGCATCTCCTACAGGTGTATCCTGAAAGACCCAGACTAAGAAGTGCGTCTCCTAGGGGTGAAACTTCAATGATTCAAACTAGGAAGTGCGTCTCCTACAACAAAATATAACTTGAAAACCCAGACTAGGTAGTGTTTTTCCTAGGGGTGATGTGTGATCCTCTCAATAGCCTTTGCGTAAGCAGCATTGGGGCATTACATCTGAAAAATTCAAGCTTCCGAACTTTTATATGAACATAGCCTTCATCCCTGTTTCAGACAAAGAAAACTTGTGAGTTTATACATGGTGGTTGGTTTGTGGCCTTGACTTTGAGGGCGATTGCTCCTTCACTTGCCATGATAACTTTGATTTCACCTTCAAAGACATTGCTTGCTTATTGACTAACACTTTCTCTGCCACCCTTATCACAGAAAATACCTCTTCTCCGTTGAGACCCAATACCCTCTATCTGTTGAATTGCTCATGAACTGACATTCACCAAACCTTTGTGTTTCACATGAATCCCAAAGCACGTCAATTGCTACCCACTCAGTGCGTATGCTGTTCTTTCTAGACTTAAACCACTGGCCTTGGCCTTGAGTTCTATTGCTCCTTCACTTGCCATGATAACTTTGATTTCCGCTTGGAAGACCTTGCTTGTCATTGGTTAACCACTTCCTCTGTCAACCTTATCACATAAAATACCTCTTCTCCATTCAAACCCAATACCATCTATCTGTTGCATTGTTCATGAATTGATATATACCAAGCCTTTGTATTTCACACGAATCCCAAAGCATGTTGACTGTTACCAACTCAGTGCGCTTGCTGTTCTTTCCTGACTTATTCCACTTTGATGTGCTAGTCAGATCCCGTTTTGTGCAATTGGAAAGCTGGTGGCAAATTTTGAAAATCATTTCTCACTTGTTCTGACCAAACAGACTCAGGAAGAGGAAGTAAACAAGACAAAAGGAATAGAGTAAAGGACAAAGGAAAGAGGTGATTCCTAACAAGAAAACTTCAAAGTAGAAACCTATCAGATGTGGATACCAACTCTAATGACCATGACATGCACCTGTGGCCTATTCTGTTAAGCAAGTCTGATGTTCAACTCTTGTTGTACCTCTAAACCATGTAATTGGGCTTCAATGCTCCGATTATCCAGTCTGATTCACAATCCTTATTCGACTGGTAGTGCCTGAAGGGTTTTCACCATCGGGCCTCTCTCATTTTGTTCTTTCTCTCAACTTACAGTCGCCTCAAGGTGCCCGTGAAGGTTTTCACCAATAAGACTCTCTCATTTTTTATTTCTCTCAGCTTTCATCGCCTTACGGTGCCCGTGAGGGTTTTCACCAATGAGACTCTCTCATTTTTCATTTTCCTTGTTTGGACCGGAGTGTTGCCCTTGATCTGATTCACCTCTGCTTGCTCGCCTTGGCATCTCTCGAAGACTGATCGGAAGGTCTTTCTCTGGACCGTAATGTGGGCTTTTGGATGGGTTAGAAAGAAAGGGTATCAAAAGGCTCAAAACAATTCGAATGGGTTCAAGATTACAACTTCCGGAATCAGATTTCTTACAATAACCACAACTTCTGCCCCAGTTTCTTTGCTTGGGGACTTTTGGATTTTTATTTTGATGGGACCGAACCGTGAGGCTGCCTACGTATCCTTAAAAGAAATCAGGTCGAACGTAGTTCATGACATAGGAATTGCTTTGTTGTTTTTTTTTTGCTTTTCTCTTTTCTTTTCTTTTATTTTTCTTTTTTTCTTTTCTTTTCTTTTCTTTACTCTTTTCCCCTTTTTCTTTCTCTTTTTCTCTTCTCTTTTCCTCTTTTCTCTTTTTTTTATATCTGTATTTCTAAACTCTGCTTCTAGTTCCAAAAGAGGGGTATGAAAGAGAATAAATAAGGCTCAAAGGGGTAAAAAGGATAAAATGTTTAGATAACAGAATAAAATGCCTTCGTCATTCCAATCTTCAATGCATGACAAATACAAACAACACAATTAAACAAAGAAATCATACGTAATATCTTTTGACTGCATCAGAATCAATAGCCATATCCACACATTTGCCTTCTACATTTGTTAAATACAAAGCACAATTGGACAACACTCTTGTTACCACGAACGAATCCTGCCAATTAGGGGAAAACTTGCCTTTAGCTTCAACCTGATACGGTAGGATGCGTTTCAATAGTGTTTCTTTATGTTCTATTTGCCCCAGTTTCACACAATTTGGGCTTGAAGTGATCTCAAAATGCCTTTACTTATTTCCCTCAAATGTCCCTATCATCTTCAAAATTGTTTCATTGCTTCATGACTAAACTAATTTTTTGAGATCGGGCTGAGAATTACACGTGCATGTCATGTCACTAGAACCAGCATGAAAAGAACTATAAAAAGGGGAGAGAACTAAACAAAAGAAAATGACTAGAAATAACAGAAAACAAGAAATTGCATTAGACAGACGGTGAAACGTTCGAACAACCAAACAAGCAAACTAAACTGGGGTTACAACCCTGGAACAAACCTAGACAACACTAAACGAGTTACTACGACAAAACAAACTAGGCAAAATAAAAGGATAGAAGGGTTTGAGTCACAGACAATATCCGAATTACAACCCTAAAAATAACCCGGACAACAAAAATGACAACAAAATAAACCACCAAAACTCCTCTCCGCCTAACCAAGAAATGGAGCGTCTTTCCAATTACCAAGCACGACATCTTAGCCACTGAGTTCCGCATCAATATTGCCAAGACCATTACCAACTTCAATATCATCAACTTCGGTCAACAAGTTCCCAAGAGGATTCGCATGCTCCCTGTCACTGTCATTGATCACAATTACCCCTTCTTGAATCATTCTTTCTATTTCCCTTTTCAAAGAAAGACAATATTCAATGCTATGCCCTTGGACATTAGAGTGGTACATGCATCGTACAGTAGGATCAGAGCCTTTTGCATATGGGTCTGGAGTATAGTCGAGGAGCGGCTCAATCAGGCCAGAATGCTTTAACTTTTCAAACAAGCTTGTGTAGGACTCCCCAATTGGCGTGAAACTATTTCTTTGCCTTTGTTCCCTTCCCTGCCCCTGTTTTCTTGGGTTGTTGGGTGCTCGAAAATGTTGTGAAGGCAAGAATGCATTATGTGGTGCTGGCGCTCGCCATAGGGAGTGACCTGGTGGTTGGACATATGACCGGACATTGTTCGGAGGATAATACTGAGGTGGATTATGTGGAGCTCGGGGATGTGTTTGGGATTGGAGTTGAGGCTGGGTATATTGGTGAGGCGGACCCTTTGGTCCACGTCGTGACTCTGAAACAACCATGGAAAAATCATCATGTTCCTTCTGACCCAGCAAGTTCCATGTGTTGTTCTGAATTGCTTGTGTTGTGGCTTTTAAAGCAGAATAACTCATGATCTTGCTAGACTTCAGCACATCTTCTACCATTTCTCCCATTTTACCACATCATTAAAACGCATGCCCACAGCCGTGATCAAATGTCCAAAGTAAGTTGGTTCTTGAGCTTGAAGAAAGTAGTCGACCATCTCTTTTTCTTCCATCGGAGGATTGACTCTGGCAGCTTGCTCTCTCCATCTGAGCCCGTATTCCCTAAAGCTTTCATTAGGCTTCTTTTCTATTTTGGCGAGGGACCTGCGATCCGGGACGATTTTTATATTATACTAAAAGTGCTTGGCAAAGGCCTGAGCCATATCGTCCCATGTGTACCACCTGTTAGCATCTTGGCGGGTGAACCACTCTAGAGCTGCCCCACCCAGACTCAAACTAAAATATGCCATCAATAATTTGTCTTTCCCACCGACGCCTCTCATCTTGCTGCAGTAACCTCTCAAATGGGCCACGGGATCTCCGTGCCCGTCATACAAATCAAACTTTGGCATCTTAAACCCAGCAGGCAGTTGGACGTCAGGAAACAAACAAAGTCTTTGTAAGACACGCTCATCTGGCTCCCTATCCCTTGCATGTTTCTTAAAGACTGCTCTAATATTTTCACCTTCCTGGATATCTCATCTTGCCTCACTGTCTTAGCAGGCTTTTCAGTTTCATCAGGAGACTCAAAATGAGGAGCGTGAGAGTATGGATTCGAGACTTTGAAAGTTGGTTCTGGAGCATAGTGTTGGGTATCAGGGACTTTGAACACAGCCTCGTTATAGGATTGAGGAAAAGTAGCTGGAGGAGGAACTATAAGAGCAAGAGTGGCCAAAGGAGCGGTATATGAGGTGGTTTTGGCGGGTAGAGTGTGAAAAGGTTGTGGGGAGATATCAGCAACAGTGGGAATCTGGATTTGTCATAATGGTAGGATAGTTGCAGGGTTTTCAGTATAGTTAGTGGGGAATGAAGGTGGAGGATGCCCCCTGATCCAAGACTGATACATTTCTGCCATTTGCTGCTTTACCCTTTGGACCTCCTCTTTCAATTCAGACTCCGACCCCACAAACTCCCTCGACGGGTCAACAACTCTTGTGCCCAAGTTTTTGCTAGCCATGGCTACCTTGCCCTTTGACCTTGTGTTGTATGGACGAGTTACCTTATGAACCACAAACCAACCACCATTCTGCTATAATAAGGAGAACAAAGAGGAACTAAATGAAGTCATCATGTTAGCGTTAGGCATTTAACAGCTAAAAATATCACCTTACGTGCAATGCACCTAGCAACAATTAACGGTTCAAGAATGACTTCGAGGGTCACAAGGTCACTTGGCATCATCCCAATTTGTCCATTTGAATCTTCTCTTTTCTTTACTTTTCTCGCACTTCTTAGCTCGCTCATTTTCCTTCTTTTTTTTTCTTCTGATTATCGCTCTTTTCTTCCCTCTCATTTCTCACCTCCCATAATTTCACCATCTTTTCTTTCTTTTTCTCTCTTTTTTTTTTCCTTTTTTCCTCTTGTTTTTTTTTTCCTTTTAATAATAAAAAAATGATTCGATCAAACCATATGTAGGTTGCCTACGTATCATGACCCCGCATGAATCAAATCTTTACGTAGTTCTGGAGGATCGAGAATAAAGTAAACAAACTGCCGTTCTTTTTTTGTTAATGACTACTCTGATGAGAAAAGAGAAATAAAAGAAGCAAATCCTTCTTTTTTTTGAATTTTCTAGACTTAATATTCTATGACCTATTCTAAACTCAAGCTTAACGGGCATGTTTTTTTTTCCCCTTTTGAAACAAATATTCTGTTAAGGAAAAACTCTAGAATAGAAAGATATTTTTTGATTCTTTTTTTTTTAAAGAAGAAAATCTAAAGAATAAACCACAGAAAAATATTTTGGATTTTCATCTGATATCCCGATGCAATATTTCAATTTTGATTGCCTAAAGAAGAATTTCTAATGATAAACAAAAGATACAATATATTTTTTTTTCCTCTATGTTCAATGTCCTAAAGTTCTTCTAAACTAAAAGAATTTTTTTGTCATTCGTTTTTCATTAATTTTCCAAAGAATAAAACCTCAAAAGAAATATTTTGAATTTTTGGAATTAATATCTTAAAGAAAACTTTTAAAGAGGTCTACAAGGAAATTCTCTTTTTTTTTTGAACTTTTAGTCTTAATATACTAGAGGAAATGTAAAAACAATTTTTATCTTGATATTAATTGCCTAAAGGAAAAATAATCTCAAAAAAATTATTTTTTTTCATTTCTAGAATTAGTATTCCAAAGAAAACTTATAACGAAAATATAAAAACGCAAAATTTCTTCCCCTTTTTTTCTTTTTTTTTTTGTTTGAATTTTTGACTTGTAACACATTCCCAAATACAAAATAAGAAATATAATAACAAAAGAGTAGGCAAATTTAATTAGACTATTACAAACTCTACCATCACCTAAAAGACTGAATACTACTATACAGGACTAGAAAGTAAAACATGAACAATTGACTCAAAAACATAAAATGGCTCCTCGAGCAGCTTCCTGAATGCAATGATCTTGGGGTATATGTCACGCTCAAACTCCGGTAAGTAAATCCACACTTGTATGAGAAAACTTAAACCAACACTATGTGAGACTATAACATTCCCTACTGGACACATGCAAGACATGATTGAGGCTATTTTTATAAAATGACTTATTTGGCTAAAAGGTGGCTAGAAGTGCAAAATTTGGCTAAGACCCCGCAAAGCCAAGAACCTAAGATTTACTAGGAAAACCGGACCCTATATGGGTTGCCTACGTATCACGTCCCGAAAGACGAGAATCATGTTGCGTAGTTCGGGCAGATTGGATACGGTCGAGAATAAAAAAAAATAACTAATTTAGAGAAAATATGTTTTTTTTTTGTTTTCCTTGAAAATGATGAAACATGCAAAATCTTTTTGGATTTTCTTTTTCCCTTTTTTAATTTTCTTTGATTTTTTGGAAAATGATAAAAAGTGCAAAATAATTTATTTTTTTTGAATTTTCATTTTTTTTGTCTTTTTCTTGATTAAAATGTGACAGAAAACATAACCGAGCCCTACTTGCTTTATATTCTACACTTCACACTCTCTTTTTTATTTTTTCATTTCATTTTTTTTCATTTGCCCTCAACTTTCATTGGTCTGCCAAATGATCCTTTTACCCTTGGAGAAATGCAACATGTAACACATAGGATGCATCAAGATGGTCTGTTATTTTGGGTACACCTGTCCTAGACGGACCCAACCCCTGTGTTGAGTCCCCTAAGTCAAATGCACATGATGCAAACGAGCGTTCCTACTAGGGATCCGGCATGAGGTTGAGTTATTCTAAGTTCAAAACCTGGGTATTTGTTCTAGACTTGTGTACCTGAGCGGACAACTCGAACCGAGGAGGGGGCTACGTACCAGGAACCAAAAGGCCATCCGGCTTAGTAACTTGTCCGAGCCTCTTTCTTATTTCAAGGTATGACACTAACATAATAGGGAGTCACGACCAGCGAGCACATCCCCGAAGATGAGAAGACAAGGGTTTCGTAACAGTTTATATACAGTTCAGATAATATCAAAGCGGTAAAAAGCAACACTTAGCACATTAGGCCCAAACATGTAATAAAATCAGATAACAGAGAAAGCCAAATATAACAATTCATCTAAGCTCGAATTCTGAACCCTGAATCAAAGATTCTGGGTTCTTGTTACCCAGCAAAGCCGCCAGGGCTGTCACATCTCCTTTTTCCTACACCCCGTAAAGAGGGTATAATAAAGGGAGTTTTTCCAATTTAAGTGACAATTGAAACGGGATTATTTTATTAAAAATTCAGAGTCGCCACTTGGGATAATTTATGGTGTCCCAAGTCACCGGTTCAAATCCCGAGTCGAGGAAAACCGCGAACACAGAAATCCGGGTAAGGAATTCTGTTAACCCGGGAGAAGGTGTTAGGCATTCCCGAGTTCCGTTGTTCTAGCACGATCGCTCAACTGTTATTTTTGGCTCAATTATCTGATTTTAGAACACTTTTAAACCTATGTGCATTTTTAGCTTTAAAACCGCTTTTCCTTATTTAAGAAATTAATTCAAGGTTAGTTAAAATATATCGCAAGACACGCTACATGAAATGCACCCGTGGTTCACGACACATTCTATTTAACCTTGTTGGAAATTAAAATCGGGTCACATGAAATGCACCCCCGGGTTTTTAGAAATTAGGCTGTCACGACCCCAGTTCACCCTCCATGAACATGTCGTTAGGCTTACCTAGTTGTAGGAACTAGGTGCCATCACGACATGTTCATGGAGGGGGGCATTTTGGTCATTTCACCTAATTTTACGCCGTAGCTTTGAATTTATTAGAAAAATTAGTTGTTTGCAATATTATTACCGATATGTAATTGAATTGAATAGATTTGGGCCATTTGGAGTCGGATACTCGTCGCAAGAGCATGGTTTCTAGTTGATATTGAGCCGGTTCGAGGTAAGTGGCTTGTCTAATCTTGTGTGGGGGACTTTTCCCCTTAGGACATGATCTTTGAATATTTGAATGCCTCGTACGTGAGGTGATGAGCGCGTACTTGAGCTAATTGTTGTAAACCCGTTTCTACTTGAAGTATTTAAATTGAGATTTCATGTTTACTTGTTCATTTTAAACTGTAAGTTTATACCTGTGCTAGCTTAGAGACTCATGTTTATCTGGCTTACTTGCTAATTGTTTAGCTGTGCTATTTGTACTCTGTGGAGCATGTTAGGCTAGAATTTATTATTTCTTGTCCTGATCTTTTAGCATTATTCTGAGATTATGAGTTGTTTTGTTATTGTGTGTTTAATTTGGGACTACGGGACGGCTTCCCGGGAGATCCCCCTGTACTTGAGATATTCTGGACTGAGGTTGCGGGATACCAAGAGATCCCTGGCACATGTGTTTCTATATATATACTGGGATACCAAGAGATCCCCAGCTTACTTATTGAGGATACCAAGAGATTCTCGGGATACCAAGAGATCCCTAGTGTATATGATGAGGATACCAAGAGATCCTCGGGATACCAAGAGATCCCTAGTGTATATGATGAGGATACCAAGAGATCCTCGGGATACCAAGAGATCCCCGGCTATTATTCCTTGTTAAGGGCAGTTTTCCTTGTATTGTTACCTTGCTTTCTATTACTGTTCTTCCTTATTTACCTGGTTTAGAATTCCCGCTGTAGACTATATTTAAACTGTTTCTGTTATCTCATTATTTATTATGTTATCTCAGTAGGGCCCTGACCTTCCTCGTCACTACCCAACCGAGGTTAGGCTTGGCACTTACTGAGTACCGCTGTGGTGTACTCATGCCCTTCCAGCGCATGTTTTTCATGTGCAGATCATTCAGATACCTCCACTCAGGCGCACTATCAGTGAGGCAGGAGGACTACGGAGACGTCGAGGTAGATCTGCTGCGTCCGCAGACCGACGAGTCTCCCTCTTACTCTATCTTTAGTACTTAGTTTTCCTTCTTTCGGTTGTTAGAAATTCTGGAGTTTGGAACCTTTACTATACACTTCTGTAGCCTGTGTTGCCCGTGAGTTTCCGGGTTTTGGGAATTGTTTTAGACTTGTGATATTGAGTTGTACTTGCCAAGCGGCATTCAGTACAATTTCCTTTAGATATTTGATTTGATTTTCTCTATTTTTCCGCAATTATTATATTTTCGCAAATGTTAGGCTTACCTAGTCATGGGGACCAGGTGCCGTCATGACATGTTCACGGTTGGTGAACTAGGGTCGTGACATAGGCCTCACAACTACGTCACGGAAATCGTACCAATGTGAAGCAACAATTGCTCAGTTGTTATGGCTTCATAGAAAAGGTAAAGCTACATACTAATATTCGAGAAAAATGAAGGTTAAAAGCAGGAGGAATGCCACAACAAAAGTCTCTAAGCAGTGGAAACAGAGCTGAGGGAGTACTAATTAATGCATTATGTTTATTTGAAAATTTACTAACTTATCGCATATATTGCTACTATTATCCCTATTTATGTGGCACGGTTCAAATTTAAGAATCGAACTTCTTAAAATTGTGTGTGAATTTGGACATAAAAATAAAATTTAGAAAAACATAGCAAAAGAATGAGGCGGGAGTGAATGTGTTGGGTGATAAGGAAGAAAAAGAAAGAAAAAAGCAAAGACAAAAATTAAGGGACGGATCAAATAAATGGGGCGGGTCAAATATGAGGAGGATATATTATACTCATATATTATAGGAATTTTTACATTTCTATACCATATAGGAAATCTTATTACCCTCAAGGTTTGATATAGGAAATCTTATTACCAATTCTATACCGTAATGTATTTTAAGGGTACAATTAATGCAGCATATATCCCTCCTTAATTCAAGGTACCAAAATGGGCCATTTTTTTTTTATTCTGTATCTTTTGAAGAAAGGAGCTCTTTCTCTTTGTCTTTAAAGAGAAAAATCCAAAGAAGAAGAAATGGGGTCCATCGTTGCGCCGTTTTTTCTGCTTCTTTTTGGGGAGCGTTTTTTCTACTTTCGATTTTTTGGAAGGGAGCCGATGGAGCCGTTCCTAGGGGTAAGGTATTTAGGAATTGATGGATCTGATTTTTTTAGGTTTCCTAATTGTGTTTTTATATGTAGAAGGTAGGGTAAAGGGTAATGGTATTTGGGTTGTGAAAACAGAAAATAATGCATCTACAATCGGAATACAAATAATCTACAATTCATCTACTACAAACTGGGTATATTGAATTTTAATATCCCAATTCGCATTCGATTGTAGTTTAATTGGGATTTTCGACATAATTACGTTTTTTGCAGAAGACTTGTAGAAGTTTAGTTGTTTTTGATTTGTGAAAACAGAAAACAAAGCATCTACAATTAGAATACAAATAATCTATAATTTATCTGTAAAATATCTACAAACTGGGTACATTGAATCTTTATATCCCAATTCCATTCAATTGTAGCAGAATTGGGATTTTGACATAATTGCGTTTTTCAGAAGATTTGTAGAAGTTTTAGCCATTTTTTATTTGTGAAAACAGAAAATAAAGCATCTACAATCAGAATACAAATAATCTACAATTTATCTACAATTTCTGCAATATGTCTTCTTCTTCTTCTTCTTCTTCTTCTTCTTCTTCTTCTTCTTCTTCTTCTTCTTCTTCTTCTTTTTATTCGAGTTTCAATCTGAAATTCAGTCAAAACCAAGTCTAATCTTCACCAAAACCCCTCAAAATTGAGATATAAACTCCAAACCATATTCCCGATTATTTTCAACAACACCCAATCCAAACAAATAATAATTTTTGAAAATCCAAATTTGAATTCAAAGCTTTCAAGCTTTTAATGGCTGTCAATGGTGGAATTGCTGCTCTCTTTTCATTTGCTTTGTATTACTGAAATTTGCGATTGAGAAATAGAGAGAGATGTAGAGAGAATGTCGACGAACTAAGCTTTTGCAGAACTGATTTCTACAATTTGATTCGAATTTGTTGACGATTTTATCTTCTTTTTTTTTGATTTGTGGCTTAAGAAAAAATATCGAAGAATAGAGTTTTTGCAGAAAAGAGTCTATGTAATTTAATTTTAAATTGAAGATATAGGATTTGCGTTTCAAATTTGATCTGAAGGTCGCTAAATCAATTTAGAATATTCTGTTCCTGATTTGTAGCATGCCTAATTAGGAAGGAATCAACTCCTAATAATTAGTATTTAATGAATGGTATAATAATTGTAGAAAAACTGTGAGCATGGCGGGTAATATGAAACTATGCACATTTTTGGTAATAAAGTTTCATATATGGTATAGGAAGGAAAAAGTCTCTATATTATATGAAGTAAAACAAGAAGCCGCATGGCCCAATAAAATATTGTCAACTCATTAAAAGTGGAGCCCATATCCGCTGCTGTTAAATTGAGGGGTTACCAATAAAAATAACGATGGGTGTATTTTTGGACCAAAAGGTGGACGGATAGTAATTCTAAATCATTTACCAAACGATAGAATAATTTTGACCCTTTTACGAATAAACTTTACATATCTGAAAACTATGTTAAAAATACTATAAATCATAATAATTAATAATTTAAAATATATAAATACATTCGACAAATATTAAAAACAACTTGTTTGATTCTTAAAATTTGAACTATACCATATATACTGATATGGGGAGCATAAATCATAATGCTATGTTTCGTGACACAGTTTACGCTCCTGAACCCATTAATTGAATGTCTCATTCGCCACAATCAGTATAGTTTTAGCTTGTAAATTTTTATCCGATTACTAATTATCACTTTATCATGAAAATTTATACTCTCTGCGTTTTAATTTATGGAACTTATTTGACAGGACACAAAGTTTAAGAAAAAAGAGAATTTTTTTGAAATTTTGGTGCAAAATGCGACATATATATTTTGTGTGGCGATAAATCATTGCATAAAGATAAATTGTTTCCAAATATGATAAGGGGTAATTCTTTTTTGCACGGACTAAAAAGGAAATAGGTTCATTTCATATCGAAAGTGCATAAAACTTAACATTAAATAATATATATATATATATATATATATATATATATATATATATATTATTTTTCCCACAAGAAAGGGGAAAAAATAAGATACGTTTTCCAGTTATGTATCAATTTTATAATGTGTATATTTAATATACAAATAAATTCTTTTTCAATTAAGCACATATATTCGTATACAACATATTTTTTAAAAGTTAGATATATGTATCAAATAAAATTATGTATTTTAATCTTCAAAATTATACATTAATTTTTTTTTATAATAGAATGATCTTTGTTTTTGATTGTGTTTTGTAATGACCCGATTGGTAATTTTGAGTTTTAGCATTCTGTTCGGTAGCTTGGTACTTTGAGTAGCTTCATATGATGCACTATGACATGCGTGTATGGTTGGTTTTGCGTTCGAGTGGTTCAGAATTAATTTGGAAGAATGACCCTCGATTTGGAAGTTTAAGTTAGAAGAGTTGACCAAGGTTTGACTTTTAGGTAGATGGACTCGGAATTGGATTTTGATGGTTCCGATAAGTTCGTATAATAATTTTGGACTTGTATGTATGTATGGATTTGGTTTTTAAGGTTCTTAGAAGAATTCATTACTATTTGTCGAAAGTTGGCAATTTGAAAAGCTTAAGAGTTCATAAGTTTGACCAAGAGTTGATTTTAATGTTATTGGACTTCAATTGGTGTTCTGAAACTTTGAATAGGTCTATATAGTTGAATTGAACTTGTGTGTAAAGTATGAAGACATAGTCTAAACACGACCACAACTGTCTACATAGGCCAAAATCTAGTACCACAACTATCACAAGCATCTAGCAAGGTGAAAGAGTTTAAACCGAATAACAATGTCTATATGATAGAAATAAATAGACTGAATAGTTAAGTAGGGAGGGGGACTCCATGTCCTATGTATTGGATGAAGTAAAGAAGCTCACCACGAAGTCTCCATAAATATCCCCTACTCTACTAGATGAACTCCACAAATATCAGCCTCAGAACCTGCACACAATGTACGGAAGTGTAGTATGAGTATAAAATCACGATATTCAGTAAGTATCAAGTCTAGACTCGAGAAAGTGGTTGCGAGGGAATAATATTGACACGCACTAATAGCCCAATAATCAGGTGACAACATAAATAAGATATTGAATAAAACATTGCATCAAAACATGAGTACGAAAGCTCAAAGTACTTATAGAATTTAGGCTTGGTTTGCAGATAAGGAGATCAATTAAGATATAAATATACCAATCCTTACATCAAGACATGATACATTTTAACAATATTCATATCAAATTATTGCATAAGTCAAAACATAAATATGCATACTCAAGATCATTTCCAACCACCTCACAACACAAATCCATGTGCCCGACATATGCCACGTGTCCAACGAAGTACCAAAAATCCGGGTGCCAACGCTAACAGGGCCCAATATAATATGGGTAAACACTTGACTACGGAAGGACAGATCTATATCCAAGCATTATTCATTTTACATTAATAATCAATAACCAATAATCAATATCCGCTCAAAGTGTCTGTAGTACAAAAATCTTCCTTTTTTCTCAATAATCAATTCTTCGCTCATGCATATGTATATGAATTAATATAATAAAGAAGTATCAGACATAACAATAAGAACACCGATAAAAGCTCATATAGCTAAAAGATGGATATGGCTAATCATATAATTCAATTTATCACAACGGTTCAATATTCTATTTAAGTCGTATAACCACTTAGTCCATCCTCTGGAGCGTTGAGACGGGACAAATATCTACTCCAGACCTGCCATCCGGCATCACTCTTTTCACATAGTAGCCCTCACATTTAATAGTTAGGTGGAGGGCTTTGTTGTGGGCAGCTCCCTCTGCAAGCAAATTATCACAGCTAAATGAGATCTTATTGACCTCGAAAAACTTCTCGGCCATCCTTTCCAATTGTGCAACAGTAGTTTCAATTGGGACATACACTTCATTCAAAATTTTGAGGAGTATTTTTTGGTGTTCATCTGAACTCAACAACAAAGATAGAAGTGAGATCCGAGATGGAGTCTTCCGGAGTTGGTCGACTATCGAGTACTCTAAAGTTATCACTTTCTTAAGGAACTCTTCTGCATTCTTCATTGCTCACTGGTTTCATGGGTGGCATCTGATTGTCCCTGGCTTTAGCTTCAATCAAGTCTTCAACGGCTCTGTTGAGGGTCCAGCAATATTCTGCATCATGACTACCACCCCCAAGTGGTATGCACATTTGGCATCAGCCTTGTATGTTGGAGACTCATGATTTGGCCAATTCGGAGCCACAGGTTATAGTAAACCCAATTGAATTAACTTCTATAGCAAACTGGAATATGATTCACCGATGGGGGTGAAATGGTTTCTTCTGGGAGGCTCTCAAGGACGTGGATTATATTGGGGTGTATTATGTGGTGGGAAAGGATTAAATGGAGCTTGGTAAGGACGGTTATTTCTAGGAGGTGGAGCTCGATTTTGTTTGTAGTTTTGTTAGGCCCGTGTGCAGGGTTGTGCGTTCATCACCACATATAGAGGCGGTGCCATGACGTATGCAGAATCATGGTGCGGGTAGTAATGTTGTGGGGTTCGGGGTGGCATATAAGACTGGTTAAAAGATCTGCGAGACCCCCTCGAGCTTGAAGACATCATGGCTCCCTCTTCTCTCTTTTTTCGATTGGCCAAACCCCCGAGCCATTCTGGATGGCTTGTGATGTAGCTTTAAGGGCTACCTGACTATCTGTCCTATTTTTAACAAATTTCCCCAATCTTTATGGCTTCCGTAAATGGCTTTCCATGGCAGACATCATATTTTGGAAGTAGTCGGCCTCTTGGGTGTGCAAGAAAATAGTGACCATCTCTATCTCATCCACTGGAGGCTTCACAGGGGCGGCCTGCTTGCGCCACTTAACAGCATACTCACGGAAACTTTTCGTGGATTTATTTTTCAGATTAGATAGGGAGTTTCTATCCAGAGCAATATCCACATTGTACTGAAATTAGCAAACGAAATCTTTGGCAAGGTCATCCCACACGTATCAGTGAGAAATTTCTTGGTCCATGTACCATTCAGAAGCAATTCCCATCAGACTCTCTCCAAAGTATGCCACTAGAAGTTCCTCTTTTCCACCAACCCCTCTTAGCTGATTGCGGTACTTTTTCAAATGGGTGATCGGATCTCCGTGCCCGTCGTACTTTTCCAATTTTGGCGTATTGAAACCAGCTAGAAAATGAACATGTGGAAACATGCACAAGTCGGAGTAGGAGATACTCTTTTATCCATTCAGGCCTTGCATTTCTTCAATCTCTACTCCAAGCTTTTCATTTTCTGAGCCATTTCTTCCTGCTCGGGATTTTAGACTGTTCTTTATGGTTCAGCTAGAAGCTCATACTCTGGATGTTGGGTGTACAAGTCTGGAGTGATGTAGGTCATATCCTGCTGGAATGTGAGTGTCGTAGGTTCAAAATACAACCTAGGCACAGTTGATTGTGCCGGGGTAAAGACAGGCACTGTAGAGAACAATGCTGGAGCTGCCCTGAAAACTGGTGCCTGGGGGCGAACCACAGAAGGCACGCCGAGAAAGTTAGATGACATTGGAGGGTACCAGCATGGGATAAACGGGTTGGATGCAGGGACGTGGGTAGACCCACCTAACCTTTGGATCCACCCAGGGAATCCAAAAACTGCACTTGGCGGTTCCCTACCATTAGACCAGGCGTCAGACATTTCTAACATACAGAGGCACAACATCTTATTCTCTTCAATAGTTGCTGATTCTTGTTGTGAAATAGCTGGTGTCGGGCTATCCTCAAGGTTGATACTGTGTAGATTGCTTTTAGAGGCCATCAGAACCTTTCCTTTAGTTCTTGTGAAGTAGGGATGAAAGCCAGATTACCAACAAAAAACCAATCACCTGAATAGAACCTAACTAATCGCACGCACAACAACCTTGTTAGTTTTGAAACATTTAACGGATAGGAAATCAAATAGATTAAAAAAAAAGCAAACGTGTTCAAGAAAAACAACCAATTTTAACAAAATAACCTAATTCAAAATGGGGTCAGGATCGACTAAACTACCAACTTATGCAATTAAACTATCAACCTAAACATGTGAATATTCAAACCTGTAATTACTACTAAATACAAAACTAACAAGTAATTAAACTATTAAATCAATGAACCATTTCAAACAAGAAAAATGAGAAAGAAAGATATTACCGACGAAGGATTTTCTTGACCAACAGTGGTCATCAACGAATGATCACTGGCTTTGGATTTTATAACTCGGTCAGTGGCGCATACACAGATGACTACTAAAGTCAAAGAGAAGATAAATTTCGATGATAGGGATTCTGGTGAACATGAAATGAACTACCATTGACACTAACTGATAGGTCTTGCCAAAGGACAATTGGTTGATGTAGATTTCAGTATCAAAAAAGTTGAGATTGAAGAAAAATTGAAAAGGGAAAAACATTAGGGTTAGTAGATTTTTAGATCTACTAACCATGAAGATTTGTGGATTTCTGGGAAAAACCATTTGGAGATTAAGAAAGAGGGGGACGAGGAGGTTGTAGGGTGATATTTTGAGTGGATTTGTGGCGGCAGCGTGGGCGGAGGTTAAGAGAGAAGGTGAGATTAGTCTGAGGCGGTTCTTTGGGGGGTAGGGTCTTATTTTCGGACAGTTATATGTGTTATGGGAGATCAGTTCTCAACCCTTGGATGGGATCTTGATGGATGGTGGAGATTTAAAATATCCGAAATGGCGTCTTTTTGGCGACACACGACATCGTTTGCCTTGGCAAAAGGTTGGACTGAGTAAAAGCGTGGGCTTGAGCGGATATTTAAGGAAATTTTGGGCCAAAATTTCACGGTATAGCCAGTTTTCGGACTGGCCAATCAAAAATAGCCAGCGTTTACCAAGTCAATGAAAAATAGCCACTATTTTGCTACAATAGAGACCGGTCCAGCATAATATACTGGAGTTCGGTGCACTTGTGTATGAACTCCAGCATATTATGCTGGACCGGTATACTTTGCTGGCTCCAGTATAATATACTGGAGACTGGAGCATCGGTGCTCCAAACTCCAGTATATTATACTGGACCAATATACTTGCTGGAACTCCAGTATATTATGCTGGAGTTCTAGTGTACTTATGCTGGAACTCCATCATATTATGCTGGAGTTCCAACATACTTATTCTGGAACTCTAGTATAATATGCCGGAGTTCAAGTATAGTTATGCTGGAACTCCAGCATAATATACTAGAGTATTTTCCGGGTTTTGAACAGTGTTTTCGCTCAGATTTATCTTTATATAAAAAGTGGCTAAATTTCGATTACTTTTGAAATTGGGCTATTTTTGAACGACCAGTTGTAAATCTGGCTATTTTTAAAATTTACCCCACTAATTTTTGTTGGCCCAGTTGAAAAGCAAACCTAGCAGACCCGTTCCATTTCTTTGGGCTTTTGCCCAATTAATTACTTGCAACTAAAAGCTATATCCAATCTAGATTACAAGATTAACCCAATCATTCGTCTTATCTAAAATTAAACTAATTAAATTATTTGAATTAGCAGTTTGACCAACTAACTGAAACTACAAATGTGAAAAGAAAAAATGGCTAAATGTATTTTGTGATTTTCAGATTTTAGAAATGCAATTAAATCATGTAATTAATGCAATTGAGATCTAAAATGTGAAGACTAAAATATAAAATATTTTTGTCATTTTTATGATTTAAATATATTACTAAAATGCACGAGACACAAATACGCACAAAACAAATCAAATCAAATATAGAAAAATTCCTAAATTCTATAAAAATAATTAAAGGCTATTTTGGAATGTTTTAGGAGTAATTCGGCATTAGGACAAAAATTACGTGCTCATATCTATATTGTAAAATTTCCTTTGTATTAGCTTTTTATATTTGTAAGACAGGATATATTTTACAACCGCGCAAAATGCGGATATATTTACTAGCTAAACTATATTAAAAGGCACATCGATTCATTAAGTCATTTTGTGATTTGACTGTTTAATCCAGTGAAAATATTCACACACACCCCCCCCCC
>NW_017670235.1:21165-69097 GCF_001879085.1 Nicotiana attenuata
CACACACCACCCCCCCCCCCCCCCACAAAATGAAATGTTTATACTAGCTCAATGTATATAATTACTAGTAATACTTAAATATAACTAATTACTACATCTAGTTTATATTATTTGCATATTTGCGCAAATATATAGTCCAACACATGGTATTGCACCTGCGTAGTTATTTTTTCCCCCCAGTTTTCACTTGTGTAGTCATTTATTGGGATATTTGCACAAATACATAGTTCAACACATGGTATTGTACCCGCGTAGCCATTTTTCAATTTTTACCTGCTTAGCTACTTTTTTTTTTCTTTTTTACTACAGTGCTTATACATCATTATTCCAAAAAAAAGAATAATTTTGTAGGTGAATGAGATAGAAGGGACACTTTTAAGATTAAGGTTAATGACATAATTTTTAAAAACCCTAAAGTTTTCTTATTTACAAAAAAAGTCCACCCTCCTCCTCCACCCCCTATTCCTCCTCCCACTCTTCCCCCTCCTCCTCCTCCCCTCGTTCTTCCATCTTGCAACGCTCCTCTCTATCCCCGCCACTCCTAATCCTCAAACATTTAGGAGAAATATTTCAAATATCAAGAGAAATGTTTCAAACATCTATTGAAATACAGATATGGGCTCATTTTGGCATGAGCATGAACCACATGACTTACAGTTTATTATAATTTGTATGAACTCCTTCTAAAGTAGTTGACGTTCAAGAAAAATAAGTATTTATCTTATTTTTGAAAATTAAATATTTATGAGTTTTTTCAAATAAGCAGTACTGCTTTGATTTATACAGTGTTAATCAAAATAAAACGTTTAAAAGAGACAAATATTCTTATAACTAAGACTGTTACATTTTTTCTTAAAAGTGCACAAATACCTTAACAGACGAAGAATAATATAACAACTATACTTTCTTCGTTCCAAATAGAGAAATATTATTTTTTTATTAGTTTATTACAAAAAAATAATACATTTTATATTTGAAAATAATTTATATTCAACTTCTTATTTTATGTCTAATTTAATAGTAAACTTTTATAGCCAAACCGATATTATGAAATATTGAAATCACGAGTTTCACAAATTTTAAAGCAACACAGATCTTATATTATACTCCCTCCGATCTACTTTAAGTGATTTTTGGCCCCTTTTTTTGTAGTCCACAATATTTAATTTTTTCAGATTTTGAGAAGGAATTAATTTCTTCTTTTCAAAATTGCCCTTGGAGTAAAGAGTCTAAAAGTAGTTTGTTATATTTCTAATGAGCAAATTAATGTTAGTATGATCAATTTTATTTTTAATTAATGTTAAATGATGAGTTTTTTAATATGTGTGAAAAGAGCCAAAAAATCACTTAAAGTGGACCATAAGTTTTATTGTCATAAGTTGGAGAGAGTATCTAAGATCATAAGTTTCAAAATCTTTCTATATATATATATATACTATATTTTAAAGCACGAATGCCCTTAGCAAAATGCCGTACGCCTTTTTTACCCTTTTAAAATAGAGTTCACACTAGACAAAATCGTCATTTATTATTTCCTCAATATTTAGAAAATAGACATTTAGTGATTTTCCTAATATTTAGGCTTTAAAATTAACTAAGTTTTATATATGAAATCTTTCATTACTTAAAGAAATTCTAAAAATTGATCTTTGAATACCATACGAACACTCGGACAAAAATCTTTCCTCTTTAGCGTGATTCTATTATTGATTTAAATATATCTCTAATGTCTCATATTAACAAAGGCACTAATTCAATAAAAACTTTATATTCATAGGAAATTTAATATATTAAGTCCAGGTTGTGTTCCACAATAAAATTGCAAAGTGATACTTGGAACAAATTAGAATGTAAAATTAAATATGTTTCAAATAACAATAGATAATAGACATTAACTATCAGATTAAGAGGCTTTTAGAAGCTTTTAATTAAAAATTCATTTTCGTTATCACCAACTGCTTATTTACTTAAATTTTGGTAATAAATGATTGCAATAAGAATTGGTTAAAGCTAGCGAGGAGAAAAGAAAAGCTATAATATACAAAAGCAGCAAGTTTTTTAACTTACGTAAAAATTAAATTTTTAATTTGTGTTATTTGACAAATCTCTGAATAAAAGTATAGGTGACCCTAATTGCATCTTCAAGGATGAAGCGGAGAATAACTTCCAAATATCTTTTCGGAAAAATCTCTTAAATTTGCAAAGACTATGTGTGCATATTGAAACTAAAAAGGAAACATGATAACTTATGAAATGAAACTAATGAAATTATAAAACTAGAATAAAATAAAAAGGAAACATTAATTTCACTTTTATTTTATAACTCAAATATAATTTTTAATATAATATTTACGTGATTTAAATAATTTACTTGTTAAGATAACACACGAACCCTAAGACTAATATATATATACATACTGAAACTTGTAATAGGCATTTTCACTCTAATTTTTATTTAACAAACATAAATTAATAACTCCTGTGTTTTTCTTCAGAAAAAAAAAATGCCCGTTTGGACATACAATTTGATGGAAGATTTTTCCAAATTTTTTTTTTACTTTTTTTCGAAATCAGCGTTTGTTCATATAATTTTCAATTTTTACATGGAGATGCATATTGAAAATTTTCGAATTTGAAAAACTATACAAAATTATTTTTTAAAATTTTCACTCAGATCACTCACAAAACATAAAAAACAACCCAAACTGAAATTTATGTCTAAACACAACTCTAAATTTCAAATACCATTTTCACTTGAACTTTTTTTTTTTACTCCCTCCGGTCCAAAATAAGTGATTTTTTAGCCTTTTTCTTGTGGTCCAAAATAATTGATTTTTCCAAATTTCAAGAGTGAATTAATTATTTTTTTCCTATATTGTCGTTGGAGTAAATAGTGTTAGAATATGTATTAGGAGTGTTTATGTGAGATAGTAAAGGTTAATATGGTCAATTCTATTGCTAATTAATATTAAAAGGTGGATTTCTTAATCTGTGTGAAAACATCCAAAAAATTACTTATTTTGGATCGGATGAGGGAGTACCATTTTTCAATTTTTTTACGATTCTTATGTCCAAACGCCTACAAAGCACAAGCCAATGTGGAGTAGGAGAAAACGGTCCAACAACGTAAGGTCGATACTCGAAACGTGTCCCCGACAATGAAGTAAAGGATATGAGCATAGAAAAGTTGATGATTAACACACGGCTTTATTGTGATTGGTTCCTTTCTTGACTTCTTCGTGATTGAGGGTTCCATTTTCATTAAAAAAGTTATAAAAACTGGGTCCTATTTCCAATTTCCTTTTACTGTACACACAAATTCCACACCCAAAAGCACACTCTTTCCACGGCTCTTCCCAAAAGTGGGTAGAGGAAAGAAAAGAAAATCTTTTTCTGTTTGAAAATTTTAGAGAAGTCCAAAATGAATTGATTAGACTTGTGGGACCCATAGACAGGCCTACGAATCTTACATGTCCGTGGGGTTAGGTGCTCTGTTTCATTGCCACGTGCACAGTGTTTGAGGGTCCCATATTTTCAGTTAACTAGTATCTATAAATGTGCGTTGCACGTTAATAATGGCACATGATGATTTAAATATTTATTTATACGAAGGAACAATAAAATATAATTAATGGGAGATATTTTATATATAATACTACAAATATTATCTAAATAACGAAAAATATTATTATATTAGCATAATACGTGAATTCAAAATGAAAGGATATCATTAGAACTTACATAACTGATCAATTTTAGTCATGTTAAGTAGATAATTATATATTGTAGTTTAAAGGTATCTAATATGATGGTGTCTTACCGAACACTTCTTTATAAATGGTATTTTTTGTATATGTTTCCTTCTAATGCTTTGGTTACTCTACCATAATCAGAACTCTTGTTGTTGATATTGATATCTCTTTTGAAAGTACACCATATAGTTATTCGTGTGAGAAAATATATTGTCGTAAATATAGTTCAATATTTAGGATGTTTGTCATTGTGCTTTATTTATTATAACTACAAAACATAAACATATTGAAAATTATTTTCACTCAAATTTAAAAGGATATTCTTTAGTTTCGATAAACGAAAGTTGAATTCGGAGATAAACACATACTTAGAAGCACATTAACCAATAACATAAGTTCTGCATGTACAACGTTATTGTCAAAATTTCTATATACTATATGTGTACTATTACATAAGCTATTCAGCGGATCTAAGTTTTTAGTAGCATGTCGGGCATAATTACTTTTAAAAATCAACCTATATGCAATGGAAGATCAATTTTAACTTAGTCTATTATATATGTGGTGACACTAACATACGTAAGAAATAATGAACTTGACAATAAATATGTACAGTAGAAGGCCATTTGGTATTAAAGTATTTAAGTATTCTTGTTGGAAGTAAATATTGGTATCATCTTCTACCGAGTCAAAACTGAAAAATATTTTGTTTTTACCATAAAATTTAGCAATCAACCTTTTATTTAGTTGATCAACATATTCATTTCTACTAGCTAAGATAACTCTTTAATTTCTATCATGTAATTTGCACAAATTGCGTTTTAATTAATGACGAAAATAGTTTCCTTATTAAATGCACTACTATTACTATTGGGATTGATAACCAAGTGTTCTAGAAGAACCAAATCATCTTTTATTGGATGCTCTTCTTCGTTTCGGACACGAAGCAAGAAGTCACTGAATGTTGGATCTGTTCTTAATTTTATATTTCTTGTCATTTGAATATTTTTCTTTTGAGGTCATAAGTATAATTTAGCAACCTAGCTTTTACAGTTTCTGTTTTGGTCAATTTTAAAAATACTGATCGACTTGACAAAAGTCACCTCTCAAACTATTACTTTTTCACCAAACGGTTCATCGATATCCAATATATCTATAAAACTCTGGGCGATTGTTTCGATCGTTTGGCGCTTAGTCAAAAGCGCTTCATCCCATATTATTACTTTTGTTTTTCTTATAAATTTAGTACTATTCCTCTGCTTTGATATTTTTATGATGGTTATTTCAGATATTTGAAGAGGTATATCAAATCTAAAGTGAGTTGTACGACTTCATAATAAAGTCGTTGCTGGTATACCACTTGTTCTTATTGCTAACAATATCATGCATTTTTGATCTGACATTTGCAAGTAATGCATAATATAGAAATATTATTTTGATTCCGCCGGAGACATCTACAAAGGATAATCCCGCTATATTATAGTCAACTTTTTATAATATAATTCTGAAAGCTTATTCTTATTCAGAATGTAGCTTTGATTGTGCTTCTTCAAACACTTGTATGACCTTCTTAATATGATACTAATCTTTTTTACTTTGTAATCTATTTCTTTTAATCTCTAACACTCTTTTTATCGAATAAATTTATGTATCCTAAGATATTTTTTAAACTTGAAAAATATGTTTACTCATAAGATGAATTTAAAAAATAATTTAATTGGATTCTCTTGCTAAATAATTAATTAAAAGATTTGATTATTTGGTTTTAACATAAAATATAATTTATTTTCTGTTGATTTAGATTCTTAATATTAGTTCATCTCATGTTTGAATATTTTTTTGTAATTATAATTTTATCCACCATAATTTTTTTTCAAAGAGTAAAAGATCGTTATGACATTACACTTTTAGATCTTTATGTTTGCAAATTCCGGTTATGTCCTTTTATTGTGAGTTATTATGCTTAATGTTAAAAGGTTATTTATAATCCAATATTTTATTCATGCTTTTATAATAATATAGATAGATATAGATAGATATAGATATAAATATAGATAGATATAGATATTTCATTTTTAATAATAATTTAAATTTTAACCAATTTTCTATTGAGTTTTTCTCAAAACTTTTTCACGCCTGCAACTTGCTTTTCAATTTCCAAAACCTACCGGATAAGACCCGTTGATTTGAAACCAACTATAACTTGAGATTTATATGAATAACGGATCATAGAGATTAATCATGCCATGACAATAAAAGTAAAAGATAAACTAAGAAAGAAAAAAGTATAAGAAAATTCAGGGACTTTACGCAAAATATGTTTTATCAAGCAAAAAAAGAAAAAGAAACACAATAGAGAATAAGTAAGGAAAAAGTTGGTGCCACGCTGAAAGTTGAATTTGAATAATCCTTATTATGATTTGTTACTTATTTGATTCTTTTGTGTTTGTTGAATTGTTTGTGAAAAATATGTGAACTTGGCCAAGGGCGAGAATAAACTTCCCAAACTTGAAAAAATCAGTAAGAAAGTATATGTTTGTGAAACCTAATTATTACGATAATTACCGTGATTGCAAATGCTTATTTGGCGGATAATATCTGGACAACATAAGTAAGGTAGTATTTGATTATATATCTAATGCCCGAAAATATTTATACTATTAGAATTCCTAACGTGCAGTATTATGTCCTAAAACTAATAGGATTACAAGGCTAATGTCTAGAATTCCAATTATGTTCTTTTTATTATGAGTTATTATGCTTAATATTAAAAGGTTATTTTTGTAATTCAACATTTTATTCATGCTTTTATAATAATATAGATATAAATAAATATAGATAGATAGATAGATAGATATAGATGAGAGGGGACCAAAAGCTCAAAGATCAGCAGAGTTCAACACCTAACGAAAAGGAGAAAATTGAAAGAGAAACTGAGTTGTTTTCTTTTTTTATAAAAAGGAAAAATAGTTGCTAAAGGTGTCGCGTGAAGTCACGCTTTTTCAGCAGCCGCCTGCTGGAATGCTTTGCTAGTGATGCCGTGTGCATACGTGTATTTTGAAAAATTTTAATCTATAGGTATTATATTAAAAATACGAAAATTCATAGAAATATCGTTTATATTTTTTATCATTTAAAATAGATTTTATATTAGACACAATTGTAATTTAAGTAAATTTCTTATTATTTAAAATATTTAAATCACTTAAAATTTTGACTGTCAAAAATTTCCTTATTGAACTATGAAACAAGTCCTAATTTTTTGACTTTAGGAATCATAACATTTTAATTAAATAAAAAAGAACCGTGGGTACTACCATCCAATAGAATACTACTATTAATAAAATAATAATCACCTAGAATGAATGACTAGAATTTAAAATCAACGTTTTTTCTTTTCCGTTCAAACTTAATCTTTATCACAAATAAAATTATATTCCGAAGTCCCTCAAAATTTTATGTAAATATTTCAAGAAACACTTAATCTAATAGTTATTTAATTATTCTTTTAATATTTTAGAGCTTGTAATAAATTAAAATTTTACTTATCAATTTGTTTTCTTATTTGCACTATGTAAAAATTTATAATATTTAAAACCTTATTAAAATTTCACTTTGTATAAGACTGTCACTTAAATGAAATATAAATTATAAAAAATAGATAAAGGAAGAATAAAAAGATTTAAGAAAGAAGAGTTATGGATTCTTGGACAATAGCGTAGGTAGTTCACTTTTTAATAAGAGAAATTTTCACAAACCACTATTGTTTAGTGGTTATTAGCTAGTTGTAGCTATCATTTACTATATTATTTCTTATAGCTATGTTTTCAGTTTTGCTAGAGTGTATTCGATGTATTTAAACTTTGTATTCACGAATACAGTAGCAAAACTCGGCATGAAACAGGGGAGTACATCTAGGCAATTATTGTATTCGACTGTATTCACGATATGTATTTGTGAATACAGTAATGTAAATAGTGCAAATTGTGGTCTATTCAGCTGTTTTTAAACGGAAAGTGAATCAATTAAGACAAATAGACTCCTAATATAACTCAACAAACTCAATTATAAATCTAAATACATAAATACACCTTAATAAATAAATTATATTAATTAAAAAAAACATATGAATACATTCATGGAATATAGTGAGATAGTGAATACAATAAAATACATGGAATACAACGAGATACATTCAATGAGAAAAAGACAATGAATTACATAGAATACAGCGAGATACATTGAAATACAATGAAAAAAAGGGTAATAAACTCTTCAAGTTGCTCAGCCCCAAACTCCGTCGTCTTTCTTCAAGAATAACCCTGATGTCGTCCCGTCGATAGCAGATTTCAAACCTCCATTGTCAGCCCCAATTTACCCTATGTCAGATTTCGACACTAATACGAAAAAAAAGTATCCTTTTAACTATTACCCCAGCCAATCAGGATGTTGCAACGTCTGATGCTATAAAGATTGCTCGAGAAGTTGACCCAACTGCTATGGTAATATCACGACCCGAATTTCATACCGTCGGGACCGTGATGGCGCCTAACATTGTGCTCGCTAGGCAAGACAACGTTACAGAATATCTCACCTTTTTCTTTTAGCTTTTGTATAATTAAAACTTAACATAACTAAATCAGCGGAATTAAATGCGGAAGAACATAGTTTAAAAGATTATCTTTGTACTAACAACAAGAAACGTAATAAATTCCACCCAGAACTGGTGTCACAATTCACGAACAGTCTACAAATACTACAAATAATGGTCTGAACGAAAAATATTTACATCTGTCTCGAAAGTAGTTAAAACAGAAATAAAATAGGATAGAAGGGGACGCTAGGGCCTGTGGTTGCCTGCAGGACTACCTTGGATCTCCGGGAAGCAGTGATAGCAACCAACCTCACGATCAGCCACTAGCTCGAAAATCTGCACAGAAAGTGCAGAGTGCAGTATCAGTACAACCGGCCCCATGTACTGGTAAGTGTCGAGCCTAACCTCGACGAAGTAGTGACGAGGCTAAGGCGGGGCATACAACATATACAACCTACAACAGTTTATACTAAACAGAAAGGAAATATAGAATGTAATAAAGCAATAAGTGGCTTTAAGTAAACTCGGAACCCAGATGTTCTACTTGTATTCAGCTATAACCAATCCTTAAGGGTGTTTCAGTATCACAGTAATGGGCCTTAACAGAAATGAAAACATAATAACAACTGATGCGGCACACATCCCGATCCCAACATATAAACAACAATAGTATCAATATTCATCCTTATTCCTCCTTGTTGCGGCGTGCAACCCAATCCCACCTGTCCACCCTTATTGCTCCTCAACACATATCACCCTTATTCCTCCTGTTGCGGCGCGCAACCCGATCCCACCTGTCCACCATTATTACTCTTTCTTGCGGCGTGCAACTCGATCCCACTAGCCAATCACATTTCCCCTTATTCCTTCTGTTGCGGCGTGCAACCCGATCCCAATATATATCAGCACCAAACACAAAAGAATAAAGACAAGTGTCTCACAAGCTAAATCAAATTCCCCACATTACTTACACCTCAATCTACACAATGGAATATCACTACGGTTATGAAACTCACCAGTGAAAACTACTTAGCGAGACCAACCAAGGTGTACCATAAGGCACAAACAAATCAATATAAGCCCACAGGGTAATAAAATGAAGCTACGAAACCAATAATACCTCAACGGAAACATCAACAGTTAGCATGAAACAATTAAATAATGCAATAAAGAGAACAACAGTTAATATGAAGCAATTAGACATGGGAACATTTATGAGCAAGTAGCATTTAAGGCAGGAAAGCAAGATATATGGGAAACGGGGAAAGGAAACGGGCTAATCAAGTAATTTGGTGGCGCATAGGTACTCGTCACCACACCTATACGCCACACACATGATATCTCACATAGAAAGCAAGTTGGGGATCCCTAGTCCCTCAAGTCAAGGTTAGACCAAACACTTACCTCAAGCCAACGGGTATTTCAAAGCTCAATCACCACTTTACCTCTCGATTCCACAACCAATTCACACGTATCTAGCCATAATTAACTTAATAACATCAATAAAACGCTGAAGAAACCAATTCCAATGCATAATCAAAGATTTCCCAACATTTTTCCCAAAAATTCAAAAATTGACCCCGGGCCTGCTTGGTCAAAACTCGATGTTCGGACCAAAACCCGATTAGCCATTCACCCCAAGCCCGAATATACAATTGGTTTCGGAATCTGACCTCAATATGAATCCCCCAAATTCAAAATTCCTAAATTCTACCCAAGAACACCCAATTTCCCATGAAAAACCCTAGATTTTGAGATCAAAATCATGTAAAAAGATGAATAGATTGAAGAAAATGAGTTAGAAATCACTTACCTAGGATTTGGAGAAGTTTGGGTCTTTGAAAAATCGCCTAGGGATGTTTAGGGTTCGAAAATTTGAGAAATAAGTATAAAATACCGTCTAAGTTATGTTTTACACAGTTGCAGGATCACAGGTTCCAAATGCGAAGCTTGGCCTGGCCTGCTACCTTCGCAAATGCGAACCATTTGGTCGCAAATGCGATATACCCCTTGCCCTGTCTTCTTCGCAAATGCGAAGAGATGTTCGCAATTGCGAACACTGGCCTCCACAGCTACTCTTCGCAATTGCGATGAGTAGGTCGCAAATGCGAACCCAACAGTGGTCGCAAATGCGAGGCTTGACCTCGCAATTGCGAGATCAGAGGCTCTGCAACAGAACTGAAACCTGAAACATTTTTACAAAGTCTAAAACAATCCGTAACCTATCTAAAACTCATCCGAGCCCTCGGGGCTCCAAACCAAACATGCATACAAGTCTAAAAACATCATACGGACTTGCTCATGTGATTAACTCGCCAAAATAACATCATAAACAACGAATTTAACACCAAAACTCATGAAATATCAAGATAGTTCAAAATTTCTAACTTTTCAACCAAAGAACCCAATTACATCAAATCACCTCCGTTTTTTACCAAATTTTACAGATACGACATAAATATTATATCAAACCTGTACCGGGCTCTAGAACCAAAATACGGGCCCGATATCAACGAGGTCACCACTATTTCCATTTCTAAAATCCTTATATTTTTCCAGCAAATAATTTTATTTAAAAACTCATTTCTCGGGCTAGGGACCTCGGAATTCGATTCCGGACATACGCCCAAGTCTCATATTTTTCTACGGACCCTCCGGGACCGTCGGAACACGGGTCCGGGTCCGTTTATCCAAAATGTTGACCGAAGTCAACTAAAATCATATTTTTAATCCAGAAATCATTATTTCTTAAATTTTTCTCACAAAAGCTTTCCGGTATCGCGCCCGAACTGCGCACGTAAATCAAGGAGAGACAAAAGGTGGTTTTCAATACCCCAGACACGGATTCAGATTCTAAAACGAAAGATGACCTTTTGGATCATCACATTCTCCACCTCTAAAACAACCGTTCGTCCTCGAACGGACATAGAAAAGTACCTGAGTTGGTGAAAAGATGGGGATATCGGCTCCACATAACGAAGACCAGCGACTGTGCAAGCTAAAACACGACCGGGCTCAGAAACATCCAACCCCACGAACTGATTAGCCAAAGCCTGAACATCCAAAGCAAGCGGTCTCTCACCGATTGGAATATACGCAAGGCTGCTATACTGGCTGAGTTCCTACTCAAAGCATCGGCCACAACATTGGCCTTCCCAGGATGATACAAGATGGTGATGTCATAGTCTTTCAATAGCTCCAACCACCTCCTCTGCCTCAAATTTAGCTCCTTCTGCTTGAACAAATACTGCAGACTCTTGTGATCCGTGAACACCTTACATGACACGCCATATAAATAATGCCTCCAAATCTTCAGCGCATGAACAATGGCTGCTAGCTCCAAATCATGAACTGGATAATTCTTCTCGTGGATCTTCAACTGCCGCGAAGCATATGCAATAACCTTGCCATTCTGCATCAACACCGCACCAAGTCCAATACGAGATGCATCACAATAAACTGTATATGGCTCTGAACCTATGGGCAACACCAACACCAGCGTCGTAGTCAAAGCTGTCTTGAGCTTCTGAAAGCTCGCCTCACACTTGTCCGACCACCTGAACGGCGCACCCTTCTGGGTCAGCCTGGTCATCGGGGCTGCTATAGACGAAAACCCCTCAACAAACCGATGGTAATAACCCGCCAAACCCAAGAAACTCCGGATCTCTATAGCTGATGTGGGTCTAGGCTAGTCCCTGACTGCCTCAATCTTCTTAGGATACACCTGAATACCCTCCGCTGATACAACATGACCCAAGAAAGCAACTGAACTCAACCAAAACTCACATTTCGAAAACTTAGCATATAACTGACTGTCTCTCAGAGTCTGAAGAACGACTTGAAGATGCTGCTCGTGCTCCTCTCGGTTGCGGGAGTAGATCAAAATATCATCAATGAAGACAATCACAAAGGAATCCAAATAAATCTTGAACACCCGGTTCATCAAATCCATAGATTCTGCTGGGGCATTCGTCAACCCAAATGACATCACTAGAAACTCATAATGCCCGTACCGAGTGCGAAAAGCTGTCTTAGGGACATCGTATGTCCTAATCCTCAACTGATGGTAGCCAGATCTCAAATCAATCTTCGAAAATACTTTGGCACCCTGAAGCTGATCAAACTAATCATCAATCCTCGGCAATGGATACTTGTTCTTGATGGTGACTTTGTTCAACTGTCAATAATCTATGCACATCCTCATCGATCCATCCTTCTTCTTAACAAATAACACCGGCGCACCCCAGGGCGAGACACTAAGTCTAATAAAGCCCTTATCAAGCAAATCTTGCAACTGCTCCTTCAATTCTTTCAACTCTAGCGGGGCCATGCGATACGGAGGAATAGAAATGGGCTGAGTGCCCGGAGCCAAATCAATGCAAACGTCAATATCCCTGTCGGGTGGCATCCCTGGCAGGTCTGCAGGAAATACCTCTGGAAACTCCCAAACAACTGGTACAGAATCCATAGGAGGAACCTGAGCACTAGAATCACGAACATAGGCCAAATAAGCCAAACACCCCTTTTCAACCATACGCCGAGCCTTCAGATACGAAATAACCCTGCTGATAGAATGACCAGGAGTCCCTCTCCACTCCAGTAGAGGAAACCCTGGCAAGGCTAGGGTCACGATCTTGGCGTGACAATCCAATATAGCATGATAAGGTGACAGCCAATCCATCCCTAAGATGACATCAAAATCCACCATATCGAGAAGTAGGAGATCTACACTAGTCTCAAGACCCTCAATAAGAACCACATACGAGCAATATACACGATCTACAACAATAGAATCACCCACCGGCGTGGACACATATACGGGAGCACTCAAAGAATCACGAGGCACAACCAAATATGAAGCAAAATAAGAAGACACATAGGAGTATGTAGACCCTGGATCAAACAGAACTGAAGCATCTCTACTACAAACCATAACAGTACCTATGATAACTACATCGGAGGACTCAGTCTCAGGCATGGGTAGAAAAGCATAACATCGGGGCTCGGCCCCACCACCCTGAACTATATCTCTGGGACGACCTCCTGCTGGCTGGCCTTCACCTCTAGCGGCCTGGCCTCTACCTCTAATGGCCTGACCTCCACCTCTAGCGGGTTGACCCCTACCTCTGGCTCCCTGACCCCTACCTCTAGCTGGCTGGGCAGGCGGTGCCGGAATCATGGCACGAGAACTCTGCGGCTGCGATTGAGCACCCACTAATCTCGAACAAGCCCTCCGGATATGACCATACTCACCACACTTAAAACATCCATCTGAATACTGCAGCTGAGGAAACTAAGACTGACCTTGACGGGCCAGCTGACCACAATAATAACTCTAAAGAGGAGGTTCTCTAATGGGAGCTGGCGATGCACCATAAGCTGGCTGCCCTGAAGGAGGTACATAAGGACCACGACTCCCTGAAGCTCCATGGGATGCCTGAAGCGCTGAATGAAACGGCCTGGGAGGATGGCCTCTACCAAAAGTACCTCAACCTCTAGATGAGGTCCCACTGAGTCCACCGGAGTGACGAGGCCTCTTGTCAGACCCCTGATCACTACCCTGAGCAAAAACCATCTCAACTCGTCTGGCCACATTGGCCGCATCCTAAAAAGAAATCTCACTCGCTGTCTCCTTAGCCATCTGCAATCTGATAGGCTGAGGGAGTCCCTCAATAAATCTCCTCACCCTCTCTCTCTCGGTGGGGAGTATAAGAAGAGCATGACGGGCCAAGTCAATAAATTTGGTCTGGTACTGAGTGACGATCATAGAACCCAGCTGAAGGAGCTCAAACCGCCTTCGATAGTCCTCTCTCTGAGTGATAGGGAGAAACTTCTCCAGAAATAGCTGAGAAAACTGATCCCAAGTCAAAGCAGGCGATCCAGCTGGTCTAGCCAAACAAAAATCCTTGCACCATTTCTTGGCAGAACCTGATAAGCAAAAAGTAGCAAAGTCGACCCCATTGGTCTCCACTCTCCCCATGTTCCGTAGAACCTCATGGAAACTATCCAAATAGTCCTGGGTATCCTCTGAAGGTGTACCGCCATAGGTAGAAGTGAAAAGCTTGGTGAACCTGTCCAACCTCCACAAAGCATCTGTAGACATAGCTGCTCCATTGCCGGTCTGTGCTACAAGACCCGGCGGGACTGCCTCAACTGGCTGAGCTGCTGGAGTCTAAAACTGGGGAGCCATCTACTCCGGAGTGTGAGTAGCGGGAGTCTATGCTTCTCCCCCAGCCCGAGAGACGGCTAGTGCTACTGGAAGTATGCCTGCCTGAGTGACACTCTCCATAAGGCCCACTAGACGGACCAGAGCATCCTAGAGTATCGGGGTAGCGATGAAACCCTCTGGAACCTGAGCTGGATCCGCTGGAGCAGTCTGGGCCGGAACCTCATCATAAAGCTCAACCTGAGGCTCCGCCGTTTGTGCTGCTGCTCGAGCTCTAGGCTGAGCCCTGCCCCTACCTCTGCCTCTAGCACGGCCTCGGCTTCGTCCGGTGACCCTCGTAGGAGCTGCCACTAGGGGCTCGGGCTGCTGATCAGCTGATGAAGCGGTACGAATTCTCGCCATCTACAAAAGAACAGAGTAGAATTTCAATTAGCATTGAGAGATCAAACCGCACGGCAGAGATGAGTAGAAGTGAAACTATTCCTAACTCCGTAGCCTCTGGGGATAAGCACAAACGTCTCCATACCGATCCCTCTGACACTAGCAAGTTTGTCCGTGAATTGTGAGACATAAGCAACCTAGAGCTATGATACCAACTTGTCACGACCCAAGTTTCACACCGTCGGGACCGTGATGGCGCCTAACATTGTACTTGCTAGGCAAGCCAACATTATAGAATATCTCACCTTTTTCTTTTACCTTTTTATAATTAAAACTTAACAAAAATAAATCAGCGGAATTAAATGCGGAAGAACACAGTTTAAAAGATTATCTTTGTACTAACAACGAGAAACGTAATAAATTCCACCCAGAACTGGTGTCACAACTCACGAACAGTCTACGAATACTACAAATAATGGTTTGAACGAAAAAAATTTACATCTATCTCGAAAGTAGTTAAAATACAAATGAAATAGGATGGAAGGGGACGCTAGGGCTTGCGGACGCCTGCAGGACTACCTTGGGTCTCTGGGAAGAAGTGATAGCCCTCACAATTAGCCACTAGCTCCAAAATCTGCACAGAAAGTGTAGAGTGCAGTATCAGTACAACTGACCCTATGCACTGGTAAGTGCCGAGCCTAACCTCGACGAAGTAGTGACAAGGCTACGACGGGGCATACAATAATATACAACCTGCAACAGTTTATAGTNAGGAAATACAAAAATGTAATAAAGCAATAACTGGCATTAAATAACTCGTAACCTAGATGTTCTACTAGTATTCAGCTATAACCAATCCTTAAGGGTGTTTCAACATCACAGTAATAGGCCTTAATAGAAATGAAAACATAATAACAACTGTTGCGGCGCGCATCCCGATCCCAACATATAAAAAACAACAGTATCAATATTCACCCTTATTTCTCTTTGTTACGGCGTGCAACCCAATCCCACCTATCCACCCTTATTGCTCCTCAACACAGATCACCCTTATTCCTCCTGTTGCGGCGCGCAACCCGATCCCACCTGTCCACCCTTATTACTCTTTCTTGCGGCGTGCAACTCGATACCACTAGCCAATCACATTTCCCCTTATTCCTTCTGTTGCGGCGTGCAACCCGATCCCAATATATATTAGCACCAAACACAAAAGAATAAAGACAAGTGTCTCACAAGCTAAATCAAATTCCCCACATTACTTACACCTCAATCCACACAATGGAATATCACTACAGTTATGAAACTTCACTAGTGAAAACTACTCAGCGAGACCAACCAAGGTATACCATAAGGCACCAACAAATCAATATAAGCCCACAGGGTAATAAAATGAAGCTAAAAAACCAATTATGCTTCAACGGGAACATCAACAGTTAGCATGAAACAATTAAATAATGCAATAAAGAGAACAATAGTTAATATGAAGCAATTAGACATGGAAACATTTATGAGCAAGTAGCAATTAAGGCAGGAAAGCAAGATATAGGGGAAATGGGGAAAGGAAACGGGCTAATCAAGTAATTTGGTGGCGCATAGGTACTCGTCACCACACCTATACGCCACACATATGATATCTCACATAGCAAGCAAGTCGGGGATCCCTAGTCCCTCAAGTCAAGGTTAGACCAAACACTTACCTCAAGCCAACGGGTATTTCAAAGCTCAATCACCGCTTTACCTCTCGATTCCACCACCAATTCAACCGTATCTAGCCATAACTAACTTAATAACATCAATAAATGCTAAAGTAACCAATTCCAATGCATAATCAAAGATTTCCCAACATTTTTCCCAAAAAGTCAAAAATCAACCCCGGCCCCGCTTGGTCAAAACTCGAAGTTCGGACCAAAACTCAATTACCCATTCACCCCCGAGCCGGATATACAATTGGTTTCGGAATCTGACCTCAATTTGAGGTCCAAATCCCCCAAATTCGAAATTCCTTATTTCTACGCAAGAACACCCAATTTCCCATGAAAAATCCTAGATTTTGAGATGAAATCATGTAAAAAGATGAAATAGATGGATAAAAATGAGTTAGAAATCACTTAGCTACGATTTGGAGAAGTTTGGGTCTTTGAAAAATCGCCTAGGGATGTTTAGGGTTCGAAAATTTGAGAAATGAGTTCAAAATCCCGTCTAAGTTATGTTTTACCTAGTTGAAGGTATCGCATTTGCGATCACAGGTTCGCAAATGTGAACTCGCAAATGCGACCAACGCTTCGCAAATGCGAAGCTTGGCCTGGCCTGCTACCTTCGCAAATGCGATATACCCCTTGCCCTGCCTTCTTCACAAATTTGAAGAGATGTTCGCAATTGCGAACACTGGCCTCCACAGCTACTCTTCGCATTGCGATGGGTAGGTCGCAAATGCAAAACTAACAGTGGTCACAAATGCGAGGCTTGATCTCGCAATTGCGAGATCAGAGGCTCTGCAACATAATTGAAACCTGCAACATTTTTACCAAGTCTAAAACACTCCGTAGCCTATCTAAAACTCATCCGATCCCTCGTGGATCTAAACCAAACATGCATACAAGTCTAAAAACATCATACGGATTTGCTCATGCGATCAAATCGCTAAAATAACATCTTAAATAACGAATTTAACACCAAAACTCATGAAATTTCAAGATAGTTCAAAATTTCTAACTTTTCAACCAAAGGTCCGAATTGCATCAAATCACCTCCGTTTTCACCAAATTTCACAGACACGATTTAATATTATATCAAACTTGTACCGGGCTCCGGAATCAAAATACGGGCCCGATACCAACGAGGTCACCACTATTTTCATTTCTAAAATCCTTATATTTTTCCAGCAAATAATTTCTTTAAAAATTTATTTCTCGGGCTAGGGACCTCGGAATTTGATTCCGGGCATACGCCCAAGTCCCATATTTTTCTACGGACCCTCCGAGACTACGGGTCCGGGTCCGTTTACCCAAAATATTGATCGAAGTCAACTAAAATCATATTTTTAAGCCAAAAATTATTATTTCTTAAATTTTTCACACAAAAGCTTTTCGGTATTGCACCCGGACTGCGCACGCAAATTGAGGAGAGATAAAATGAGGTTTTCAAGGCCTCAGAACACGAAAACGGATTCTAAAATGAAAGATGACCTTTTGGGTCATCACAGGTATGATCAGAGATCCAAGAAGAAACTGACAGGGTGAATGGAAAGACAAAGCAGATTTCTCCTCTTCCAATTGATCTCAGCATCTACTCTCTAAACATTGTCAATTTGAAGTTAGTAGATTTACCTGGTTTAACAAAGGTCGCCATCGAGGGGCAGTCTGAAAGTATAGTTCAGGAAATTGAAGATATGGTTCGGTTTCGACACTGATTTAGAGTCCCAGGCCACTGACAATGAAAATTTCGTTTGACAATGGAGATGAATTTGTGGAGAATCATGGTTGTATTCATGGAGAAAGACTGGCGTTGAGAGAGAGAGAGAGGGTGGAGAAAAATCTGAAAGAATGAGAGAGAAAAATAATACAAAGCGTATTTTATGGCTTAAGGGTAGGAGGTGACCATAAATAGATATTTGGCTATAAAAATCAAAAGGTAGTATGGAATATAATTTTTTAAAAGGGTATTTATTTAAAATAAATAAGGTATCAACCTTTGCTACAGGAGGTAAAAATTACTTTTAATAACTTTTATGTTTATATTTAATAGAAAATTCTTTTATAACAAGATATTTAAACATAAATAAGATTATTGTACTAATAACATTATATTAGACTTTTAAATTTAAATATTTTAAACGTACTATTATAATTATGCAAAATATTGAGCAGAAATCAATAACAGACACAAAATTAATTATGCAAACGTACTATTATAATTTATGAAATCTTTTAACTTTTACTCCATGATACGTTTAGCTCAATATGAGTGGGCTTATTTGCTAGCTGTAAATCGAAGATTCTCTTACTAGCTTGCTTTATATTTTTTTTTAAGTCTTTTTTTGTTTATTATTGAACTTTGATTTTGTGCTTATTTAAAGTTTGTCGATTATTAGTTGCATGCATATATGTTGTAAGTTGTATCCTTCAAGATTATTTAGATTCTAAGGGCTATGTATTCTTACTAAAATTGAAAAGGAAGCCACTCGTGAAACTGAAATTATGAAATTACAAACCTGGAACAATTGTAAGTTGAATTACTGATGATTGAGGACTTCTGAGATAGTTTCTTTAATTATTGAGCTAGTTATATACAACAAATATTTATGATCATCTTTAAGAACTTGCATTTTTATTTTGCAACTCAATACCATTTTCAAATAAATTATACTCATTGAAACAGGAATTCGCGCGCATCGCCCGTGTCCTAGGACTAATTTACAAAAGAAGGCATAAAATAATCATTACACTGGTGCTAAAAAGTCATTTATACACTGAAACTTTACATGTGACCGAACATCCTACTATTCTTGTAACAATAGAATTTATTTACCTCCTCATAAGCCCTGCACCCGCATGTCTTCTGTGAGCGCGTCTTTGTCTTTTTTGAGCTTTAAACCCACCCATGCCCCCTCCCCTCCCACCCCCCAATGGTAATATCTATTCATACAATTTTTTACCCCACCCAAGTCGAGAACCCTAGTTTCTTCTTCATCTATATTCTAATGATTTACAATATATTGGCCTTTGAAGTTCTGATTTTTTAAAGCAAAAGTTAATATTTCTGCTCCTTAATTTCGTTCGTGTATTTGATTAAGATCGATCATCTCTATTTTATTTATTTTTTCTCTTTCTCCTAAAATTCAGTATCTCTCGTTTAAACACTAAAATATGGCTGATGCTTTTAATTATTTCGTCGTTTAGTTATCTGATTTGGTATCTTTTGTTTGTTTGATAGTTGTTGTGATACCTTCAAAATTCTTGAATTTGAGTAGGATTTCTATGGAAAAGGAAGAGAATGAGTCACATGGAGAAGTTTGATGCAACCATGGGATTATGCTGCCTTTATTAATAGCTTGGACCCAAAGGAACCTAGGAAAAAGATATTAGGTTTGTCTATACTATGAGGTAAATAAGGGTGAAGATTCTTCAATAATTGAATTGTGAATAATTGAAGGCGTTATCAATGATTAATTTCCTTTTGCTATTCATCTTAGGGTCCACGATTTTGTGATTTTTGGGTGTAGAAGGATGACAAAATTGATCCTAGGTCGAAATATGTTATTCAAAAATTGCTTGATAAAATGAATGAACATGAGAGGGAATTAGAAGTCTTTGAAAAATGTAACAAGCATAGGGCAGCTTTGAAGGTTGAAAATGACATAGAAGAGGAAAAGATGAACAAGATTAAAGCTCAATTGGAGTAATTCCAATCTTATATAGAGAAGATGAAAGATAATGAGAAGAAGTAGAGGAGCAAATTGGTTAAGTCCAAGTCTAGAGGAATTATACTTTGGTTCATTATCTTGTGTGCATCTATTATAGGTGTTGCTTGTAGGTTTGACTCAGAAGATGGTTATACAGGAGTTGAAGTAGGAGCATATCACCATGGACCTTGTAGTAAGCTTATCACGTACCTTGAGGAAGTTTGATGTTATTTGGGTTATTGTGGATAGGTTGACCATGTCTGTGGATGCCCATATTTACATCCAGGAGATAGTTTATTTTTATGGCGTGCCTATCTCTATCATTTCAAACCATGGTACTCAGTTCACATCTCACTTTTGGAGAGCTTTCAGCGGGAGTATGGAAGTTGAACTTAGCACGACTCTTCACACACATATCATCTCAGCCTCCGCGGGCAAAATCATCAGCGTATACCAACTGATCCGGTGGTGGTGCCTATATAACGCCGTAACCTTTCCCCATACCTCATATACATATAATATATGCATATATAGCGCCATCTGATCATGGGTCAATGTACACGTATAAATGAATGCAATGTATTATTGATACCCAATTTTTCCCTATAATACTTTTTAAGTGCATATATACCTTCAAAACTATGCATTAACATCGATTATTTTTCCATAAATTCTACATTTTAAAATTAATTTATCTACATTTTGAAACATTTTTATGCATGAAAATTATTTTTATAATCTGCTAACTATTTTATAAATTATTTTCATAAATTATTTGGGGTATTTAATATATAGCCATTTTCTTCCCAAACCTAACCCCTCTCTAAGTAGCCCAAACCCTTTAAATTTGGCCCAATCCCCTTAGGCCCAAGTCTATATGCCCCAACCCAATACCCCATCTCAATCCTGACTGTTGATCATTCAGATCAACGGTCCACATTTTCCTTACCTTAATTAAACCTAAATGACCCCCCAAACCCTCTCATTCTCTCCCTCTCCCGCCGTCATCATCTCCCTTTTCTCTCAAACTCTCTCGACCTAACCCTAATTCTAAGCGCCGTCACCGGCATGAACCTCCACCTTATGAGGCTTCTATGGCTTCTCCGACCAGCCCTGGCCTTCTACATGCCATGGCTCTTTGATTTCTTGGATCCTTGAGAAGATCTCAAAGAACCTAGCTGGTTCTGGTTTGAAACTTTGTTTATTAGCCTGTCTCAGACCATTTTTCGACTGTGAGTAAAAACTTTTTTTTATTTTGTTACGAATATATGGGTTCTTGACCTATTCTCTCATCTCTACCACTTTTCTGAAAAAACCTAGTCCGTTACTATCGATCCTTCTCAGATCTGTATAGATCTGGGTTGATTCGAGCGTTATTATGTGTTTTCCCTTAAAATTTCTGGGTTAATTAATTATTCCGACTTTTATCGCTCTTCCTAAACTAGGGTTCATCCCAAATTGTTTTTCAAAGGTCTTTCTGACTTCTAAGTGTTTAATCAATTATTCTTTCACCTTCTTGACTGATTTTTACAAAAGTATTCGAACCCTAGTTCATTCTATATAATATACTGATTTTCCAACATTTGCTTCGATTCTGGGTACTTTCTATGTTACCTTGCTCTATTTTTTGGACATAAATATTTTTTCGTTGTCGAATCCATTATTTTGTGGTTTTTCCCTAATAAATCTCTATTAGGGCTAGAATCCGTGTTTCCGACTAATTTCTATGTTTTTGTGATGTTTTACTTAGTCCATTTTTCTCTTTATGGAAGTTGATATCTTTTTCTAGAAATCAGTATTATTTTTGAAAGTTTGGTTGATTGATTTGCTCTGGTAGAGATTCGTATGCATAATTCTTGTTGTTTCCTTGTTTACGACCTAAATTGGTCATCCCTGCCTTATTTGATTGCCTGTATTATTGCAGATTCTTACTGATTCCTTTACATGGTATAATTGGGACTCTTTCCTTAATTAGTCCCTTGTTTTTACCGCTTGATCAATTACCCTTGATTAAAGGAGTCTATTCTGAACTCCGTTATGTAATTGGATTCTGTCACTTCCCTAATTGACCGAATGATGATTCCTTTACCTTGTTTGTTCCACTCCTATATTTCTATATAAACACTTTTATTCTACCTCTCAACACACGAACTAAGTTCAGATTACACACACGCACACTCAAAATCTCTCTTCTTTGTCTGTTACTTGTGCTAACTGTTGGTCTAGTCGGCTGAAGCCAAGGCTAGACAGTGGGATTACACCTTCTTTACATTCTGCACTTTTCTTCTCTAACTGGTATGTCTCCAGTTCAATTCTAAAACTCGAACTCTATGTGTTCCATGTTTTGCACTAGTTCGATTTGCTATGTATTTACTTTATCTTCCTGTTTACTGCTTTACTCAGCATGCCTAAATTCTGTCCCCCTTTGTTCAAATGTGCAATCAGTATGTCTGGGTCTTAATTGTATGTTTGATACTTGGCCAACATGTTTATTTAGTCTATGTTTACTCTCTTTAATTGGTGTGATCATGTCGATAACTTAGTTGTCTAATGTACTTGGTTGATCCTAATTAGTATGCACTTTGTCTTCAACATAACTATTTCACTAGATTCTATGCCTATGTCTAAATTGCTTCTTATCATGACTAACTTGTTAAGTCTCTGAACTAGTAGATTCCTGTTTGTTCTGTACAGTTGTTGCTCCATATGCTCCCCTAGACTCCGTTTATGTGTTTGAACTCTCTATGTTCCCAACCCCCTTGACCCCTGTTTGTAAAGCTGATTGCTGAGTGATTGTGAGTCTGAGCACTCTATGTTTGTGTGACTGTATGTCCGTTCTTTTCAGAATTGATTTCAAGACTGTTTTCACCTCTAGCATCTTCATGAAAACTGTTTCTATTCCTGAAAATCTTTTCACTTCAAAAATTATCTCTACACTGTTTACTAAGTCTTTCAAAACTATGTCAAGCACTCCCACTTTACTCTTAGACTATTAGGTTCTGCCCCTCCAATATGTGTATTGCTTAGGAATCCATGAGATTCCTCTAAACTCTGGCACACTGGGGCTAGCCCTTCCACACTGCACATAACCAATCCTCTATTTGAGAAAAGGTCTTGGTGTGAGCACTGCCCGAGATTCTTGAGGTCCTTAGGGTGACACACTATTGGCTGTGAGACTCTTGGCATTTGAGACTGTTTTTGAAGGCCTGGCATCCCAGGTTTACTTTGGGCCTAATTCAGTCTCCCTATAGTATAGTTTACAGTTATTTATGTAATTCATTCGATCCAGGTCTGTAATAATATTCTTTGTAAATAGATATTAGGGTAATTAGTAAAAAGGGGAGGGTTCCTATACGATTTTGTGCGGAAATCGGGTAGAAATCATGCTTTAGGTTTATATATATGTTGATTTGCAGTAGAAATCATGCTTTAGGTTTTTAAATATGGTGATTTGCAGTAGAAACCATGCTTTAGGTTTATATTATGTTGATTTGTAATAGAAATCATGCTTTAGGTTTATATTATGCAATAGATATCATGCCTCTAGGTTTGCTATGCCTATTTGTATTAAAAACCATGCCGTAAATCTGTGCATTAGATATCTTGCCTTAGGATAATCATGTTTACTGATTTTGCCTATTAGAAAATATGTTATAGGTTCATCATTCTATTATCACGAAAACTATGTTTCTGCACAAGTCATAATCACCCGGAAATCTGTTGTTAAAGTCACCGCTGTAATCATGCTTAATAAAGTGACCATCTCTCTTTGTGCATTAGAAATCCTGCCTTAGGATTCTGTTTGAATTTGCTTTATATCGTATCTATGTCGCATAAACGAATAATTATCTATAAAGAGGTTTAAAGACAATCCTAACACATAGATATCATGTCCTAGTATAAATATGCATGAAATCAGCTTTTTGTAACATTCAGCACCTAGACCAGCATGCCTATAGGATTTAATAAACTCAAGCTATTTGACTAATTCCCAAAATTTTATTTTAGACAACATGTTTATAGGGATATAACAGATTCACACCTAGGCAAGCCTTAAGTAATTAAGGGTTTCATAAAAACTGCAAAATTGTGTTGTGTTTGTAAAATAGTCCAGGATTAACAGGTTCTAAAATCAGTAGGCAAACTGATCAGGTTATTTCACTTCGCTTTAAAACAATGCTGCATATTCTATGTTTGTGATGCTCACCTAGATATCCTATTCTAGGACCTTCTAAAATTCTTTAAAATCTGCTGTTTGAGATGTGCTACTTATTTGTTTCTGTGTGGAGGTAAACATGAGCCCCTTAATTGCTTTCCTATTTGACAGTCCTATATGTTATTTGTTGTCGCTTAGATTTTCCCTTTTAAACACCTCAGGAGAGTCTAGTACTGCCTAAATTTAGAGGTCCTAAACATCTTTAGGACCACAACGAAGGGACGGGTAAAGCACACTTAGAGTTCGTTAATTAAACTCGCTTATATAACCGCTAAGGGGAGGGTAATGGGTAGTAAAAAGGATATGATGACATATGCGCTAATGCCATGTGTAACCCCTCTATTTGAGGAAGGCTTACAGGGTATTGTACAGATGTGATCCTATAGGCTAAGAAACCTAGGACTTCCCTCCTTTATTCACATATGTGTGCTTAGACTGCCTAAACTTCCTTTATTTGCATATGTGTGCTTAGACTGCCTAACTTCCTTTATTCACATTTATGTGCTTAGACTGCCTATCTATTAAACGACTAATTCACACAATTGAGTTCGGCCGGGACCCGCTGTTGTGGACCGCGAGGGGTGCCTAACACCTTCCCCTTAAGGTTATTTCGATCCCTTACTCTAATCTCTGGTAATGCAACTAGTTATATGAGTTAATTGCTCTAGGTGTCCTAACGCACCTTAATCCGTTAGGTGGCGACTCTTCAAATACCCAATTCCTAAAAGGAAACGAGTTGTTCCCAATGAATGTCGAAACCCGGACTTCCGCGAGGAAAAAGGGGACCGACAGCATGGCGACTCTGCTGGGGATATTTTAGGCTCGTACCATAACGATCTTAGTGAATTAGTCTCAAGCATGCTTTATTTTGTTGATACAACCTTTCCCTTTCCCCCTTATTTGGATTTAATTGCTTATTTTCAAGCATTTATGATTTCTTTTATTTCCTGAAACTGACTTGTCTCTTTGTTTTCTTTTTCGCAACTGTCTTTCAATTATTTAAATACTGCATTTATCATTTTTAAACGTGCAAATACTTGACAACATGCTATTTATTGTTGCATAAATCATGCTCAACATCATATTTCACTCGCGCGTTATCAATCCTATAGCAACGCTTGATGAGTGTTTGCGCTCTTCCTATATATCACCCTTTAAAATTTAAAGGCGTATTTGCGGTAAAACTAGTCGATCAGCATTGCGTTCGACGGTTCCATGCCTTTCCCCCTCAAGTTGTCCGCTTAAGGGTCCCAGTCTAGACCTCTATATAGTAACCTTACTCTGATCATTTGTGCATTCATCATGGTCAAACCTAGCCGGGTTAATATGTTGTTCGCATAATGACCCTTTAAGACAAGCCTCGCCCAAAAGTCCATAGGGTTTTCCATAATCCCAACGGACGCAACCACAATTTTGTGCATTAATTTGGAGAAACAAGTGCCAATATGCTAATTAGTATTGTATAATAGACGAACCTGGATGGGGAAAGGGCCTAACCATCTTTTGTTTTGCATAAATGAGGCACGAAGTCCCCCGGTTCGGCATAGTTAGTAGCGTACCTTCACTTTTGCTAGATTGGTGGAGGGATCTTCCTTCAAGTGACCAGAATCAAGTGAAATGAATCCTAGGAAATTTGCCTTCTTTGTTGGACCTTCAACCAAACAAAATGTTGATCGAGGGTGCCACCATGTTTTGGGAAAAAGAAAGGGCTGTGTTCCGCTTCGGAAACATAGAATTGACGCCTCTTTTGGAAGAAATAGGGGAATTGATCGACAAGAGCATCCAGTTCGGAGAGGGTCCTTCTGGGACCAAATATATTAGGTTTACTTGGTTTCTAATGTAATAAGGCCAAGTGCCATTAGTGACATTATTTTATTTAGTATCATTTTGGGTCGTCTATTTTCACATTAATGAAATGAGGCAATTATTGGCACTAAATTTCTCCAAATCTATTTGTCGCTAGTCCTACCTCGGGCAGAAGGGGGCTCCCAAATTAGGACGCGAATTTACATTCCCGCAGCATGTGTTTAATACTGCAAACTTTTCAGAATTATTTCTGACTTGGCTACCTTTTACTTTTTTTCTTTCTTTTTGATTATTCCCATTCCCCAAAGGTTGGTTCATGCATACTGGCATCATCAACTTATCACACAAGATCTAGGGGCACTCCACCTTCTCCTCCTCCTAGTCCACCAAAAGGCAAGGGAAAAACAAAAATGGAAGATTTGAATGGTGCCAAAAAGGAAAACAACACACAGGTTGAACATGCAGAAACTTCTAATGGTCGGGGTACTCAGGCCCCAAATGAAACAATTTCACGGCTCGAACAGAAAATACTGGAACTCCAGGGTGAGCTTGAGCATGTCCAGAATGTGGCAAACCTATCCTTCTCACTCAGCGTCCCAGACATCAGTCATCCAAACACTCAAAACCCCGCACCACCTCAAAACACACCCAACAAGCGCCCACAAAATCCACCCGTACCTCACTATTATACAACTCCCCCACAAAATCAAACTATCCCACCGCAATACCAGCCAAACGCCTACCACTCTCCATAAAATACTCCACAAGCCATTCCTGAACCCCTGAATTCCACCAATGATCACTACTATACTCAAATTCCATGTTACCAACACAACCCTATATATGTGGAGACCCTACTACATTCCACTCAACCCATCTCCTATGCACCAGAATCTTTTGAGAAGGACATGCTCATTAAGAACCTGACCGAGGAGCTAAAGAAGTTGACCAGCCGAGTTCAAGGCGTAGAAGGAGGCAAGGGGATAGAAGGTCTGAACTATGAAGACCTATGCATACAGCTGGATGTAGAATTGCCAGAGGGATACAAACCTCCCAAGTTCGAGATGTTTGACGGTACGGGGGATCCCAAGGTTCATTTAAAGACCTATTGTGACAAGCTTGTTGGGGTCGGAAAAGATGAAAAGATCCGGATGAAGCTTTTTATGAGGAGTCTTACGGGAGATGCCTTGTCTTGGTACATCAACCAGGATCCTAAGAAATGGCCCAACTGGGTGAGTATGGCATCTGATTTCATGGACCGGTTTAGGTTCAACACAGAGAATGCACTAGATGTCTTCTACATTCAGAACCTCAAAAAGAAGCCCACCGAAACTTTTCGCGAGTATGCTACTCGTTGGAGGTCAGAAGCGGCCAAAGTCAGGCCAGTATTGGACGAGGAACAGATGAACAAGTTCTTCGTCAGGGCATAGGATCCGCAATATTATGAAAGATTGATGGTTATTGAAAACCATAAGTTCTTAGATATCATCAAACTTGGTGAAAGGATCGAAGAAGGGATCAAAATCGGGATGGTAACAAACTTTGAGGCATTGCAGGCCACTAATAAAGCATTGCAATCAGGGGGTATATCTAAGAAGAAAGATATGGGAGCAGTGATGGTCGCCCAAGGACCCAAAACTCCATTCGTATACCGAACCTCTCCACTTGCATGTCAAGCACCTCCACCCACATATCAAGCACCTCCACCCACCTATCAACCGTCACCTCCACCTACATATCAACCCTCGCCCCCCAGATATTCCCAACCAGCCACCGCCTATCACACCTATAATTCCCAACCATCTCATTTTCAGTCACCCCTAACTCGTCAAAATTACACAAGACCGCGACCTAATTTTGACCGCATACCACCCAAACAATACACTACCATCGCTGAACCCATCAACCAGCTATATGAAAGGCTGAAGACTGCTGGTTAGGTCTCTCCCATCCCCGTTGTGGCCACGGAGAACTCATCCCAATGGGTTAACCCGAATAAGACTTGTGCATACCATTCTGGTGTGAAAGGGCACACTATCGATGAATGCCGCACGTTGAAGGACAAAATCCATACTTTGATTGACAACAAGATCATCCAGGCAAAGGAGGCCACACCTAGTGTCCGCAATAACCCCCTCCCAGATCACAGGGCTGAAGGTGTCAATGTGATAGAGATGGATAAAGAATAGGATCCGGAGGGATCAATCGGACTTATCAAAGAGGGTGACAATCCCAAGAAACCCCCAATCACTCTCAACCCCATTATAGTACAGGTACAGCCGCTAGTAGAGGTCGAGGGTAACTGCATCAATCCCATTTGAAGTTGAGGTAGCACCCCCTGCAGTCGCACTTATTCCATTTGAGGTAAAAATAGCCACACCATTTACAGTGACAATGTCAAGCACACCGCCTTATAGCACCGAGGCTGTACCATGGGATTATGTGGCCGAAGCTAGAAGAAAAGAAAAAACCAATATGGGGGAATCTGGTGCTGCACAAGGGATGACTAGGACTGGAAGGGTCTATACACCCGAGCATTTAGGAGAGTCCAGTAAACAGGCCCCTAACAGACCTTCCGTTATTGAAACAGGTCCAGATGACCTCTGGAGGAAAGTGCAAGTAAGGGAGTATTCCGTCATCGATCATCTGAACAAGACTCCTGCTCAAATATCTATCATGTCGCTGCTACAGAATTCAGAAGCACACAGGAACGCTCTGATGGAAGTATTGAACGAAGCATATGTACCTAATAACATCACAAGCGGAGAAATGGCTAACATGGTCAGACATGTATTGGAAAGTCACAAAATCACTTTCCACGAGGATGAGTTGCCGCCTGAGGGTTTCAATCACAATAGGGCGCTGCATATCACAGTGCAATGCGAAGACTACTTCATTACCTGGGTCCTGATTGATGGAGGATCCAGTCTCAATGTTTTCCCATTAACAACACTAAAGAGGTTGGGCAAAGGCCTATACGAGATACGGGAAGGGACCATGAACGTAAAGGCATTTGAAAGGTCCCAAAGGGCTACCATTGGGGAAATTAATCTCTGTTTACAAAATGGGGCCTACGTGGTTCGATGTCGAGTTTTAGGTGCTGGACATATCTGCATCCTACAATCTGCTATTGGGACGCCCATGGATACACGCCGCTGGGGCTGTGGCATCAACTTTGCATCAAGCAGTAAAGTTTGAGTGGAACCATCAGGAGGTGATTATCGATGGAGATGGGAGCAACCCTATTTGCACCCGTCAAACTATTTCGATGGTCGAGAATAGGAGAAAGCTAGGTGGAGAAACTTATCATCACATCGAGTGGGTCAATGCAATCGACAAAGATAAGTGGTGGGATGGCAAGATAGCAAGCATGATGAACTAGGGAGGGTACGAGCTTGGCAAGGGTCTTGGTAAAAATCTTCAACGCATCACCAAGCCAATACAGCCAAAGTACCATGGTACCACTTTTGAGCTGGGATACCAATACACCTGGCAAGAATACAATGATTGGTCACCACCATGGCGAGGTCCGTACTATCCATTGGAGTAGCCTATACTGCATTTGAGTCAGACTTTCCAACAGGCCGACATCACATGGGGATCAGAGGAGGAAGAAGCACTGGCAGCCTTAAGGAACCTGTTCCTTGAAGATGAGGACATGGACTGTTGTGTAATTGTTGAGGGGGAGGAGGAAGGCCCTACCATCCAAGCTGTGGAGAGAGGATCATTCCTCAAGAATTAGACAGTCAGACCATCCAGGGCCCGATGAGTCCCGGGGTAGCACGACCGAACAACATTGTTTATTTTCTAAGAAAAATGATTTCCCTTTTGGCATTTTGTTTTAAATAATATTTCAAATATTCCAAAAATGTTGTTAAAAATTGCTTTTATGTTTCAATGAATCAATATTTATTATTACCATTTTTCTCTCATATATTTATCTATACAGCAATACTGTTTCTTGTCTCGATGAACCAACAACTATGACATGTAATGAGACAACACAACAAAAGGATAGTCATTCGGAAGAAGAAGATGTCATACCCGAGGAAATCGTCAGAGAAGTAGAAGACTTTGAGAAAAAGCCTAAGTCCAATCTGGACGAAACAGAAATAATCAACTTGGGAGACTCTGAAACTATCAAGGAAACCCATATCAACATCCATTTGTCGCCATCAGAAAAAGAAGAGTACACACAGTTCTTGAAAGGGTATGAGGACATCTTTGCATGGTCATACGATGACATGACCGGGTTAAGTACATCCATTGTGGCTCACAAGTTGCCCACAAACCCAGCATGTCCACCAGCAAAACAGAAACTCAGGAAGTTCAAGCCTGACATGAGTCTAAAAATCAAGGAGGAGGTTACTAAGCAAATCAAGGCCAAGGTCCTCAGGGTGGTTGAATACCCTACTTGGCTAGCCAACGTCGTGCCAGTCCCAAAGAAGGATGGGAAGGTCAGGGTCTGTGTTGATTATTGGGATCTCAACAGGCTAGCCCAAAGGATAATTTTCCGCTTCCAAACATACACACCCTAATCGACAATTGTGTCAAGCATAACTCCAATCGTTTGTGGATTGTTTAGCCGGTTACCATCAGATTTGGATGGACGAAGAGGACACTGAGAAAACAACTTTCATTAGACCATGGGGAGTATACTGTTATAAGATGATGCCAATCGGTCTGAAGAATGCTGGGGCCACCTACATGAGGGCTATGACTACCATTTTTCATGACATGATACATAAGGAGATCGAGGTATATGTAGATGACATCGTCATCAAATCCAAGAAAGCCACAGATCATATCACCTATTTGAGGAAGTTTTTGACAGACTACGGAGATACAACTTGAAACTAAACTCCGCAAAATGTGCATTCGGGGTTCCTGCTGGAAAGTTGCTTGGGTTCATTGTCAGCCGCCAAGGGATAGAATTGGAGCCGTCAAAAGTCAAAGCCATCCAAGAGCTACCGCCGCCGAAGAGCAAGAAAGATGTACTGAGTTTTCTAGGATGGCTAAACTACATTAGTCGGTTCATAGCTCAGTCCACAGTTATATGTGAGCCAATTTTCAAGATGTTGAAAAAGGATGCTGCAACTAGTTGGACTAAAGATTGTCAGAAGGCTTTCGACAAGATCAAGGAGTACTTATCAACACCACCAGTCTTGGTCCCGCCAGAGCCAGGTAGACCCTTGCTACTCTACCTTGTAGTGCTAGATGGAGCCTTCGCATGCGTTCTGGGGCAGTACGACGAGACAGGGAGAAAGGAACAAGCTATCTATTACCTGAGTAAGAAGTTCACTCCATATGAAGCACGGTACTCTCTATTGGAACGTACCTGCTGTGCTCTGACTTGGATAGCTCAGAATCTGAGGCATTACTTCTGTGCCTACACAACCTACCTCATATCAAGGATGGATCCCTTGAAATATATCTTCCAGAAACCCATACCCACTGGCAAGATGGCTAAGTGGCAAATCTTGTTGAGCGTGTTCTACATTGTTTATGTGACTCAGAAAATGGTCAAGGGTCAGGCACTGACAGATCATCTTGCTGAGAACCCTGTGGAAGGAGAATACGAACCCCTGAAAACGTATTATCCCGATGAAGAGGTGCTATTCATAGGAGAAGATATTGGTGAGTCCTATGATGGCTGGAGAATGTTTTTTGACGGAGCGGCAAATTTCAAGGGAGTTGGCATTAGAGCCGTCTTGGTATCGGAAACTAGCCAACATTATCTGGTATTTGCTACACTCAGATTTCCCTGCACCAACAACATGTCAGAGTATAAAGCCTGCATACTAGGGCTCAATATGGCCATTGACATGAATATTCAGGAGCTGCTGGTAATAGGTGATTCAGATTTGCTTGTGCACCAGGTACAAGGAGAATGGGACACCGAGAATTCCAAAATATTGCCATATCTGCACCATGTGCAGGAATTGAGAAGGTGGTTCACAAAGATAGAGTTTCGGTATGTTCCCAAGATTTAAAACGAGTTTGCCGATGCACTGGCCACTTTGTCATCCATAATACAACATCTCGACAAGAACTTCATCGATCCCATCCCAGTAAGGATCCACAGTTAACCGGCGTATTGTGCCCATGTTGAAGAAGAAACAGACGGGAAGCCTTGGTTTCACGACATCAAAATATATTTGGCAAAAGGAGAATATCCGGAGCATAGAAGTCATACTCAGAAACGTACGCTTCGGAGGTTGTCCAATAATTTCTTCCACAGCAGAGGAACCTTGTACATAAGAACTCCTGATTTGGGATTGCTAAGGTGTGTCGACGCAAAGGAAGCTTCAAAGCTACTTGAGGAGATACATGCTGGGACCTGTGGCCCGCATATGAATGGCTTTGTCTTGGCCAAGAAGATACTTAGAGCCGGTTATTTCTGGATGACCATTGAGATAGATTGCATCCAGTATGTCCGAAAATGCTACTAATGTCAAGTACATGCCGATATGATAAAAGTGCCGCCAAATGAGCTCAATGCAACAAGCTCACCTTGGCCATTCGCCGGCTGGGGAATGGATGTCATTGCTCCAATCGAGCCCACCGCCTCAAATGGGCATCGGTTCATCTTGGTAGCTATTGATTACTTTACCAAATGGGTCGAAGCAGCATCCTACAAGGTGGTAACTAAGAAGGTCGTAGCACATTTTGTCCGCGATCATATTGTTTGTTGGTTCGGGGTCCCCGAATCAATCATCACTGACAATGCCTCCAATATCAATAGTGATCTGATGAAGACCATGTGCGAGACTTTCAAAATCAAGCACAAGAACTCCGCATCATACAGACTTCAGATGAATGGAGCCGTAAAAGCCGCCAACAAGAACATCAAGAAGATACTAAGGAAGATGGTAAAAACCACAAATAATGGCACGAGAAGTTAACCTTTGCCCTGTTGGGATACCGCACTACAGTTCTCACATCAACTGGGGAAACTCTCTACTTACTGGTTTATGGTACCGAAGTTGTCATCCCAACTGAGGTAGAGATTCCTTCTTTAAGGATCATACAGGAAGCCGAACTCAGTGATGCAGAATGGATAAGGAGCCGCAATGAGCAATTGGCCCTTATTGATGGAAAAAGAATGAACGCAGTATGTCATGGTCAGCTTTATCAGAACAGAAATGTCCGGAGCTTTCAACAAAAGGGTCAAACCAAGACAGTTTGCACCAGGACAGCTGGTGCTGAAGAAGATCTTCCCACATCAAGATGAAGCCAAAGGGAAATTCTCTCCCAACTGGCAAGGTCCCTACATAGTTCACAAGGTGCTAACAGGAGGAGCACTCATACTTGCAGAAATGGACGGAGAAGTCTGGCCAAAACCAATCAATTCAGATGCAGTCAAAAGATACTATGCTTAGATGTTTCGCATTCACATGATGTAATTGAACTACGCTTGACCTGATTCCCGTTTAAGAGGGGATACGTAGGCAGTCCTGTGGGTTCGGTCATATCATAATAAAATTTTCATTTCCCCCAGAACCTGAAACTGGGGCAGAATTTTAAGAAGGGCCCTTAACATTCCGGAGCAAGTCCAGCCGACGCCATCGCATGCCAGAAAGCCAGAAATTGGTTAAGAAATCCGGGCAAAATTTTGAGAAGGATTCTTAAATTCCGAAGAAGGTTCAACAAGTTTCGTCACTCGCAAACGGTCAAAGGATCATCTACCAAACTGGGGCAGAATTTTGAGGAGGACCCTCAAAATTCTAACACAAGAAAGTTTCAATGTCTCTAAAATATGTCACGGTCACTAGTTCATCTAGAATTACTTGATATTTCACTATGTTTTCTAAAATAACTCTATTTTCATCAATAATTGCATATTTTCGAAAACTCTATTTCTGTAACAGCCAGGTGTTACCCAGGGAAACTCAAACAAGGCCTCCAGAACGGAGGAGCAAAGCCAGCAGACGAAGGCACAAACCAACCTCCCCTTACAATACTTATATTTTTTTTTGAGCGCAGGTACATCAGACGTAACAGTATCATTCACAAACATATACATGCAGCAAAATCACTATAAATCGGGCCACTAGACACCGAATATATCTCAAGCTAAGAAATATTCTCCTCTTATTTGCTACATGTTCTCTGCATGGGACTAAGCCCTGTCCCGCATCCTGCATGAGACTAAGCTCTGTCTCCAATCTTGCATGAGGCTAAGCCTTGCCTCCATATTTGCATAAGGCTAAGCATTGCCTTCTCTTTGCCTGAGACTAAGCCCTGTCTCCATCTCGCATGAGGCTAAGCCCTGCCTCCATATTTTCATAAGGCTAAGCTTTGCCTTCTATGTGACTAAGCCCTATCCCGCATCTTGCGTGAGACTAAGCTCTATCTCCAATCTTGCATGAGGCTAAGCCCTGCCTTCTCTTTGTATGAGACTAAGCCATGTCTCCATCTTGCATGAGGCTAGGCCCTGCCTCTATATCTGCATAAGGCTAAGCACTGTCTTCTCTTTGCATGAGACTAAGCTCTGTCTCCATCTCGCATGATGCTAAGCCCTGCCTCCATATTTGCATAAGGCTATGCTCTGCCTTCCATCTGCATGTGATTAAGCCCTGTCCCGCATCTTGCATGAGACTAAGCTCTGTCTCCAATTTTGCATAAGGCTAAGCACTGCCTTCACATGGGACTAAGCATTGTCCCTCCTTGCATACATGTTGTTCTATTCTAGCACTATCTATTTGCTCCTCTTTCGGGCTAAGCTCTGCCATCAACCTCACAAGACTAAGCGTTGTCTTGTTGATTTTAGCATCATATTATTGCATCTCAGAGGCTGAAATATCACCAACTTGTCCAAAGGCGTCATTGTCTAAAGGCATCATCCTCATAGCCAGAAGACACCATGCCATGGCCTGAGGATCTCTAAGTTTGCATATCATTATTCAAAGGCGCCATGGTTCAGAGGCACCATCCTCATGGCCCGGGAACATCATTTCATGGCCTGCGAATCTCCTATCTCACAATTCATGGCCAAGGACATCATAGTCTAAGGACGTCATTTGCACTGCCCAAAGACAATCTTTCATGGTCCAAAGGGAATTTGCATCATCTGTATATTCCCATGCATTGTATTTTAAGTTTTGTAGGTAATCCAGGAGGTATCCGTTCTCTAAACAGGAGCAACCTTCGCTCCGGTTTCCGCTCATGACATTTTCACTTTGCCATTCATGACCGATTCCCATCAATCACTCACCTACCCTACGATATCCGGATATCTTCCCTACAATACCTTCGTTACACTCCAGACCTATAATCATAACTCCATCCGACATTACCCTTCACAAAAGAACCTTTGCTGAAATTAACTACCATTCCTATAACAACTCCATCGGCTTCATTCACTGGTGGATCCAGAACTACACATGGCCTGATTCATATAAAACCAGGGATATGTAGGTAGCTCAAAGACTAGGGTTCGGCTATTTTCCAAAACGCCCATTCGGTCAAAATTTACCATCATTTCTTTACCCGAAAACTCTTTCATCCTTCCCGGGTAAAGAGGGGCAGCTGTTGATACCCAATTTTTCCCTGTAATACTTTTTAAGTGCATATATACCTTCAAAACTATGTATTAACATCGATTGATATTTTTCCATAAATTCTATATTTTTAAATTAGTTTATCCTATTATTTTATTTATATAAATAATTATAAAATTGCGTCACAAATGACTTTATAGCATTTCATGACTTAATATTGCTATTTATAGTCATATTAAGTTCAAATTATTTCACAAATGGCCAGATTTACACTTTTTGGTTACAATTGCAATAACTTTGCAATTATAGCACGTGCATACATTATTACATTATCTTGCCAAAAAATGGCTCATTGTATTTAAAAATGTTGAGTAATTATTTTAAAACATTTTTATGCATGAAAATTATTTTTATAATCTGCTAATTATTTTATAAAATATTTTCATAAATTATCTGGGGTATTTAATAAATAGCCCTTTTCTTCCCAAACTAACCCCTCTCTAACCAGCCCAAACCCTTTAAATTTGGCCCAATCCCCTTAGGCCCAAGTCTGTACGCCCCGATCCAATACCCCATCTCAATCCTGACCGTTGATCATTCAGATCAACGATCCACATTTCCTTCACCTTAATTAAACCTAAATGACCCCCCAAACCCTCTCATTCTTTCCCTCACCCGCCGTCATCATCTCCCTTTTCTCTCAAACTCTCTCGACCTAACCCTAATTCTAAGCGCCGTCACCGGCATAAACCTCCACCTTATGAGGCTTCCATGGCTTCTCCGACCAACCCTGGCCTTCTACACACCATGGCTCTTTGATTTCTTGGATACTTGAGAAGATCTCAAAGAACCTAGCTGTTTCTGGTTTGAAACTTTGTTTATTAGCCTGTCTCAGGCCATTTTTCGACTGTGAGTAAGAACTTCTCTTTATTTTGTTACGAATCTATGGGTTCTTGACCTGTTCTCTCATCTCTATTACTTTTCTAAAAAAACCTAGTCCATTACTATCGATCCTTCTCAGATCTGTATAGATCTGGGGTGATTCGAGCGCTATTATGTGTTTATCCTTATAATTTCTGGGTTAATTAATTATTCCGACTTTTATCGCTCTTCCTAAACTAGGGTTCATCCCAAATTGTTTTTCAAAGGTCTTTTTGACTTCTAAGTGTTTAATCAATTATTCTTTCACCTTCTTGACTGATTTTTATAAGAGTATTCGAACCCTAGTTGATTCTATGTAATATACAGATTTTTTCAATCTTTGCTTCGATTCTGGGTACTTTCTATGTTACCTTGCTCTATTTCTTGGACTTAAACATTTTTTCATTGTCGAATCCATTATTCTGTAGTTTTTGCCCTAATAAATCTCTATTAGGGCTAGAATATGTGTTTCCGACTAATTTCTATGTTTCTGTGATGTTTTACTTAGTCCATTTTTCTATTTATGGAAGTTGATATCTCTTTCATGAAATTAGTATTATTTTTGAGAGTTTGGTTGATTGATTTGCTCTGGTAGAAATTCGTGTGCATAATTCTTGTTGTTTCCTTGTTTACGACCTTAATTGGTCATCCCTGCCTTATTTGATTGCCTGTATTATTGCAGATTCTTACTGATTCCTTTACATGGTATAATTGGGACTCTTTCCTTAATTAGTCCCCTGTTTTTACCGCTTGATCAATTACCCTTGATTAAAGGAGTCTATTCTGAACTCCGTTATGTAATTGGATTCTTTGACTTCCCTAATTGACCGAATGATGATTCCTTTACCTTGTTTATTCCACTCCTATATTTCTATATAAACACTTTTATTCTACCTCTCAACACACGAACTAAGTTCAGATTACACACACGCACACTCAAAATCCCTCTTCTTTCTCTGTTACTTGTGCTAACTGTTGGTCTAGCCGGCTGAAAGCCAAGGCTAGACAGTGGTATTACACTTGCTTTACATTCTGCACTTTACTTCACTAACTTGTATGTCTCCAGTTCCGTTCTGAAACTCGAACTTTATGTGTTCCATGTTTTGCACTAGTTCAATTTGCTATGTATTTACTTTATCTTCTTGTTTACTGCTTTACTCAGCATGTCTAAATTCTGTCCCCCTTTGTTCTAATGTGCAATCAGTATGTCTGGGTCTCACTTGTATGTTTGATACTTGGCCAACATGTTTATTTTGTCTTTGTTTACTCTCTTTAATTGGTGTGATCATTGTTGATACCCAATTTTTCCCTATGTATTTTTATATATACTCAAAATATTCTCAAAATAATATGTACATGCATATATAAGCATACCACAGAGTTTTGGTATTTTTCCTTATTTTAAAGATTTTTTAAAATCACTTTGTTGTCTATTTTAATAGTACAAAATTCAATAATTATTTCCAGACTATTATTTTTGGTGAATAATTTATCTTATTCTCATATTTACACCCAGATATAATTAAGATGATTTTTTGCATATTTTATATAATTTATTTGGTATTTTTAAAGCTAAATTGCTATAATTGCAATCATAGCCTATTTTCCGATTAATAATATTTTATAATTACAAAATCGCTCCCAGTGGTTTTTTTAATTAACTTTTATATGTTATTACTCAATTTAGTGCTTTTAATGGGTTTTTAAAACTATTTTTATTAAAATAAAAAGGGAAGAAATGGCTGTTTAGCATTTAGCCTCATTCATTTCAATTACAACCCGTTTACATTCCAATTTTAACCACAAATTGAACCCCCAATTTCAACCCCAAAACCCCTGACCCAGTCCTCAAATCATCCGACCCATACCCGATTTAATGACCCGGTCTAGCTTTAATCTAATCTGAGCCGTTAATCAAATGAGATCAACGGCCTAGGTTTTATTTCCAAAATTAAATTCAACAAACCGCCCCAAACCCCTCATTTCAGAGACGCTCTCTCTCTCTCTCTCTCTCTCTCTCTCTCTCTCTACACTGTCTCTTGCTCTCTCTCTACACTGACTCTTGCTCTCCCTTCTCTCTAGAACCTTCTGGTTCTCTCCTTCGTCTCCGATGAATCGACCGCCTCTTCGGCCACCTCCAGCCTCACTTCTCTCAACCACCAGCCACCGTGAAACCTTGTCTTGTTGATTCCCTCTATCTTCGAGACACCAGAAGCCTCCACCATGCAAGATGGTCATCGGAAGCTCTGCCTGGTTTGTCTCCGACCTTTCTCTGATGGTTTATGGTTCGATGGTGCTGCGAGCATCATTATTAACGAGTTTCACAGCCAGATTCCTTACCTCTCACTGGTTTATTACGAAGCCCTAATTTTCTTAAAAACCTTGTCTTTTTAAACAATTTTTAACTTATTCTTTTTTGTTTTACACTACTCTCTACTAGATCTTTTCGATTGTTCAAGTTTCCAACGTTTTGTTCTTCTTTTAAAACTAGGGTTTCCTGAACCTTTTCGAAATCACTATATCTTTTGATTTTTTTTGAGTATTATGTGTTTATGTTTGTGTTATGTGCTTGTTGGTGTGATCTTCTGGTTACTCTCCAAGTTCCATGCTTTAATTTTGCTATTAGGGTTCCAGCCTTCTATTGATTCTGTGATTTCTTGCTTAGGGTCCTCTGATTTTCATGCCTATTGTGTTTTATAGGTCTAATTGTTCATCGTTTACCAAATATTCTGCTGATTGTGTGCATCTCTTCGAATCCCTGAATTTTTATATGTTTTCCTTAGAAGTTTTACACTGATTTTGAATCACTTCCTTATTTGTGAAATGCTCTCCTTACTTAGTACTGATTCCCCGTGATTTTCAATTTCATCCGTGATTCTTTGAATTAATTTGTGTGCACAATATGGTGTCCTTATACTTTCCTTGCTTGAAATATTCTGTATACTTTTACTACTCTTATTTTGGAAATACCAGTCTTGCAAATAATAATTTTCCTTATTTGATACAAATTGTACCCGTTTGAACTATGACTCCTTAATTTAAGGGAGTCCGAGTTTTTAATTGATTCTAATTGGTATTATTTCCATAACTATGATCAGTCTATACGTATTACCTTATTTTCACTTTATTTGAGAGCTATAAGTACCCCCATTCTCTTATGCATTACACACTGATACATTGCACATCATACACAAGAACAAAAAGGTTCATTGCTCTGAACTCTCTCTTACACACATAAGCATACTCAGTGTTCTCTCTTATTTTCTGCACATCCTCTCCCGCTTTCCTGTTGATTACTGATTACTCAGTCGGCTAAAAGCCAAGACTGATTGATCTTTGGGGGCTGCTCCGTTATTCTATTGCTCTATACATTGTTGATTGTTTGGTCTGCATACTACTGCTCACTTCCCTGCACACTACTGCTCTACACTATCTCATCCTTGACTGGTATGCCCTGTATTTTATTTGTAGCATCCAAAACAATATGCTTTTATACATGCTGCACTTTATTTTGTTTCTTCTATGCTTTTATTTATGGTTCTGCTGTCCTTATTGCAACTAGCATGCTCTTGTGTGACTATCCTCCTATTAATCTAGCATGCCTACTGGTTTGCTTAATGCATGTTCTCTCCTACTCCCTAGCCCCAGTACATTCTCAACATGTGATCATGAGCCCTTTGGTTGAAACCTGTTGACTGTCTAAGTTTTGAAATGCTTTCCTTTGGTATCTAGGTGCAACCGTGTTGTTACATGTGAATTATTTACCCCACTCCCCTTTTCCTTGTTTGTGTTTACTGCGTGGAACTATATGAGGTATTTTGGTTCTGAGTTTTGTCAAAACTGTCCCATTGTTTTTCTTTCAAAGCTGGTTCTACATGGATCATTCTTTTTTTAAAAAAAACTGCTTTTCAACTCAATTTCTTTAACGAAAATTCTATCACTCTCACTACTCCTAGAGTTTAGGTTCTACCCCCCTTCGTGTAAGCATTGCCTTGGGCACATTTGAGTACCCATTGAACTTTGATGCACAAGGCTGGTAATTCCACACTGCACTTGTTCAAATATTTTTGTAATGTTTGGGTTCTAGTATTGGCCAAGGACCCCCATTGGGCCCTTAGGGAGCTTTGCCGCACCCAAACCATGGTCAAGGCTGTGAAACTCGAAAGAAGTGAGGTTGGAAGATTGGGCCTGGTTGAAGGCTCCCTATAGAGTAGCTTCTTATTTTATTTTTTTTCATTATGTAATTCAGCTATCATGGTTTGTAATAATTTGTAAACAACTGATTGGGGTTATAGTGAAATTTGGAGGGATTATGGATGCTTAGTTTAATCAATGGGTAGAAAACATGTCTATAGGGCTTTACTTACCAATTTGTGCAATAGAAGCCATGCGTAGGACATGCATCTTACACCTAGATATCCTGTTTTAGGCTCTTCACTTTTAGATTGTTATACTCACTTTGTGATCAGTTAGTAATCAACAAATAACTGTTATGAAACTACTACCGCATTTAGAGACCATGCTTTAGGAGCTTTATGTGCATTAGATATCATGTTATTTAGGGTTGCAATTGCTGAACCCCTCACTAGCTGTCTAATTTAACAACACAAGTTTGTTTGACTGCGTCTTATCTTTAAAACTGAAATCAATATGCATGTTCACCACTTTTTTTTAAGACAAGAAGGCAATACATACATCGCGTAGGCAAGCTTTAGGCCCAATAATAATAAAGATGATTGATTTTGTTTTACTAGTTTCAAACTACTCAACCTTTTAACTTTCCCAACTCTTTTATCCGTCTCTCTGAAGTCCACTCTTTTACTGAAAATCTCTTTATCTGGAAACCAGTTTCGTGTTCTCACTAATTTCCTGATTCGTGCTCTATTAAGCTTATAAATTACTGGTACCTTTCCGCCCAGGATCACGTTATTTTGATACTTGTTTACTTAAACTATTGTATTTTCAAATCCTTTTTAACGATGTTTTAACAGTTCCCTCACCTTTACTTACTCAACTGTTTTCTTAGTTGTATTTCTGCAAGTCAAACACTCTTTGGATCACTCAGTTGTGGTTAAACCTTCTGCTAAAACTGATCTTTAAACTCGCGTTCTTTTAAGACCCTAAATGTGATTGAGACGTGCTAATTACATGTTTACCTGTGAGGGATCTGTGAGCCTCTTATTTGCCTTTGTATGGTTCCTTTATGTGTAGTCCTACTTGTTATGTATGTCGCCTAGCATTTTGTCCTTTAAACCTAAGGGTTCAGCCTAGACCTTACCTTGTAGGAATAGTGGTCCTAAATACCCTCTAGGGCTTATAGGACGGGACGGGTAATAGCACACAATAAGCATTCGTGACCAATCCACACGTTTAAATAACCTTTACGGGGTGGGAAGGGTAGAATATGGAGATGATGACCGATGCGCTAATATCACGTGCGACCCCTCTTTGAGGAGTGATTGCTGGGTATTGCATTGAAGTGATCCATATTAATCATAAACCTAGGATCCTTTTCCCTTTGTTTGTCTTTGTTTGCTCTCTTTAGAATTGTTTAGACCTTTCAAATCTTTGCTCTCTTTCTACTTACTTTCACAAGTTTCAATTTAATTGCAAGTCCTTATTTGAGCCTTGATTGATTATTTGTAAAGTCACAAGACAGCATGGCCGGGAACCACACTAGTGGATCTTGAGGGGTGCCTAACACCTTCCCCTCGAGATAATTTCTAGCCCTTACCCGAACTCTGGTTTTCAAATTCAAAACCCTTAGTGTCCTAATGCACTTAATCATTAGGTGGCGACTCTTCAAACCCAAAAACTCAATTCCCAAATGGGAATAGAGTTGTCTTCCCGAATGTCGTAAACCCGATTTCACTTTAGAAAAAAGGGGCGTCGACAGCATGGCAACTCTGCTGGGGATTCTTTAGGCTTTTACCACTTCATGTTATATGTGACTTTACTGCTTTCTTTACTGCTTTGTTTAATACCTTTATTCGAAACTGACTTGTCTTTCTGTTTCCCTTTTCTTTAATGCTTTCATTTACTGCTTTCTTTCAATACCGTTGTAATTTTCGAGCAATTGTTGTAACCATTATGAACGTGAAAATACGTGATAGTCTGTTTCATTTTTTGTAATTGCATCTTCAACATCATATTCCACTCGTGCTAAACAAATACCATAGCAACGCTTGATGAGTGGTTGCGTTCTTCCAATATTATTACCCCCTAAATTTTGGCAAAGGCGTAATTGCGGTAAAATTAGTCGATCAGCGGTGCAGTTGACGGTTCTGTGCCTTTCCCTCTTGAGTTGTCCGCTCAAGGGTACGGTCTAGCACCCCATAGAAACCTTATCCTGTTTAACTCTTCATGCATCACTGTCCAAACCTAGTCGAGTCAGTTATGCTGTCCACATAATGACTCTTTAGGATAGCCTTATCCAAAATCCACTGGGTTCCCCTGGGACCCAAACGGACAACACCATACTCTGTGCATTTATTTGGAGAACTAAATGCTGTTTATGACAATTATTTATTTAAATAGTCGAGTTCGGTGGGGGGTAAGGGACTAACGCTTTGTTTTGCAGAAAATGAGGCACGAAGTCCCCATATTCGGCATGGTAACCAATATTCACCCGAGGTTGCTAAGATGGTGGGAAGACCTTCATTCCAGTGACCGGACTCTCGTCCGCAAGTATTTGGGAAACTTGCCCTCTCTTTTGGAAATTCAGCCGGGCAACAGAATGATAGAGGCTGCGACCTTATTCTGGGACAGTGATAGATCGGTATTTCGATTTGGGGACCTTGAAATGATCCCGCTTCTCGAGGAAATAGGAGGGTTAGCCGGTATTCCTTGGGAGACTCCGGGTTTTCTCATGCCAGAAAACCGCAAGGGTAAAGGTTTCTTCAAAATGATGGGGTTGAAGAAAAACTCAGATTTGACTTGTTTGAAGGATTCCTATATTCCCTTCGACTACCTGTACGAGAGGTACGGTCATAGCAAGTCCTACTTTACCTATCCAGACGAATTCACCCTCACCTCATTGGGGCATATCCACATGAGGGTTTTCGTCTTTATGTTCTGTTTCTTGGGGATGATAGTGTTTCCCATGAAGAAGGCTAGGATCCACACCAGACTAGCCATGGTCACCAAGACACTAATGGAGGGGATTGAAGGGCAACATTTCAGCATAGTTCCCATGATTGTTGTGGAGATCTACCGAGCTTTGGAAAATTGTCAACGAGGGGCCAGTCATTTTGAGGGTTGCAACTTATTACTCCAACTCTGGCTCATAGAACATCTTCAAAAGGGTTGATACCGCCAAGAGCTTCCGCGAAGGCCGTGGAATGATCATATAGCCTTTCACCATCCCCATAGAATGAACTACATGCCTAACATGTTTGCTCGGCCAGGGGATGCTCGAGGATGGGTGGAATTGTTTGAAAACTTGAAAGAAGACAAGGTACAGTGGATGTTCGAATGGTTCCCCACTGGAGAATTCATTATCCGCTCTCGGGACGCTCCATTTCTCATACTCATTGGCCTGAGGGGAACTTATCCCTATGTCCCTCTCCGGGTCATGAGGCAAGCGAGGAGAAAGCAAGTCGTACCAAAGGTAGAAAAGATGAGTCATTTCAGGGCTGATATCCAAGACGACGATAGCCCATTCAAATGTCAAGCCCAACAAATGTGGAACAGCAAGGTCGTCCTGGAGAGGGATTCCATAGAACCTGACAGGTATCATGCCGGTTACACCTTATACTATCCATGTTGGCTAGAAAAAGATCATGCTGGGTTAGGACAACCCGAATATGTTCGAGGTCACAGGGTCATGGACGAAAGGGCTGAGATACAGGTTAAGTAGAACCAGTTGCGCAAGAGGATCAGGGAGTGCGAGAGCGAGCATCAGGAGATTCAAGAGGCAAATCAAAAGTTGATCGAGGAATGGAAGGATATGGCTATCAGAGCCAACAAGCGCCTAGGCATTTGGAGCGAGGGTTAGTAGAGCTGGAAGGGAAGTTCATTCGGAGGATCGAGAATTGCCAAAACGCCGAAGGAAATGAAAGAGGACATTTGGCTAGGGCTTATCTGCTGATGGGATTACGTGAGCTGGTGACGCTGTTCGATGGAGCCAAAGATGCCGAGTCTGGGGAAGATCCTTTTGGGACCAAGTAGTTAGGAGCTTCTTTTCTTTTCTGCTTTGAAATGTAATAAGGCCAACGACCATTAGTGACATTTTTTACCTTATGCAATTTTAGTGTCGTTTTGGGATTCGTCTCATTTTTATCAATAAAATGAGGCATTTAGCATTATAAGTTCTCCAAATCAACTTGTTGCTAGGCCTACCTCGGGCACAATGAGGCACCCAATTTAGGACACGATTTATATTCTCGTACTATGTGTTTAAATACTGCAATATTTCTTTCACAGAATCCGTACTAACTTGTTACCTTTTTGTTTTTTTTACTTTTATTTTTTATTCCCCTTCTCCAAAAGGTTAGTTCGTGCACTCTGGCATCGTCATCCTACTCCACAAGATCTAAGGGCCCTCCACCTCCTTCTCCTCCAAGTCCTATCAAAAACAGGGGCAAAGCAAAAATGGAAGATTTGAACAACGCCAGAAAGGAGAATTCGGTTGAAAGGGTAGAGGTTCCTCAGGGTATTCAGGTTTCCAAAGAAAGTGCCGCTCAGCTCAAACAAAAGTTACTAAAATTTCAAGAAGAACTAGACCAAGTTCGGAACTTGGCAAGTCTGTCATTCTCCCTCACTACTCCAGACATCAACTTTCCCAATGCTCAACACCCCATCCCAAAGCCGCAGAAACAGCCCGCTACTCATTGCAACACACATACCAACAACACTCCTCTCCTCATTCCTGAACCATCAAATGATCATCCCCACCACACTCCCATATATGTGGAAACCTTGCCACACTACACCAAACCCATTACAAACACACCAGAATCTGATGACAAAGATTCTTTCATCAAGAGCTTGGCTGCCGAGCTCAAGAAATTGACCAGTTGAGTACAAGGTGTTGAAGGAAACAAAGGCATTGAAGGGCTGAATTATGAGGATCCTTGCATCCAGCCAGACGTTGAACTTCCCGAGGGGTACAAAACTCCCAAGTTCGAAATGTTTGATGGCACAGGAGATCCCAGGGTCAATTTGAGGACCTACTGTGATAAGCTGGTTGGCGTAGGAAGAGATGAAAAGATTCGCATGAAACTCTTCATGAAAAGTTTGAAAGGCGACGCGCTATCTTGGTACATCAGCCAAGATCCCAAGAAGTGGACAAGCTGGGTAGGAATGGCGTCCGATTTCATGGATAGGTTCAGATTCAATAGAGAAAATGCACCAGATGTCTTCTACATCCAGAATCTAAAAAAGAAACCTACAAAGACATTCCGCGAGTATGCTACTCGATGGATATCCAAAGCTGCTAAGGTCAGGCCGGCCTTAGAGGAAGAGCAGATGAACCGATTTTTCATCCGAGCGCAAGATCCGCAGTATTATGAGAGGTTAATGTTGATAGAGGGCCATAAATTCTCCGATATCATCAAGCTGGGAGAAAGGATTGAAGAGGGCATTAAGAGCGGAATGGTCACTAATTTTGAAGCACTGCAGGCTACCAACAGATCCCTGCAATCTGGTGGCGTATCCAAGAAAAAGGACGTGAGTGCCGTGATGGTTGCACAGCGAACCAAGTCCCCAATAAAATACCAAGCCTACATGGTACCCCCCATCACATACCAGCCTATTCCCAATTACCAAGCACCTCCACCCTCTCACCAAACTCCATCACCTGCTTACCAATCATCCCCCTTCCCCCACATATCAACCTACCTCACCAAGATATTCCCAAACTGCACCCGTCTACCAAGCCTATAATGCCCACTAAATCACCTCCCGCCCGCCAAAACTTCCCCAGGCTACGCCCTAACTTTGACCCAAACCTCCCAGGCAATAAACCGCCATCGCCGAGCCAATCGACCAGCTATATGAAAGGCTCAAAGCTGCTAGTTACGTCACCCCGATCCCCGCCATAACTCCACATAATCCTTCCCAGTGGGTCAACCCAAATAAAACCTGTGCATACCATTCAGGCATGAAAGGGCATACCATTGATAAGTGCCGATCTCTGAAAGACAAAATCCAAGCTCTAATTGACAACAAAATCATAGTGGCCAAGGAACCTGCTCCCAACGTTCGAAACAATCCCTTGCCTGATCATAAGGGTGGTGGTGTGCATATGGTTGAAGTGGAAGACGATTGGGACCACAAGGGGTCAATTGGATTAATTGCCGATGGTGACAAGCCTAAGAAACCAGCCGTCACACTGAATCCGATTATAGTCCAGATCCAGCCCTCTGGGGATGCTGAAGTAAACATGTCTGTGCCTCTCGAGTTTGAAACACCGTCATCTGAAAGGGCCGCAGAGCCGATCTAGGTGGAGTTTGGGTCTCCAAAAGCACCTGCACCATTCGAAGTTGCTGTGTTGCCTCCCAAAGCGAGAGTGCCCATTCCTGTGGCAATGTCAGCCGTAACGCCGTTCCATATACAGGCCATACCTTGGGATTACACCGCCGAGGCAAGAAGGAAGGAAAAGACTAGGTTCGGAGAAGCAATCGCAGCACAGGGTATGGCCAGGACCGGCAGGGTTTATACTCCGGAGCACTTAGTTGAATCAAGTAAGCAGACCTTTGGACGGCCTATCGAAACTGGGCCCGATGATCCCTAGCGGAAGATACAAGCAAAAGAATACTCAGTTGTCGACCAATTAAATAAAACACCGGCGCAGATCTCCATCCTAGCTCTACTGCAGAGCTCCGAGACACACAAGAACGCTCTGATGAAGATACTAAGTGAGGCGTATGTACCCAGCAATATAACTGGAGGAGAAATGGCAAACATGGTCGGGCAGGTATTGGAGAGTCATAGGATCACTTTCCACGAGGATGAGTTACCCCTTCAAGGTTTAGGCCACAACAAAGCGTTGCACATCACTGTGCAATGTGAAGACTATTTCATCACCAGAACTTTGACTGACGGAGGGTCCAGCCTCAACATTTGTCCACTGGTTACCCTCAGAACATTAGGGAAGAGTCTACATGAAATCAAGGATGGGGCTATCAACGTCAAAGCTTTTGATGGCTCCCAAAGGTCCACTATTGGGGAAATCAGTTTTATGTTTGCAA
>NW_017670235.1:69664-119020 GCF_001879085.1 Nicotiana attenuata
GATTCGGCGTCCCAGAGTCAATCATCACTGATAATGGTTCCAATCTCAACAGCGACCTGATGAAAGCATTGTGTGAAACCTTCAGGATCAAGCACAAGAATTCTACAGCCTACAGACCTCAGATGAATGGAGCTGTAGAAGCAGCCAACAAGAACATCAAAAAGATACTAAGGAAAATGATAGAAAAACACAAGCAGTGGCAGGAGAAGCTATCATTTGCTCTATTGGGATACCGTACCACCGTCCGCACATCAACTGGGGCGACTCCTTATATGTTGGTTTACGGCACCGAGGCAGTCATCCCAGCCGAAGTAGAGATTCCCTCCCTGAGAATTATGCAGGAAGCAGAACTTGAAGATGCAGAATGGGTAAAGAGTCGCTATGAGCAATTAGCCCTTATAGACGGGAAAAGACTGAATGCAGTTTGCCATGGTCAGCTTTATCAGAATAGAATGACCAGAGCCTTCAACAAGAGAGTCAGGACAAGACAGTTCGCGCCAGGGCAGTTAGTACTGAAGAAGATTTTTCCGCACCAAGATGAAGCAAAAGGAAAGTTCTCTCCTAATTGGCAAGGTCCGTACATGGTTCACTGGGTTCTAACCGGAGGAGCCCTCATACTTGCAGAAATGGATGGAGAAGTATGGCCAAAGCCAATCAATTCAGATGCAGTAAAACGCTATAATGGGTAATCATTATGATTCCTTTATGATGTAATTTGAACTACGCCTGACCTGATTCCCGTTTAAGAGGGGATATGTAGGCAGCCCTATGGGTTCGGTCACAATTCAATAAAATTTCCATTTTTCCCCGATACTGGAAACTGGGGCAGAATTTTGAGGAGGACCCTCAAAATTCCGAAGTTGATCTCCGCCAATCACCGCGTACCGGCCCAGTAAACTGGGGCAGAATTTTGAGGAGGACCCTCAAAATTTCGGAGCAAAAGAGGTTGCGATATCTTGAACCGTGTCGCAGTCGTCGGTTCATCTAAAAATATTTTATCTATTACGTATTTACATCATATTTTATTATTTTGCTAAATCATGCATAAATACTATCAGAACAGCTTCGTCAGCAACGCTACCCCAATGAAAGCAAGAGCCGAGTAGGACGAGCGCAGTCCGCGGGAAGACGAACTAACCTTCCCCCTTGACAAAACTCACGATCTTTCTTTGAATGCAGGTACCCCAAGACACAGAATCATCAGATACAGTTACAAACTCATACTTTTTAGGAATACAACTCCCAGAATCATCACCCATTTTCAAGTACTACTCGCACGCAACATCCCCAGTATCCACAGTGACAATCAACTAGCAGCTATCGTCTCTTAGATAAGAAATTTTGTCACTCTTCACCTCTATTTTCGCACACTGCATAAGGCTAGTTTTTTGCCTTTCGAGACTAAGCATTGTCTCCATCTGCATTTTCTTGCATTGCATAAGGCTACTTTTCTGCCTTTCGAGACTAAGCATTGTCTCAATCTGCCTTTTTTCTTGCATTGCATAAGGCTACTCTTCTGCCTTCCGAGACTAAGCACTGTCTCCATCTGTATTCTCTGCATTGCATAAGGCTACCTTTCTGCCTTCCGAGGTTGAGCTCTACCTCCATCCTGCATTTTTCTTGCATTGCATAAGGCTACATTTCTGCCTTCCGAGACTAAGCTTTGTCTCCTCTTGCATGGCTGAAATATCGCCAACTTTATTTAAATCTCTGCATGGCTGAAATATCGCCAACTTTATTTAAATCTCTGCATAGCTGAAATATTGCCAACTTTATTCAAATCTTTGCATGGCTGAAATATCACCAACTACATTTAAATCTCTATATCGGCTGAAAGATCGCCAGTTTATATTTAATCATTCATCGGCTGAAATATCGCCAAATCCTGCATTTCATCGGCTGAAATATCGCCAAATCCTGCATTTCATCGGCTGAAATATCGCCAAATCCTGCATTTCATGGGTTGAAATATCGCCAAATTGTCCAAAGGCGTCATTGTTCGGAGGCACCATTTTCATAGCCCGAGAATGCCATGCCATGGCCCGACGACCCCGCTCTATATTCTGCACATCATCATTCAAAGGCATCATGGTTCAGAGCCACCATTATCATAGCCCGAGAGTATCATTTCATAGCCTGCGAATCATTTATTATGCGCTTCATGGCCCAGGACATCATGGTCTGAGGACGTCGACAACCGTCCAAAGACAACATTCATGGTCCAAAAGGGAACTTGCATCACGTTTAAATTTACGCACATTATAGGTTGTATTGCTCACTTGCAGGTAAGTCGGCTAGCAACGGCCATCTCAACAGGTCCCGCTCCAGTTCCCGCAGCCTACAGATTTCAGCTACAACCTAAACATCACATCTGTCCTTTTCGAAACTGTATTGGCATACTCCGCCAATGGATCCCGAACTACATATGGCCCGATTCCTGTAAAACCAGGGATATGTAGGCAGCTCAAGAACCAGAGCTCGGTCGAAATTCTTTGCAAATGACCTCTTTCGGTCAAAATTGGCCATCCTATCTTTACCCGATAACTCTTTCATCCTTCCCGGGTAAAGAGGGGCAGCTGTTGATACCCAATTTTTCCCTATGTATTTTTATATATACTCAAAATATTCTCAAAATAATATGTAAATGCATATATAAGCATACCCAAGAGTTTTGGTATTTTTCCTTATTTTAAAGATTTTTAAAATCACTTTGTTGTCTATTTTAATAGTACAAAATTCAATAATTATTTCCAGACTATCATTTTTGGTGATATAATTTATCTTATTCTCATATTTACACCCGGATATAATTAAGGTGATTTTTTGCATATTGTATATAATTTATTTGATATTTTTAAAGCTAAATTGCTATAATTGCAATCATAGCCTATTTTCTGATTAATAGTATTTTATAATTACAAAATCGCTCCCAGTGTTTTTTTTAATTAACATTTATATGTTATTACTCAATTTAGTGCTTTTAATTGGTTTTAAAACTATTTTAACTATTTTTATTAACATAAAAAGGGAAGAAATGGCTGTTTAGCATTTAGCCTCATTCATTTCAATAATAACCCCTTTACATTCCAATTTTAACCACAAATTGAACCCCCAATTTCAACCCCAAAACCCCCGACCCAATCCTCAAATCATCCGACCCATACCCGATTTAATGACCCGGTCCAGCTTTAATCTATTCTGAGCCGTTAATCAAATGAGATCAACGGCCCAGGTTTTATTTCCAAAATTAAATTGAACAAACCCCCCCTCCAAACCCCTCATTTCAGAGACGCTCTCTCTCTCTCTCTCTCTCTCTCTACACTCGACTCTTGCTCTCTCTTCTCTCTAGAACTTTCTGGTTCTCTCCTTCATCTCCGATGAATCGACCACCTCTCCGGCTACCTCCAGCCTCACTTCTCTCGACCACCAGCCACCGTGAAACCTTGTCTTGTTGATTCCCTCTATCTTCGAGACTCCAGAAGCCTCCACCATGCAAGATGGTCATCGAAAGCTCTGCCTGGTTCATCTCCGACCTTTCTCTGATGGTTTATGGTTCAATGGTGCTGCGAGCATCATTATTAACGAGTTTCACAGCCAGATTCCTTACCTCTCACTGGTTTATTACGAAACCCTAATATTCTTAAAAACCTTGTCTTTTTAAACGATTTTTAACTTATTCTTTTGTGTTTTACACTACTCTCTACTAGATCTTTTCGATTGTTCAAGTTTTTAACGTTTTGTTCTTCTTTTAAAACTAGGGTTTCCTGAACCCTTTCGAAATCACTATATCTTCTGATTTTTTTTGAGTATTATGTGTTTATGTTTGTGTTATGTGCTTGTTGGTGTGATCTTCTGGTTACTCTCCGAGTTCCATACTTTAATTTTGCTATTAGGGTTCCAGCCTTCTATTGATTCTGTGATTTCTTGCTTAGGGTCCTCTGATTTTCATGCCTATTGTGTTTTATAGGTCTAATTGTTCATCGTTTACCAAATATTCCGCTGATTGTGTGCATCTCTTCGAATCCCTGAATTTGTATATGTTTTCCTTAGAAGTTTTACACTGATTTTTAATCACTTCCTTATTTGTGAAATGCTCTCCTTACTTAGTACTGATTCCCTGTGATTTTCAATTTCACCCGTGATTCTTTGAACTAATTTGTGTGCACAATATGCTATCCTTATACTTTCCTTACTTTAAATATTCTGTATACTTTTACTACTCCTATTATGGAAATACCAGTCTTGCAAATAATAATTTTCCTTATTTGATACAATTTGTACCCGTTTGAACTATGACTCCTTTGATTGAAGGGAGTCCGAGTTTTTAATTGATTCGAATCGGTATTATTTCCATAACTATGATTAGTCTATACGTATTACCTTATTTTTACTTAATTTGAGAGCTATAAGTACCCCCATTCTCTTTTGCATTACACACTGATCCATTGCACATCATACACAAGAACAAAAAGGTTCATTGCTCTGAACTCTCTCTTACACACATAAGCATACTCAGTGTTCTCTCTTATTTTCTACACATCCTCTCCCGCTTTCCTGTTGATTACTGATTACTCAATCGGCTGAAAGCCAAGACTGATTGATCTTTGGAGGCTGCTTCATTATTCTACTGCTCTATACATTGTTGATTGTTTGGTCTGCCTAGCATGCCCTTGTGTGACTATCCTCCTATTAATCCAGCATGTCTACTGGTTTGCTTAATGCATGTTCTCTCCTACTCCCTAGCCCCAGTACATTCTCAACATGTGATCATGAGCCCTTTGGTTGAAACCTGTTGACTGTCTAAGTTTTGAAATGCTTTCCTTTGGTTTCTAGGTGCAACTGTGTTGTTACATGCGAATTATTTACCCCACTCCCCTTTTCCCTGTTTGTGTTTACTGCCTGGAATTATATGAGGTATTTTGGTTCTGAGTTTTGTCAAAACTGTCCCATTGTTTTTCTGTCAAAGCTGGTTCTACATGGATCATTCTTTTTTTAAAAAAAAACTGCTTTTCAACTCAATTTCTTTAAAGAAAATTCTATCACTCTCACCACTCCTGGAGTTTAGGTTCTACCCCCCTTCGTGTAAGCATTGCCTTGGGCACCTTTGAGTACCCATTGAACTTTGATGCACAAGGCAGGTAATTCCACACTGCACTTGTTCAAACAATTTTGTAATGTTTGGGTGCTGGTATTGGCCAAGGACCCCCATTGGGCCCTTAGGGAGCTTTGCCGCACCCAAACCATGGTCAAGGCTGTGAACTCCAAAGAAGTGAGGTTGGAAGATTGGGCATGGTTGAAGGCTCCCAATAGAGTAGCTTCTTATTTTATGTTTTTCATTATGTAATTCAGCTATCATGGTTTGTAATAATTTGTAAACAACTGATTGGGGTTATAGTAAAATTGGGAGGGATTATGCATGCTTAGTTTAATCAATGGGTAGAAAACATGTCTATAGGGCTTTACTTACCAATTTGTGCAATAGAAGCCATGCGTAGGACATGCATCTTACACCTAGATATCCTGTTTTAGGCTCTTCACTTTTAGATTGTTATACTCACTTTGTGATCAGTTAGTAATCAACAAATAACTGTTATGAAACTACTACCGCATTTAGAGACCATGCTTTAGGAGCTTTATGTGCATTAGATATCATGTTATTTAGGGTTGCAATTGCTGAACGCCCCACTAGCTGTCTAATTTAACAACACAAGTTTGTTTGACTGCGTCTTATCTTTAAAACTGGAATCAATATGCATGTTCACCACTTTTTTTTAAGACAAGAAGGCAATACATACATCGCCTAGGCAAGCTTTAGGCCCAATAATAATAAAGATGATTGATTTTGTTTTACTAGTTTCAAACTACTCAACCTTTTAACTTTCCCAACTCTTTTATCCGTCTCTTTGAAGTCCACTCTTTTACTGAAAATCTCTTTATCTGGAAACCTGTTTCGTGTTCTCACTAATTTCTTGATTCGTGCTCTATTAAGCTTTTAAATTACTGGTACCTTTTCGCCCAGGATAACGTTATTTTGATACTTGTTTACTTAAACTATTGTATTTTGAAATCCTTTTTAACGATGTTTTAACAGTTCCTTCACCTTTACTTACTCAACTGTTTTCTTAGTTGTATTTCTGCAAGTCAAACACTCTTTGGATCACTCAGTTGTGGCTAAACCTTCTGCTAAAACTGATCTTTAAACTCGCGTTCTTTTAAGACCCTAAATGTGTTTGAGACGTGCTAATTACATGTTTACTTGTGAGGGATCTGTGAGCCTCTTATTTGCCTTTGTATGGTTCCTTTATGTGTAGTCCTACTTGTTATGTATGTCGCCTAGCATTTTGTCTTTTAAACCTAAGGGTTCAGCCTAGACCTTACCTTTTAGGAATAGTGGTCCTAAATACCCTCTAGGACTTATAGGACGGGATGGGTAATAGCACACAATAAGCATTCGTGACCAATCCACACGTTTAAATAACCTTTACGGGGTGGGAAGGGTAGAATATGGAGATGATGACCGATGCGCTAATATCACGTGCGACCCCTCTTTGAGGAGAGATTGCTGGGTATTGCATTGAAGTGATCCATATTAATCATAAACCTAGGATCCTTTTCCCTTTGTTTGTCTTTGTTTGCTCTCTTTAGTATTGTTTAGACCTTTCAAATATCTGCTCTCTTTGGACTTACTTTCACAAGTTCCAATTTAATTGCAAGTCCTTATTTGAGCCTTGATTGATTATTTGTTAAGTCACAACACAGCATGGCCGGGAACCACACTAGTGGATCTTGAGGGGTGCCTAATACCTTCCCCTCGAGATAATTTCTAGCCCTTACCCGAACTCTGGTTTTCAAATTCAAAACCCTTAGTGTCTTAATGCACTTAATCATTAGGTGGCGACTATTCAAACCCTAAAACCCAATTCCCAAACGGGAATAGAGTTGTCTTCCCGAATGTCGTAAACCCGATTTTGCTTTAGAAAAAGGGGGCGTCGACAATCATGTCGATAACTTCGTTGTCTAATGTACTTGGTTGATCCTAATTAGTATGCACTTTATCTTCAACATGACTATTTCACTACATTCTATGCCTATGTCTTAATTGCTTCTTATTATGACTAGCATGATACGTCTCTGAACTAGTAGATTCCTGTTTGTTCTGTACAGTTGTTGCTCCATATGCTCCCCTAGACTCCGTTTATGTGTTTGAACTCCCTATGTTCCCAACCCCCTTGAACCCTATTTGTAAAGCTGATTGCTGAGTGATTGTGAGTCTGAGCACTCTAAGTTTGCGTGATTGTATGTCTGTTCTTTTCAGAATTGATTTCAAGACTGTTTCCACCTCTAGCATCTTCCCGAAAACTGTTTCTATTCCTGAAAATCTTTTCAATTCAAAAATTGTCTCTACACTGTTTTACTAAGTCTTTCAAAACTATGTCAAGCACTCTCACTTTACTCTTAGACTATTAGTTTCTGCCCCTCCAGTGTGTGTATTGCTTAAGAGTCCATGAGATTCCTCTGAACTCTAGAACACTCGGGCTGACCCTTCCACACTGCACATAACCAATCCTCTATTTGAGAAAAAGTCTTGGTGCGAGCACCGCTCGGGATCCTTGAGGTCCGTAGGGAACTTTGACACACCAGGACACACTATTGGCTGTGAGACTCTTGGCATCTAAGACTGTTTTTGAAGGCCTGGCATCCCCAGGTTTACTTTGGGCCTAATTCAGGCTCTCTATAGTATAGTTTACAATTATTTATGTAATTCATTCGATCCTGGTCTGTAATAATATTCTTTGTAAACAGATATTGGTGTAATTAGTAAAAAGGGGAGGGTTCCTATACGATTTTGTGGAGAAATCGGGTAGAAATCATGCTTTAGGTTTATATATATATATATATGTTGAATTGCAGTAGAAATCATGCTTTAGGTTTATATATATATATATATATATATATATATATATATATGTTGATTTGCAGTAGAAACCATGCTTTAGGTTTATATTATGTTGATTTGCAATAGAAATCATGCTTTAGGTTTATATTATGCAATAGATATCATGCTTCTAGGTTTGCTATGCCTATTTGTATTAAAAACAATGCCATAAATCTGTGCATTAGATATCCTACCTTAAGATAATCATGTTTACTGATTTTGCCTATTTGAAAACATGTTATAGGCTCATCATTCTATTATCACGTAAACTATGTTTCTGCATAAGTCATAATCACCCGGAAATCTGTTGTTAAAGTCACCGCTGTAATCATGCGTAGACAACATGTTTATAGGGGTATAATAGATTCACACCTAGGCAAGCCTTAGGTAATTAAGGGTTTCATAAAAAACTGCAAAATTGTGTTGTGTTTGTAAAATAGTCCAGGATTAACAGGTTCTAAAATCAGTAGGCAAACTGATCAGCTTACATCACTTTGCTTTAAAACAATGCTGCATATTCTATGTGTGTGATGCTCACCTAGATATCCTGTTCTAGGACCATCTGAAATTCTTTAAAATCTGCGATTTGAGATGTGCTACATATTTGCTTGTGTGTGGAGGTAAACATGAGCCCCTTAATTGCTTCCTATTGACAGTCCTATATGTTATTTGTTGTCGCTTAGATTTTACCTGTTAAACACCTTAGGAGGGTCTAGTACTGCCTAAATTTATAGGTCCTAAACACCTCCAGGACCACAACAAAGGGACGGGTAAAGCATGCTTAGAGTTCATTAATTAAACTCGCTTGTATAACCGCTAAGGGGAGGGTAATGGGTCGTAAAAAGAATATGATGACATGTGCGCTGATGCCACGTGTAACCTCTCTATTTGAGGAAGGCTTGCCGGGTATTGTATAGATGTGATCCTATAGGCTAACAAACGTAGGACTTCCCTCCTTTATTCACATATGTGTGCTTAGACTGCCTAACTTCCTTTATTCACATATGTGTGCTTAGACTGCCTAACTTCCTTTATTCACATACGTGTGCTTAGACTGCCTCAATTAAATGACTAATTCACATAATTGAGTTCGGCCGAACCCACCATTGTGGACCGCGAGGGGTGCCTAACACCTTCCCCTCAAGGTTATTCCGAGCCCTTACCCTAATATCTGGTAATGCAACTAGTTGTATGAGTTAATTGCTCTTGGTGCTCTAACACACCTTAATCCGTTAGGTGGCGACTCTTCAAATACCCAATTCCCAAAAGGAAACGAGTTGTTCCCAATGAATGTCGAAACCCGGACTTCCGCGAGGAAAAAGGGGGCGCGACATGCGTAAGAAAGTAAGTTCGTAAGATCTCTCGGAATGTCATAAGGTCAATATGCCTTCGATTAATATCATGAAATAATCCTTATAAACTTAAATATTTTCTGAGACCCGTGAACAGACGATATTATAGTAGGACAATTGGAATCAAGAACATAGGCATCCCTAGTACTTCTATGAATGGAGCCATTTGTAAAATTGCGCGTTGTTCGTTTCGTTTGTATCATATGGATCATGCCAAAAGGAAAGAAAGGATAGCCTTAACATACCTTAAATCTGTTTAGTCCTTAATACCTTCCAAGCAATTCTTGAAACAACTCAACTCAACCTACAAAGCATAAAGAGATTCAAAATCAGTGCTGAGTAAAGGCTAAGTCTGCACCTTAAACTAGTAGCTCGTTTATGTAAGTTTGGGCAGCATCTCCCCTGTAACAAGGGCCTCCTCCAAATACCATATACCAACAACAACAACCAGAGAAATCCAGCAACATATAAATATCAATAACAAGAAACCTTAAAGCAACAACAAGTTACAACTACTCCACGACGAGCGGCAAGCTCCAATTGGAATCCGTACACCCCATATTACCCCTTATAGACTTCTTACTTTCACTTAAAAGTATCATTAACATGATAATGAAGCCATTCATCAATGATTCCAGCCTTATACCATATTTTTATAACAAAGAAAATAATACACAACTCCAACTATCCTTCCATTTAACTTAATCAACATCAAGATAACCTTAAGAGCAAGAAAACAGTATACATACCTCCTACAATATCTTCAAGTTATATTTAGCTTACTATAGCCCTCAATGGTAATACAACACCATAGAAGTGACTTAAGCTAATCCAAGTATTATATTGTAGTTTATCATCCTAACAACTTAAGAAACATACAACCAAGCTTAAAAAAATTTGTAGGCTTTCATACTCACCTTGCACAGTAGCAAAAACTTGCAATTTCAGCCAAACACAACCCACAACTCTCCTCAATGACAACACAACCTCAAAGAGGTGTTATTTTTCTTTAGAACTAACTTTTGATGTTGAAATGTGGTGTAATCATTTCGGAACCACTTCAAACCCTTGTGGTATCAGTTTAGAAGGGTTAGGAGAAGTTTGAAAACGAATTTGACATGAAAATGAGCAGAAAATAGGCGTCCAAATCATTTTTGAAGTGAAGTAGGTCGAGCACCGCCTAAGTGGGTCCCATGGGAGTTGCTTGAGCAGTCGCGCGAAAATGCGAATATCTCTCTATCCGATGTCGTATCGACAAAGGGATTAATGCATTGGAAAATAGACTCATATAATTTCAATTTAGTATGTAGATAATCCCTTAATTCCATGTATATTGGGAGAAAACTGCACCTACATTTGACCTAATTTTTCAGCACATTATGAATGTAACTTTTCCACAACTTGCTTGGCTTCAAAACGTAGCACACGACTATCATAAAAAATAACTCATAACATAACCTCCTTATCATGTTAAGAACCCTAGTCTCACCCCAAATTACATGTTATAATATTCCAAACTTGTCGACTTTTGATGAAACTTATTTTCTTCAATTGCTTTTGCTCCTAAGCTTTCCAACCCTCTTGGTACTTGTTATTCATGATCATAAATATTTGTAACGTCCAAGGTAACATGATTAATTTACTGTATATTCTTCCAAATATAATCTCATATTTGATCTAATATCAATTGACTTATGACGTACTCTCACATACGAAAACATGGGGTGTAACATCATCCCCCCCGCTGGAACATTCGTCCTCGAATGATGTCCGATGCTCTTATTAGTTTCATGACCTATCGCTCTTATGAATACTTTAATATTGTCCTTTCCATCTAGGCAACTTTTCTATGAATAAATCCAAATGACAGGGAATTCCCCCCTTAGGCCTCTTTGTCACACCACAACTTGTGGTCAGAATTCTCCCAATCTCGTAGTTAATGCTACCTTCTGTCATGCAACATGTACGACTCTGACCTTGTATGTGCGCCTATACGAATCTTATCTCCTTTATCCATTAGCTTTTAACCAATCTCTAGGCCTCGCTTTGTGAACATATACAGTACTATGACAAGCTGGCCCTCTGGGCATCTATAGGTGTACTAATGTTCTTCGCTCGGTACTTTGTTGAACTTACGACTATTGATATATCTTGTTTCATAGCCTCGGTTATCTATGCTTATGGCTTTACTACAACTAGGTAGGTCATACTATGCCATAACTCTTACTTCGGTTTATCATTAGCGATGTCTACTACCCAACTCCAGGTTACTCTCGTGCTGCATATCCTATGTGTATGAATCTAAGTCCTTTAATGCTCCCTTATTAATGTTCATCTAATAAACGGCATCCTAATCTCTTCTCATACTTTGGAACTTTTATCCATCTATTTATGGATTTACCTTAATCTTGACCTATAATTTACCACTGATAACTTGAAACCTCTTGCGTAATACATTGTTACTAGGGCTCACGTCTCATCGGGGAACATCTGGAGTGATTTGCCTGATGTACCTAGGGACGATACTATACTTTAATAATCATATTTCATAGCATCCCAACATGACCCATCGTATGAGTGTATTCTGATCTTGTGCAATTCATGGAATCCCTTTGTTTTTGAATCATTATCCAATCAAGGGCCTAAATGTCATCCTCTTACAGGCTATTCTGAGCTTTCTATAACTTACGAAAACCATCAGCTCTCTTGTATTGATAGGCTTAATCCCGAGACCGTACCTATTATCATCACCTTCTTACTCACATTTACCATACTTACCTTTAAATCTCGCATCGTATCTTCTATCGCTTTCATAATCTCCCTTCCACATTGGTGGAATTTTTACATCCACACCTTAAAGCTCTACAATAATACTTGCACCAGTGGTGCATACACAATCTGGTGGGAGCTTCATATTGACGTCTTATGAGGCTGATACTCTTCTAACTGGCTTTATCTTAGATATTTTTATAGAATTTGGCCACTGTACTTTCTCTCCTGTAATTTTTCTATTAAAAGTGATTATGCAATGGTTTGAGTCACGATTTCTATAATCATTTGTGTCTAACAATCGGATTCCTAATGTAACTTTTTAGCTTCCTCTTCCCCCTCGGCCTTTTTGTAGGCTTAAGCTATCTTCCAATCTTCGGCTTAGGGTATTAGCTATTACATTAGCCTTTTCATAGACTCGATGTAGCATCCATGATATAATCTTCTAACAATTCAAGATTTTGTCTGTGGCGTGGACTTAATTCTTTCTTTTAACTTATACTGAAGTCTCCTATAGTTGTATGAATGTCAACATATATGCTGCATGGATATCACTTTGAAATCTTAAGTGGTTCACAACGTAACTAACTCTGGGTCATTGATTGAATAATTCCTTTCGTGCCTTCTTAGCTTTCTTTAAATGTAAGAACTTACTTTTCCTGGTCGTTCTGCCAAATGTTGCATGAATACTTGGCTTATCTTATTGCCCACGTATACTTGAATTTCCTGTAACTCATATGATCTCAAATATCACTTTTGGTTTTTTTTCTTCCCGTTGATTATCCCTGTTAGGTGCCACTCTCGTATGGAGTGCAAACAATGTTTTAGTGGAAATGTTGTTACAAGACCATTTCTTCTTTATGTCACTATGCTTAGGTTGAATTCTTCTCCCTTATTTCGTCAGCTAGTCTTTCATGGTAGTACTTAGGGGAGACCCTATGATTCCTGTAAAGATGCGAGCTTATTACATCGTATATCCGAAGGGACTTAGAATGTTCTTACTCGGCTATAGTAATCCTTAGTTACTTACCTCCGTGCCCTTGTCCTCGTAGGGTTGCTTCTGAAATGAAATTTAAACTGTCTCCCTAGTGTCACTCTCTTTTATTTTTTTAACACTTATACGGTACCATTAACTACACCAACTCCTATCCGAATATTTCTTAAGGATCATGATGTCATATCTGCGAGGCTGAATTACTTATGTTGGGTTTCACTACGTTTATCTTGCACGATCTGTTCATTTATCTGTGACCTCTTGTCTAGCCATAACTAGGCTCTTCCTGAATCAACTACAGACTACTCGTTGGTTCATTCTCATATCTATATTCTGTGTAACCCCTCTAGGGTGATGTTTTTTGTCTTAAATTACCTCTCACAATGGCTCCTTATGTATCAAGTGTTCATTCGCATTTATTTACCAATTAACATCTAGTGCTAGAACCCTTACTGCCTCTCCCCAGTGTCGTGCTTGTATAATGTTATGGAGTTGTATCATATCTGTAGGATTTGAATAAATGCAATCTCATTCCTTTCGCCTTGCTACCACATTCTTCCTTTATTATTCCACAGTTACCTGAACCACAAAACATCGACTTAATATCGTATCACACCATATTCCTCCTTAAGGGGAGTGCTAGCATTTAATGCTATAAAGATTTACCTATAAATGCTTTAACTCTATATCTTTGGCGTCTTTTCACATCTTCAGGGACTCTTACTCGTCTTGCAGTAACCCTTCTGTACCAGGGATAACTGAATTTCTTACGCAAGAATGTGATACCTAGTGTAACTGGCACACTTAGTCCCTTAAGCTTAACTCTGTTCAGAGTGCTTGCTTTAGGGAAACGTCTTCCAGAATAAACTTTAAAGGTTATTCTTTTGTTGTCCATTCTATTGTTCTCGGAATGCTATATCACAAATTCTCATGATCAAATCTTCTGATCCCTATTTCATGTTCGCTTATCTTGTTCACTGGACCATATTGATTTCTATTACTCTGGGGGTCTAACTTTTCCTTCTGGTAATCATGTTGAATTCACCAGCTCATTTATATTACTCTGGGGGTCTAACTTTTCCTTCTGGTAATCTTGTTCAGTGGACCATATTGATTTCTATTACTCTGGGGGTCTAACTTTATGGCTTTTGCTCTTTTGTTGTCTCAAGGCCTGTCACCTCTTGTGTTTTCCTTCACTTGACTATAGGCTCCGTAATCCTATCTATTTTGATTTATCGTTGTCATCCATTTATCACATCATACACATAATGCTTCATTTACTCTCTTCTTATTCTGCTACTAATATTTCTGTCTATCACTTTACTCTGAAAACTTCAATAAAACATTTTTTCACTTTTAGCTGCCCTTGCATCATCTCATTGGCTCTTCGGGCCGCGTAAAATTCTCTTTTTTCCTAGGAGCGGGCGTCATACTATGGTAAATATTTATCCCTTCTAGGATTCCACTGCCTATCTTCTGAAATTTTTAAACATTGTAGTATTCATATCTAATTGTAATATTAGTGCACCATCTGGGTGTCTCACAAGGAGAACTATTACCACGTTTTGCACTATCCTTCGGAAATGTTAGCTAATGATAACAATCCATCCACAATTTTGGGTTACTCTAACCCCAGCTGATCTTGATATCCCATCCTTCTCTTAAACTATATCTGTTAGCTCCTGATCGCTGCCAACTCAGCACCACTAAAAAGTAGCGAGAGAGGGTCGCAATAGCTTTTACTCGATTTATGGGTCGGGATCGAATCCACATAGAGCTAGGATTGGAGTCGAGTATCTATTTAGCTTACCCCAGCCAATTGATTGACTATGCATTTATTTGTAGTATTAATGCCCCGATAGAAGGTTCGTTGAATCATCGCATCGGTCATATCATTATTGGGGCATTCCTTCACCATTGTTCTAAACCGCTCCCAAATCTCATGCAAAGGTTCCGTGGGTTCTTGCTTGAAAGCCAATATCTCATCTCGAAGTGCCGCCATATGCCCGGGTGAGAAGAATTTAGCAATAAACTTATCCGCCAACTCATCCCAAGTTGTGATGGAATGATTGGGGAGTCTCTCTAGTCAATCCAATGCCTTTCCCCGAAGTGAGAAGGGGAAAAGTCTCAACCTAAGAGCATCTTCGGACACATTCGTCTGTTTGCTACCCCAACATGTCTGAAAATTGCCCGCCCGAATTCTTGGTGGAACAATAGCACTCGCATAGCCCTGGTTCGATAAAACCCGCGGAACCGCTCTTGGAGGTGGCGGAGGAGGGTCTGGAACGTTTTCATTAGCATTGGCCTAGAGGCCTTGTCGTGGTCCTAGAGGTACAAGAGGCACCTCATCCTCTCCAACTTCATCAACCTCCTCCCCCGCAAACACATTTCAGAGAGGGTCATTAGCATTTAAAGCCATTTGGTACCTATAGTAATCACACACGCAAATTAGTAACAAAGAAGGAAAGAAGAACAACACACAAAACTAACTAAGTAGATAGCCAAAACCGTTAGCTCCCCGGCAATGGCGCCAAAAAGTTGATCACTGCCAACTCAGCACCACTAAAAAGTAGCGAGAGAGGGTCGCAATAGCTTTTACCCGATTTGTGGGTTGGGATCGAATCCATATAGAGCTAGGATTGGAGTCGAGTATCTATTTAGCTTAGGATTACGTGTATGCTCTTAATTGGACTTCTATTCATTTTTGGGTTTTCTTTATATTCTACTATGATCAAACTACAAATTATAATTACAACTAAATTATACTAAGAGTAAATTGCTACAAATTGTATCTAATGGTTTAAAAGGCACTAGGGTAGTGACCTTCACCTAGGTGGCTAATTGACGGGTAATTGCATCTAAGGCACGATTAACATGATTGGGGAAATATGTTATAACCATTGCTCAATACTACCCACTCTACACCTCTCGGTAGATAGAGTGATTTTGTCCAATTGACACTCTCGAGACCAATTGGGTATGCATGTTTGCCCGAGCAACTAGGGTTCAAGTCGGGTAATTACTCTCTCGAGGTTTAACCCTTTAATTGGGACTATCAAATCTCTTCAGTCCATACCAATTCCTTGTTGAGTCAATTTTGGAGACTTAGGCTCTCTTTCTCAAGAAGAGCCAAGTCAACTTAGCACAAACTAGTGTTTGCAACCACTAATTCCTAAATTAAACCATAAAATTGACCCAAATAACAAACACCCATAATCAATCTAACCTTAAATCACAACATCCATCAATTACCCACACTAGGGTTGAGCCACAACCATAGCTAATGGGTTTAGCTACTCATGCTTGAAGATAAAATCAAAGAAATAGATGAAGAGAAAGACATAATATTAAATTACTGAAGTAAGGATAATGATTCAATTGCTAAATCTACGTTAAAATGCCCAAAATGGCTACAAAATAGCTTCTCACGGGCGCAGCTAATGTCTAATAATAACTAGTTACCGTAAAAATGGAAAAATATTCTATTTATACTAAGCTGGAAAAACTGGACAAAAATGCCCTGCGGGCCGCACAAAATGGACTGCGGCTGCACTAGGCTCTTGGACTTGAAATCTTGGCTCTCTGAACTCAGGCTTCGCGGACCGCGCAGAATGGACTACGGCCGCGGAGGTTTCTAATGCGGTCCGCACAAACATGACCGCGGACCGCGCTGGCTTGAACCTTGGCAAATTACATCTCTATGAACTTCTCTTCCGCGGACCGCACAGAATGGTGGTGCGGCCGCGGTGTCTTCAGTGCGGACCGCACAATATCTACTGCGGCCGCACTGCTTTGGTGCCTTGAAAAACCAGTCTCTGAATCTCCCTAGTGCGGACTGCATAGAATGGACTGCGGCCGCACTAGGCTAGTTTGTCCTGAGTTGTCTTTGTTTTTTGATACTTGTGCAGGTTTCACTCCTTTTGAGCCGATATTTGACATCCCGTCAATTTGTTGATCAAACCTGCAATCAAGCACAACTTATGAGCCTTTTGGGTCTATTTTGTAAGAATTTATACTCAAAGCGTAAGCAAGAAGGGGCATGAAACACGTCAAAATCCCTAGTTATCAACTCCCCCAAACTTAAGATTTTGCTTGTCCTCAAGCAAACAAAATGAGACCTACCCCTTAAGGGAAAATCCAAGAATTTTCAGCTATCATAAAGTAACCTCAACTAGCATCATTTGGGACTATCAATTGCCCTCAATACAAATGAATCATTTACAACATTTAACCTTTGAAAAACCATGGATCAAGTGAGACACAGGAGCATCAACAGTTGACTCAACACATCAAAGAACTCTTTCAATTACTTTGGTCATTATGGGACCCAAACTCACACATCCTCAACTCTCCCTAAGCAAACCTCACTTTTAGAATAATGGCACACAAAACGAGGTTAATGAGAATTCACTCATCTCTCTCAAGGAAAGGTCACAAATACGGCTCTAGGTACCATATGCTTGCCCCTTATGTAAGTATCCACTAATGTAAGCTTCATTCAACTCAAGATCATACAGGGATTTTCTAGAGTCATTGTGAAGGCTTTTGGTTTAGGGTAGGTCATGTTTTTGTTCAAGTGGGTTCCATCTTCCCTTAAGCACTTCTTTTGATTCATTTGGCACAATTCACTTGACTCTTTGAGTCATTTCACTTCTTTCTAAGGGGTTAGAGAGACACATTGTCGCTCTTTCTTATGCATTTCAGACCTTTTCTCCCTTTTTCAACTGTCCACACCTTTCTTTCTTTTTTGTTGCTTTTCTTGAATCCCTTTTTATTCTTTTTCACATTGATCTTTCATTTTGTCTTTTTGCTTTTTCTTTCTTTTTTTCATTGCCTTTCCTTTTCTTCACCTTTGTTCATTTTTACCACTTTGTTACAATCCTCGTCTCCCCCCCAAACGTATACTTTTGCCAAGTGCTAACGGAAAGATTTGGGTGCCAAGAGAGGGTATCTTTTAGAACAGGTATAGGCTTGTATCATGGTTCTTGAAAGAAAAAGGTCTAAGGCTCAAAAGGGTTGACTAGGGATCTTATCATTGGTAGGCTATGGAATTGTTCAATCTATCATTTGGATCAAGGAGAGCCTATAGTCACGCCTCAAGTCAAAATTCAATGAGGATTTCGCCTCAACAAACATTCAATGCAAGTTCAAGACCAATGGCTCGGGACTTGGACTCATAATTCAATTACTCACCACACAGGCTGGGGGATTGCTAAATACATAGAGTCGGGGGCCCACAACGACCTTAGATACGATTTGAGCACACAATGATCCCGAAAAACCACTTGATGATTATCGGTCAACACAAGAGTCTCAAGGCCACGACTTTCACCATCCTACACACAACAATTTGTTTTTGACCATAAGATCAAAGGAAAATGTGCTAGGGCCAGGTGAAGCTTTGCTTGAGGTACCCTTAACTACAAACTACTAAAAAAAACAATAAAAAGGAAAACGGATTCAAACCCTTAAGAAGGTTGTCACGCCATCTATCATTGGGAAGCCACCCGGTTCACATAATACTCCACCTTTGGAAGAACCGTGGCATTAATAAAACCAAAGGCTTATTGCAAATTTCAAAAACAAGAAGCTACGAATCACAAATAAGAAGCTAAAAACGAAGAATTTTTGCGGAAAATAGAATAAATATATACAAGAGGGGATTTGAATATACAATAGACGGGATGAATATATACAATGAAATGTAACTTTATATACAGACCAAAGGAAATATAATAAGTGCGATAAAAGTAACTAAATATAAAATTATATACAGACCAAATGAAAATCAAGAACGCATAAAATGGTATCAATATATACAGTCATCCAAAAACAAATATGAAGGGCGCACCCCCTCGAATAAAAGCTGACATTGTCCTCAATGCCAACTAATTCAAATAAGCACCAAAAAGAGAGAAAAAGGATATAGAGGGCTCCCTAAGCCGTGTCTGTCTGCATCGGGTCATGGGTGGTCTCTGGGTCCTCGGTGTGCTCGGGAACCTCAGACTGGCTCCCGGTGGCCTGTTCTGCTGCTACTGGGACCTGGGCCTAGACCTCGTCAGGTTGTGAAACTGGTACATCCTGTGGCTGACCGGAGGAAGCCTCCAGTGGGTCCTCCAACTGGATGATGGCATCATCTGCTCTAGGGATCGTTCTCCTCCTCATTGGAGGCCTCTGGGTCTGCTCCAGCTGTGGCTCAGCTTCTAGAACTGGGTCCTGAAATAAAAGGTCTAAAGGCAACTGGTCGGCCTTCAACTTACCAACATCTGCCCGCAGCTCCTTCACGGACTCCTTGGAAGCCCGTGTCCTTAGCATCTTCTTATGCTCCTTAGCAAGCTCCTTGAGAGCCTAGCTATGCGAATCAACTACCTTTGCCAATGCATCCTGAGTGTTGAGGATTTTCTTCTAGTTCTCAAGAATTTCCTTCAAAGCATCCTCTATTGATTGTGTAACCTGTGCTGGCTGAGGTGCCGACTGAGCTGCAATGGTGGCGGTCAAGGTGGACAACATGGATGAAGCAGTATACATCCAGTTGTTGATACTTTGAAGCTTCTGGCTCAATCGGTGGGCAGTGATAGGATGAGCCCGGGAAGATGGGATCTCCGGGCCTGCTGATGTTGAAGGGCCAGGAGGAATGGCTGAAGATGTGGAAGGTCCGAGAGGCAAATCAGTAGCAATGGAAGTGGGCTCAGCAGGGACCTCTACCACAACTGGCTCTTCAGACTAGCCAGTTGGGGCAGAAGTAGGGGCTTTGTAGTTCTTGTCCTTGGGGTTTTCATTCCCCTTCAAGCTATACCAGGAGAACGGGGCTGTTGCCTTGACCTTGACGTCATAAGGCTTATTGGCCACCTCCAAGTCCCGAAAGAACATGATGAGAGTGCTCGTGAAAGGGTAGTTTCGGTCATGTTCCACTCCCACTAACGAAATAATGCGGGACATCATATTCCTCACATTTATGGGGTACCCCGCCATAATTGAAGCAACCAACACAGCCCGGTGGAGAGGAAGTCTGATCATGTGTAGTAGGGTCCAACCGGCTGCAAACAAAGGTCTCCCCAGCCTCTAGCCTCGAAGTTCAGGGTCCTCCTCAAGATTTTCACCCCAGCAGTCAACCACTCAAGAACGGTACTTGGGATTGCTAGGTACTGAGCTAACCATGGACGGACCTCCTCGCCCATCTCCAACTTTGCCATATAAAGAGTCTCATCCTCCTCGTTGAAACAGAAGTACTCATTGAGGTATCTCCCATCAAACAACACTTTCTTGTTACGAACTTTGGTCACTTTGGAGCCCTTTTTGATGTGGGCTACATTGGAATAGAACTCTTTGACGATGGGTTCGTTGGCATCTACACACTTCTCCATAAATAGTTCCCAACCTACTCTAGTTCTGAATTGTCTCTGCACGTCAGGGTTGTGGGGTAATAGATCATTGTCAATGAAACTCCGCTCTGGTATCAACTTTCTCACCGGACACCACTCCCTAAACTTGTGGTACGCTACCTCACTCACGAACGTATCCCGCCAAACCTCCAGCTTCCTAGTTCGGGCAATGCGTCTTACCTGAGGCTCACCACCCTCAGCTATCTCCTTATCCCCTTGTACTTCCTCCTCACCTCCATCCGCACCCTCCCCGGATAATGAAGCTGTGCGAGAGATTAAGTAATCACCACTGCTGGCTGCTGAGCCCTCGGACGACTCAGTGGGAATATGCTCTTCTCTTGACGGTTGGTACTCACTCCCCGAGGAATGGGAAGCAGATTTGTCTGCAGCTTTTATTATCTTCCTAGTCTTTTTTTATGTTTTCTCGAGCTTGGGAAGTGAATTTCACCTTCTTCTTTCCTCCCCGGGAGGGTTCTCCTTTTCTCGGTTGTTTTGAGCCTTTTCTCATCATTGTCTGCAAACATCATTCAATGTATTTGTTAGTATCAATCAAGGCAGTTCAAATTATTGCAGCAGAATTAATTGTAGAACAGAAACACAGTGTTGCAGACAGTTGCAGGAATTACCCAGTGCGGACCGCACAAAATAGTAGTGCGGCCGCACTGAGGCCACCGCGGACCGCACACAATTGATCGCGGTCCGCATAGGTATAGGGTCCCAAAAACATGCTCTCTGGATCTCACCAGTGCGGTCCGCACAAAACCAACCACGGCTGCACTGGGCCAGTACGGACCGCACAAAATGTAGTGCGGCCACACTGGGCAAAGGTCACTGGGACACACAGATGGCACCACGGACCGCATAGAAATGACCGCGGTCCGCGGTGCGTGCCCAAACATGGCACTGAGTTAGGCTTCATCAGATTTTGCTTTTAAGTTCAAATTTTTACCTAATTAGGGTCCCTACTCAATTACCCAGTCCATTATACTCACCAAGTCCACAAAAATTGCCATTTAAACTAACCTAATCTAACAATTAGAGAAATATGGGAAGAAGAAGAACTACAAGTTAAGGAATATGAAAATAAAATGAAATTACACAATTAAACAAAGATGAATTGAGTGAAATGTTACCAGATAATGAGATGAAGTGCAACTAATCAATGTCAAGCAAGAGTTACTATGAAAATGCTCAAGATGAATAGTACAAGGGGGCTCTGAGAGTTTAGGGTTCGAAAAGGGTAAAAGGAGGCCCTTGGGGTCTATTTATAGAGAAACCCTTGGGGCCCATTCTCACCTACCAGTGCGGCCGCACAAAATGGACCGCATTCCGCACTGGTCTATGATGATCAGTTCCAACTAGTAACCCACCGCGGTCCGCACACAATGCACCGCGACCGCAGTGGTCCACCGCGGACCGCACCAAATCAACCGCGGCCGCGGTGGAAAACTTCAGAGAGCAATTTTGTCACCCTTTGCCAGTGCGGACCGCACAAAGTGTAGTGCGACCGCACTGGAAACTTCAGAGACTGTGCAATTTCTTCAATTATGTCCTGCACTATATCAACTCAATCCTACAATATCTTATACGCCGTCATATCTGATTCAACTTTTGTCACGACCCAAACCGATGGGCTGCAATGGGCACCCGATGCCTTACCCAACCGAGCACCGACATAACATATCTTTCTTATAATACCATCATGGGTAAATGGGCCAAAATGTTCGTCATGAGATAACCAAAATAAAACATAAGGGAATAATAGACATAGGACGACCCAACATGATATAGAAACATATACATGTGACATAAGGGCCTATAATGCAAACATGATCATTTATGAACTCAAAACATTGTCCGACAAGGCCATACAAGCATCCATATACCTGCCATATGTCTACAAGCCTCTAAGCATACACAAAAGTCCTAAAGGTCGAGACATGGCCCTGCCACACCAATCAATACATATCCAAATAATACTGACCAAATAGGCAACTCCAGAGCAAGTAGAGTGCACCAACACCTTTTGCTGAGATGATAGACTACTAGAAGGACCCTTCACCTGTCTACCGGGACCTGCGGGCATGAAACGCAATTTCCCGGGGCAAAAAAGATGTCAGTACAAATAAAGTACCGAGTATGTAAGGAATGAAAAGTAGCATTTAAAAGACATGAAAGAAACATGTAGTAAAATACTCAGTCTGAATAGCTCTGGGAATCATGAAACAGTTATAATGTCATGCATGTGCGTATAAAGGTCAAATCATGCATAGGTATATGCGTACATAACATCATCAAGCCTCTGAGGGCATCCCATTATATCATCTCAGCCTCTGTGGGCAAAAACATTAACGTATACCAACTGATCAGGTGGTGGTGCGTATATGACGGCATAACCTTTACCCATGCCCCATATACATATAATATATGCGTATATAATGTCATCTGGTCATGGGTCAATGTACATGTATAAATGAATGCAATGCATAAGGAAGTAAGTCGGTAAGATCTCTCGGAATGTCAAAAGATCAATATTCCTTCGGTTAATATCATGAAATAGTCTTTATCAACTTAAATATTTTTTGAGACCCATGAATAGGACATATGGGGAATCAAGAACATAGGCATCCCTAGTACTTCTATGAAAAAAGTCATTTGTAAAAATTGCGCATTTGCTCGGTTACTTTATATCATATGGATCATGCCAAAAGGAAAGAAAGGATAGACTTAACATACCTTGATTCCGTTTAGTCCTTAATACCGTCCAAGCAATTCTTCAAAGAACTCAACTCAATCTACCATAGCATGAAGAGATTCAAAATCAGTGCTGAATAAAGGCTATGTCTGCACCTTAAACTAATAGTTCGTTTATGTAAATTTGGGACGCATCTCCCCTGTAACAAGGGCCTCCTCCAATACCATATACCAACAACAACAACAATATCAGAAATCCAGCAACATATAAATATCAATAACAAGACACCTTATAGGAACAACAAGCCACAACCACTTCACGACGAGCGGCAAGCTCCGATAGACTTATTATATTCTCTTAAAAGTGTCATTAACATTATAATGAAGCCATTCATCAATGATTCCAGCCTTATACCATATACTTATAACAAAGAAAACAATCCACAACTCCAACTATCCCCAATTAGCAACTTTATTCACTAGTTCATGTCTAGTCCATCCATTTAACTTTATAAATATCAAGATAACCTTAAGAACATGCAAGAACACAACATATATACCTCCTACAGTAGCTTCAAGTAAAAATCAAAGTTATACTTAGCTTACAACATCCCTCAAAATCAATACAACACCACAGAAGACTTAAGTTAATCCAAGTATTATCATATAGTTTATCATCCTAACAACTTAACCAACATACAAGTAAGCTTATACACAATTGGTAGGTTTTTATATCACTTCACCCAGTAGCAACAACTTGAAATTTCATCCAAACACAGCCCACAACTATCTTCAATGACAACACAACCTCCAAGAGGTGTTGTTCTTCACTAGAACTAACTCTTGATGTTGAAATATGGTGTAATCACTTTGGAACCACTTCAAACCCTTGTGGTAACTGTTTAGAAGGTCTAGGAGAAGCTTTGAAACGAAGTTAACTCGAAAATGAGCAAAAAATAGGCGTCCAAATCGTTTTTAAAGTAAAGTAGGTCGAGCACCGCCTAAGTGGGTCCCATGGGAGCTGCTTGCGCAGTCTCGCGAAATTACAAATATCTCTCTACTCCAAAGTTGTATCGACAAAAGGTTTAATGCGTTGGAAACTAAACTCATAGACCTTCAACTTAGTATGTAGATAATCCCTTAATTCCAAGTATATTGGGTGAAATGCTCGCCTATATTTGACCTGAATTTCAGCACATTATGAATGTCACTTGTGATGACCTTTGCGAACTTTTGTTCCACAACTTGCTTGGCTTCAAACCATAGCACACGACTATCATACGACTAAAATAACTCATAAAATAACCTCCTTATTATGTTAAGAAGCCTAGTCTCGCCCCAAAGTACATGTTATAATATTATAAACTTGTCTACTTTCGACGAAACTTATTTTCTTCAATTGCTTTAGCTTCTAAGCTTTTCATCCCTCTTGGTACTTGTTATTCATGATCTTAAATATTGTAACCTCTAAGTTATAATGATTAACTTAATTTATATGCTTCCAAATATTATCTCATTTTTGAGCTTATATCAATTGACTTACGACGTATTCTCACATACAAAAACATGGGGTGTAACATTGAGCAACTTTATTCATGATAGAGATTATGTCTAGTCTATTGATTCCCTATTTGGACATAATGGGCTATTTTGTTTGTTGGATTACATGTCATAGTCGTAGTCATACTTGTGTACATACATACAATCATACATACATACATACATGCATGCATCGTTGCATGTTTATTTCTCTATGTATATGTACCATACATGCTTATCTCGAGTTCATATGCATACATTGTTGCATATGGTTTTCTAATATGGATAGAGATTGGAATAATATTTTATGCCGTGCGATTAATATTATTATGGCACGATGATTTATGTCGTGAGGATGTTATGATTGTGGAATGATCTTGCATCCTGTGCGGATTGATGACTGATTTCTGAGGTATTGGTGATCTGATTATAGAGCTATAATGCTTTGGCAGATGGATATGGATCCATCCCTTCTAAGTCATGTGATCACCCATGTTACCGTGGGTCGTATATGTGGAGTTGATACTCGGAGTATCGGGGCATTAGGAGTGCCGATTGCTGTAAAGTTTGTGACAAATACTACATAATTCTTTCGTGCAACATAGCAAAAATCTGAACATCAATAATCGATCAGCCAGGCGATTATCGTAATACCAGTCAGGAATCCCCAAGTCTAAACGCAGTGCATCTTTATGAAACAAATGCTCTTCTTAGGTGATATCAAAATAGTGCCAGCATTCTTCTAAACATCTAAAACCGTCCATTGTTGTCTAGTACTCATTATCTTCTTGTCATGACCAAAAAACCCAACCATTCATGGTGGCGCCTAATGCAAATGCTAGGCAAGCAAACCATAATAGCAGAAATGACATAATTGACATAAGTCTAAACCTTAATATAGCAATATAACATCAATACATGATAAATCACCAAGAACTAGTAATTACAAAGCCATGAGCTTTAAAACGAAAATACAAGTCAGTAAGGACAAATACAATACTGTCTGAAACAAAGACAATAATGCGTAAGAAAAGAGATGCCAAGACTACAGCCGAGAATCCAGCTCTACCTAGTCCTTTGGGGATCAACTTAACTAGCAACTCCGCTACCGGTGAGTGGGTCCGACCCCTGGATCTGTACAATTAAGTGCAGAGTGTAGTATAAGTACAACCGATCCCCTGTACTCAACAAATATCATAACTAACATCGGCGAGGTAATATAAGCAAGAGTTATAAATGATACTTTCTACAACCTGCAAAGTTCATAAGTTCAGCAAGTACAAAGTAGGAATATGATGAAATCATGAAATCACAGATAAAACCACCTTGGTCCACACAGTTACTCAAGTACTCTGCTTAGTGGGTGATCCAACATATAAAGATGAGATACAAGTAAATCAGGTAAATAATAATGAAAATTGCAAGAAAAGATGAAATGCAATAACCAAACAACGTTGGCCAGATTTTCCTTAGAATTTCCAATACACTACCAAACCAGTGAATCTATTTTCCTCAATCCACGTGTACACTATCCAGAGATAAACATAAGAGGGTGACCCTAGGGGGATGAATCCATATCCACACGCTACACGGTGTAGTCACATGCAATGATCATACTCCGCCCGGCGTGGTCAAAGGCAATATATCATAATCCGCCCAACGTGGTCACAAGCTCAATATCACGGATCCACCATGCGTGGTCACAAGCATAATATCAAAATCCACCCTTTGTAGTCATATGTATAACAATATGATTTGCCTGGCATGATCCCAGCATAACTACACAATCCATCCGGCGTGGTCACAGGCGTAACAACACAATCCGCCCGACGTGGTCACAGGCATTACAATAGAATGCGCCCAGTCTGGTCACATGCATCCAATCCAAATCATATCAGACATAAGAAAATATACAAGAATAAATGTATATGATCAGTGAATATTAGATTTTATACTCCTGGGCTGGTATAAATGACATGCTAAGGTGTATGCATGTGCAAAGTGTGCTATCATACCTTTTAAAATTTAATCACGAAAATAGCAGTTATCAAGTTCATTCAACGGATTAGCCTCTATGTAACCTCAAACATAGATTATATAGTTCACAACAAGGTTACGAATATGAGAAAAATCACAACATAAGGCTCAACAATCAATTCAACACATGCCATAGCCTATGCACTACCCTGAGCATGAATAATTACCCCAGTGCTCGCACATGGGCTCAAACCCCACACATATGCACACCCATAGCACGTAGCTATCACAAATAACTCATGAAACTAGTGCCTCAACAAAGTTTAGGTAAGATACTTACCTCAAGCAAGCCAAATATCTCGTCTAACAAGCCCTTCCTGCGTGTATAAACCTCCAGACGGCTTGAATCTAGCAAAAAATAACTTAATATGGTCAATAAAAGCCATATGAACCAATTCCAAATGATAAAGCTAAGATCTTTAATCAAAATAAAAAAGTCAACTCCGGTCCCGCACCGCGGATCCCAACCAAATTTAAAAATTTCGAACACCCATTCAACTACAAGTCCAACCATAAAAAAATCATCCAATTCCAACCACAAATCAGCCTTCAAATCAACAAATTCCACTCTCCAATAGCATAGTCTAAAATCCCATCCCAACTTTAAGTCAAGATAATTAGGTGTAATAATCTATGGTTATTTATATCTAATACCAAAAGTGAGTAAAGAACCACATCAATTGTGATGAAAATCAATCCAAAAATTGCCATAGACCAAGCTCCACAATCCCGAAAATGAGAAGAAAGACTAAACCCTCAATTTTATGAAGTCTGCCAGGGAAATTGCATCTGCGATCCATAAAATCGCACCTACGCTTTTACGGTCAAAATCACGCACCTGCGAAATCCACTTAAATCCCAACGTACCACTTCCGTGGTTGTACTCCCACACCTACGCTCCCGCACTTGCAGAAATCCATTCGCACCTATGATCCCAGCTCATCCAGCCTGCCTCCGCTTCTACAGACCCATCTTCGCAGAAGTGCATTCGCTTTAGCGGAATCCTCTGCGCATCTGTGGACTTTTCGCAGCCAGGCCAACCTTGCACTTGCACAACCAAGGCCACACCTGGGACTTCGCATCTGCAGCAATCCTACCACAGATGGAAAAACAATAGATGTTTCATTCTTCAGAAATTTCTAAGTCCAAAATGAGTCTGAACTCAATACGAATCATCCGTGAGGCCCCCGAGCCCCATCAAAACATACCAACAAGGCTTAAAACACAATACAAACGTACTCAAGGCATCAAAACACATCAAACCACTTCAAAACCACAAATCACACCCTAATTCAAGCCTAATGAACTAATGAACTTCAAACATCCAAAACTCGTGCTAAAATATATCAAATCAACTCTGAATGACCTCAAATTTTGCATGCAAGTCCCAGATAACACAGCGGACCTATTCCAACTCTCCGAAACAAAATCCATACCCAAATATCAACAAAGTCAGCTCTCGGTCAAAACCTATCACCCTTCTAATCCTTCAACTTTCCAACTTTCACCGAAAAGCACCAAACCAACCTACAGATCTCAAAATCCACATCTGGATATACGCCTAAGTCCAAAATCACCATACGGAACTAATGGAACCACCAAACCTCCATTCCAGAGTCATTTACAGAAAAGACAAAGTTCGGTCAACTCGTTAAACTTAAGCTTCCAACCTAGGGACTAAGTGTCCCTATTCACTCCGAAACTCCCCCAAAACTAAACAAACCCCCGGCAAGATAAAAAAACCCCAAATACATATATTGAAGTATCATATAGGGAAACGTGTCTAAATTACTCAAAACTACTTACCGGGCCATTACACTTCTCTTCAAACAGAATTGCAACCTCGTACATGCAAACCTTAATCCTACACGTTGCACCGCATCCATCATGCAATCATATGAAAATACGAGGAACCCATTATCAAATCTGGTTCACAAGTAGGATACATATTCAATCAGCAAGAAACTTCCTACTTGACTCCCATCCAAGAGAAAATCGCAACAGACAGCACACTCCACATGCTCATCGAAAATATCTATCCCAAGTCGGGGTTGAAACCACCGAGAACTATTCGAAACCCATTTGCACATAACTAAGCCATCAAAACTGAACCTTTTTAACTCAACCAAGTCATGCAGACTTCCAAACCAGGAGTATTGCCACATCACACCTAGAAAGCCTCGCCACACCAGAAGAATTAAAATAACCGATCCTTTCTATTACCAAGCCGACCCAAACCACAACCAAGATGACGCATTTCTTCGAGTCCCTCTCGATTAACACTTCTCCTTGCCAGTACACTATGATCCTTAACCCAAAGCTCACCATAAGTGATCCTATCATGAAACCACGTTGTCCTAAGGATATAAGCCATGTATTCCCTATTAAGCATACAAAATACTGCAACCAAGATACCCCTTTCTGAAGGGACCTTCTATGAATCTGAAGTTGTTTCCTTTAATCTCTCGGATACTAAAATATAGAATCCATAATGATATAGAAATAAAGCAAGTTTCGACAGCACCCGATACAAACCTCAGATCTTATCCATATACAAAACCCGGTAAAATCCTTAAATAACACATATAAATGTAGAACTTACTAGAACTTTCTTGAGAGTCATCTACTCTGCTCAAATCTCCCATGTACTGCCCAAAAGGAGCTGATCAACTTATTCTCCATTAACACACAAATACCCATAGATGTAACCCCGCCTTTGTGCAACCGAGCAACTCCCTTCTCCTTGCACACTACGTCCACCACAAATAACAACCAGAATCATCTATTATTTCCAATATGCACATAAAGTTTATAACATTATGCATCCAGCTATTCCTTTGCTCAAGCCATCCTCAAAACCAACCTCTTCAAGTCACAATTGATCAACAAATATGACTCAGACCGAAACTAATATAACGCATAACCATGCAATCAGATCGTCGATAGCAGACTCCTCCACTTGGCTCAAAGCCATAGAACATAGCATCCGATAACGCACAATACCCTTTCTCCATTACTGCCATAACCCCGCGATGTAATTCAACTAATTCCTTCATAAGTTCATGTAGAACTAATCATAAAGTACGCCAAATCATCTGCTAAGCGCATATCCATCCTCGCGACAGTTTTGTGAACTTCCTCAAGAGATTTGAACTCTAATTACAATACATACACATCCTACTGGTATAAAGAAAACTCTTCACAGAAACCTCATAGGGATCACACAACCTTAGAATATTCCACAGAAGATGACCCACCTGCTTAGCCTCAAACTGGCATATCTCTACGCCTCATGGTCACAACCACAATGTAATCACTAAATCTTTCCAAAGCTATACTCGTCAGCAAGACATAAGAATCTGCTTCATTCCACAAATGAACAACTGAAAGATCCCTAACATACTCACAACTCAAGGTTGTATAACACATCAAGAAAAAATTAAACACCCGTAGTTCTTCCACATCCCAAGAAAAATTCTCCTCGCCACATCCACACCATCTGAACACGTTTCACAATTGCATCCTACTCATCATATAGCTATCCAACCATTTACTGAACCATCAATCCCACTCCCAAAGACACTACCAGACATATGAGTCCATAAGCACACACTCACACAACTAAAACCACTGAGCCCAAGCTGTAGTCTGAACCCAGCCTCAAGTCCTCCAGACTAGCCTAACTCCACAACATAGAGAACACATCTGGAACCTCATCTATGAAATCACAAGCCATTGATGCACAATTGATACCGAGTGATTACATATCACACTAGTGGATGGAATGAAATCAAAGATATACGCTTCGCACTGAATCAATGCCACACAATAAAGAAGGAAAGATGGGAAGTTTCCTATATGTCTTGTAGCCTCTCGAAGATAGGTGTGGACGTCATCATACCGATCCGTGAGACTGCACTAAACACATGCTCATGACTCGTAGAACCTATGAACCTTGGGCTATGATACCAACTTGTGACGACCCAAAATCCATCTAGTTGGGATGGCACCTAACCCAACCTGCTAGGTAATAGAACTAACAATCAACACAATTTGAATGAGAATAATAAGAAATCAATAATGAATTAATTAAAATTTTATACAATAACCCAATAACTAGTAGTACGAGTCATGAGCCACTAAGACATAAATTTTCAAAGCTAGTATGAAACAAATACAATATCTGTTGGGAATGTACATAAACATAACCCAAATATAAAACTACCAAGGACAAGTGGTGCCTATATCTGAAATGCAATTACATCCTCAATGCTAGCTCTCGCCATACACAGCAGCATCAGCTCCAAGATCTGCACGCAAGGTGCAGAAGTGTAGTGTGAGTACAACCGACCCTATTTCTTAATAATAATATAATGAAGACAAGTAGAGTAAATAACTTTAAAGATATTATGCTCACCAATTCACAACATCAGATAAGACTGTTCGTTTACCAGTTAGAAAAAGGAAAATACATCTCTATGCCTACATGTAAATATACATGTCATGTAATCAAATGTCACCACAGCGTCTAGCATGAGCATAATACATCTCTATGCCTACATGTCAAGTAAATAATTTCACAATGATATCATTAAGTACACTCACTCTCAACATACTCAAGGTGCCTGGCTCAAATGCTCTCGCTCCATAACACACACAATCACACATCATTGTCTGTGTACCTACCCCAAAGCCCCTGACCATCACACACAATCACTCAACACTGTACGGGTACCTAGCATAGATGCCCCTCACCAAAGCACATATAAATCATTGTTCCTACGCTCACTATAGTATCAGACTCTAGAGGGGCGAATCCTGGCCCAAGCACTAATCAGTATCACATTGCCCAATTGCGGGGCCTGATGTACGTGTAGCCTCAAAATCGGTACCATTTATCCTAATGTGGGGTCTGATGTACGCGTCACATAAATATAAATAACCATTGCGGCATGAAACCCTATCCATATATCACTCACAACACGACTCTATGTCCCACATCAATCATCAATCTGCTCGAGTATCCATATGCCAATATCTCATGGCAACATAGTCAATAATACATCATAGGATATCACAATATGCCACAAATTTAGCTCAAATACGTGTCACATACAAGGACACCAATAACATGCAATATAACATATCAAAAATACATAGAGGCATAGATATGACATGTGGATATAACTATCATGACTGAACAGTATGACTACGACTAAGGTAAGTATCTTGACATGGCAAAAAAGCCCTATCATGTCTCAACAATAAAGCAGATATACTAGACATGATTTCTAGCATGAATATTACTCACGTAGTCATATAATTGGAGAAAACATGATATCAAAGAAGCATAAGGACAAAACAAGGCATATAATAGCCTAAGAACTATCCAAATCATGAATACCCCTGTGCACGCACACATGCCCGTCACCAAGCACGTGCGTTATCCCAACACATTTCAAATATCATATTCTTCGGAGATAATTACCCTCAAATCCAAGCTTAGATATGATACTTACCTCGAACAAGCCAAACCAATATTGAGTAATCCAAACACTCTAGAAACGTCATCCCGTGCGAACCGACCTCTGAATGACTTGAAGCTAGCCAAAGCAACTTAAAAATATCAAATAATGCCATATGAAACAAACCCAAACGATAAAGGTCGAATCTTTTAGGTAATACTCCAAGTCAACCAAAAAGTCAACCCTGGCTCGCACCTCGGAATCAAATGAAACTCACCAATTCCGATAACCCATTCGAATACGAGTCTGACGACACCAATTTCATCCAATTCCGACTCCAAATCGAGGTTCAAAACACAAGTATTCACTTTAGAAAAGTTTAAACAAAAACTCCCAATTCTCTTTTAGATTCATAATCAAAATACCAAAATCGAAGATAGAATCATGTAATAAATTAAATACGAGTAAAAATTATTTACCCCTATCCACATGATGAAAGATCCTCTCCAAAATAGCTCAAGTCTGAGCTCCCCAACTTGAAATATGATAAAATGAGCTCAAGGTCTAAAATAGAGTACTTCATAACACTGCCAGCTACATTCATCGTGAACGCGGAATACCCCTCGCAATTTCATAGAAGAAAAATGGAACTACCCAAAATACACATCGCATTTGTGACACAGCCCACGCAACGCGGTGACCACATGAACAGAACCACACAAACGTGCCCAACTACACATGAACACGAAGACAATTTGCCCAACACCCATGTTGCTTCATGAACATGAACTCACTCATGCGACCGCAATAGGCAAACCACTCATGCTCTGTGAATGCGATCTTCCAGCCACGAACACGTAGGGTAAATGTACTCGGCTCTAACTTTACATAGCGCGATCGCGATCTTCCACTCATGATCATGAAAAAGGAAAAACAACACCAGAAAAACAGAGCCCGAGCCCCTCGGGACCCCGTATGAACATAACAATATGTCCCAAGACATAGCACGGACCTACTCGAGGCCTCAAATCATACAAAATAACATCAAAACCACAAATTATCGATCAAGATTAATCTCTTACATTCATAAACTTCAAAAATTGAACCAAGCATCCAATTCAAGCCTAACTAATCTGGAATGAACCCAAATTCTCATATAAGTACCGAATGACACATCGAACTTGTTCCAACTCCCGAAATAATAATCTAAACTCGCTAACATCCTAGCCAACTCTTGATCAAACCTATAAACTTCCAAAGCTTCAAATTGCCAACTTTTGCCAAATAGAGCAAAAACCTTCTAGGAACATCCGAATGCAAATCTAGGCATACACCCAAGTCCAAAATCATCTTTTGGAACTAATAGAACCATAGAAACTCTGATCCGAGGTCAAATACACAAAAGTCTAACTCGGTCAACTCTTCTAACTCAAAGTTTCCAAATAAGAGTCATTATTCCGAATCAATCCCGAACTACTCGAAATTCAAACCAACCATACACTCAACTTATAATACCTCATATGAAGCTACTCAATACCTCAAACCATCGAACGAAAAAGAAATACTAAAAATTACTGGTCGGGTCGTTACAAGTTGGCCTTGAGTTTGCATGGTGCATTTCGCATTCGCGATGAAGGCTTTTTAGTCACTGTGTTTCGGTTCTTCGCGGATATGGGGCTGGTTGCATTCGTGTAGTGTACTACTGGGCAGTGTATTTAGGCTGCCATTTTCGAGCACTAAGCCATTGTTTTATATTTTGAGCCTTAGACTTCGAGAAGAGGAGATTTTGAAGATCAATTTCACTACTACCTTGGAGGTATGTGATTCTTGCATTTGGTTTAATATATTGGTTACCCATGGATTTCTACACCTAAAACTTAAATGGGAAAAGAAAATTTGGGGTTTTCTCCTACACTTTAAGAGAGTGTATTTTGGGGTTTTTACCATCGATTTAGACTCGAAATTAGAAAACTAAGTATATATTTGAACTTGTTAGGCTATGGGTCATCAGATATTGGTATTGGTTTTGGATTTCGGACACGTAGGCCCAGGTAGTCTTTTGTTGACTTCTTGAGAATTCTTCAAAGTCGAAGCTTTATGGATGGAGATAGCTTCCTATTGCATTGTTGACTTCCTTGGCTGATGTTTGACTTGGATTTGCGTGGTAAGTCTCAAGGCTAGCCTTGTTAAGAGGGAAACCCCTATAATTTGACTTGTTTGTCGTGGTATTGGAGATATTGTATATATGTGATGGTAAACATATATGCATTTACCGAGTATATATCATGACTGTTGTAGAATTGGTTAATTGATGTTTTGTTTTGGGTATGTGCTCATTAGATCTATGAATTATTTGACTCATGTGACTACATTTGCTCTTTTATTCATGTTAGAAATTATTCCTAGGCTTATGATTAATTATGAAGTAATGGAAACTTATTCTTGATATGTTGAATTGCATAATTATCCGTAGTCACATAGAGACTTTATGAGAATATATCCGTATGATATTTATTAAGTCCTTATGCGCCTTTTATCTAATATTATTGAGCATATGCATACATAGTGAATAAGGGTACTTGGTTTGGAGATTTTGGCACGAAGGGTAAGCATGCAGATAAGACACAGTTATGGAACACCAGATATGATGATTGGATATTGATTGATGAGTGAGGCTATTATGCTCCTCTTTGCGCTTGGACTTGGATCCATCTCTCTGGAGTCAGACAATAATCCATGTTACTGTGGATCTTGGGAGTGTGGTCAGTACATGGATTTGTACCGGGTGGATATATGAATATTATATGTATCAGTTTATTGTGGTACCTGGATTTTGTATCGTGATACATAGCTTTTGTATCGGGGTACATGAATCTTGTATCGCTTTGAGGATGTATTCATACTCTTAATTCACTTAGAGGTATTCATTTAAATGCTAACTGTTGCATGTCATGTCTTCATGTTAGTTGGGAGCTTCGACTCTGTTGATTGAAGCACGCTAGCCTTACCATACTTGAGCAGCATTATAATTATCAGATCAATCGAAAAAGAATGCTTTAGGTCTTTCGATTGGATTTATATCTTGATACTTGTTGATCACTTCAGGTTTGTTACTATTTCTGTGTTGTAAGTATTCAGATGCATCTAGACTCGCCACTAATTTTTCGAGGTTAGACTTGATATTTTTTGGGTACCGACTATGGTGTACTCATACTACATTTCTGCATATTTTTGTGTAGTGTCACGACCCTAGTTCACCAATTGTGAACACGTCATGACGACACCTAGTCTTCACGACTAGGTAAGCCTAACACATTACGGAAGTAAGAACATTTGCGAAATTTATATTCGAAGCTACATAACATGAGTAATGTATACAGTTGCCGCCTGGCACATACACTTTAATACAAAATACTGAAATAACCTCCAAGACCCGGAAACCCACGGGCAACACAGGCTATAAGAAGTCTTACACTAATCTAGTCACCAGAATAATCTAATACAAAGAGGGATCGAAATAACATCTAACAACTATGGATAAAATGATAAGGACACTTTGCGGATCTGCGGACGTAGCAGATGTATACCTCAAGTCCCCAATACGCTCCGTAACAGCTACTGGCGGTACGCCTGCTCATGAAGCACCTGGATCTGCACATGAAAAACATGCGCAGAAGAGGCGTGAGTACACCACAGCGGTACTCAGTAAGTGCCAAGCCTAACCTCAGTTGGGTAGTGACGAGGAAAGGTCAGGGCCCTACTGAGACAGAAACAATAAAATAGCAAGATATTAACAGTATCAAAGTCTGAAGAAAACTAATGAACATAGCGATGTGATAAGACAGATCAATGAAATATAGAACTGCAAGACAAAACAGAAACATAGAGTAAATATAGCAAAATTACAAGAATACCGACGGGGGTCTCCCAGGATACCGTCCTGTAGCCCCTTTTTCAACTGTCCAATGGAACTTCCGGGACACCGTCCCGTAGTCCAAATCTCATATCGATATCAAAAGATCTATCGGGATAACGTCCCGTAATCCAATCATCAGTGTGGAGGGAGATCTCCCGGGATACCGCCCCGTAGTCCCAAAATAAAAGTGCAGGGGAATCTCCCGAGATACCGTCCCGTAGTCCCAAAATAAAAGTATAGGGGGATCTCCCGGGAATCAAAGGGCGCGGGTGCCTGATCATCTCGAGTAGTGCGTGTCCTCACCATCTGTGAGAGAATAGAAGACAAAACTTTAGAGTTGATGTCAAAAATATCGCACGACAAGGAATCCAAATGAAGTGAAGATTTTTCCTAAACAGTTACACAGCCTCTCGTATATAAATACATACGTCTGCGTACCGATCAGCGAGACTCTAATAAACCGGCCTGTGTCCCGTGACTCCTATGAACCTAGAGCTCTGATACCAACTTGTCACGACCCTAGTTCACCAATTGTGAACACGTCATGACGGCACCTAGTCTTCACTACTAGGTAAGCCTAACACATTGCGGAAGTAACAACATTTGCGAAATTTATATTCGAAGCTAAATAACATGAGTAATGTATTAAGTTGCCGCCTGGCACATACACTTTAATACAAAATACTGAAATAACCTCCAAGACCCGGAAACCCACGGGCAACACAGGCTATAAGAAGTCTTACACTGCTCTAGTCACCAGAATAGTCTAATACAAAGAGGGATTGAAATAACATCTAACAACTATGGATAAAATGAGAAGGAGACTTTGCGGATCTGCGGACGTAGCAGATGTATACCTCAAGTCCCCAATACGCTCCGTAACAGCTACTGGCGGTACGCCTGCTCATGAAGCACCTGGATCTGCACATGAAAAACATGCGCAGAAGAGGCGTGAGTACACCACAGCGGTACTCAGTAAGTGCCAAGCCTAACCTCAGTTGGGTAGTGACGAGGAAAGGTCAGGGCCCTACTGAGACAGAAACAATAAAATAGCAAGATATTAACAGTATCAAAGTCTGAAGAAAACTAATGAACATAGCGATGTGATAAGACAGATCAATGAAATATAGAACTGCAAGACAAAACAGAAACATAGAGTAAATATAGCAAAATTACAAGAATACCGACGGGGGTCTCCCAGGATACCGTCCTGTAGCCCTTTTTCAACTGTCCAATGGAACTTCCGGGATACCGTCCCGTAGTCCAAATCTCATATCGATATCAAACGATCTCCCGGGATACCGTCCCGTAATCCAATCATCAGTGTGCAGGGGGATCTCCCGGGATACCGTCCCGTAGTCCCAAAATAAATGTGTAGGGGAATCTCCCGGGATACCGTCCCGTAGTCCCAAAATAAAAGTACAGGGGAATCTCCCGGGATACCTTCCCGTAGTCCCAAAATAAAAGTACAGGGGGGATCTCCCGGGAATCAAACCCATAGTCCCAAAGTAAACAATCAAGGGGGAACTCCCGGAATCCGCATCCGTAGTCCCAATATAAATGCGCAACCAACATCAACGAATTATTCAGAAATTTAAGTACAACAATACAAGGCATCAAATAATACTGGCCTAACATGCTCCACGTAATCACAGTTAAGACAATTTAAACAAATAGGCAGCTTGGATCAATTAAACATGCTCTTCTACGCTAGCACAGGCTATAAAAGCAAGTAAAGTAAGGCAAATATGAAAGAGAATCCAAATCAAGTATTTAAGTAAAAATCGGGGTTTCAACAATTTGCTCGAGTACGCGCTCGTCACCTCACGTACAAGGCATTCAATTACCAATTATCACATCCTAAGGGACGAAGTCCCCCACACAAGGTTAGGCAAGCCACTTACCTCGAACCGGTGCGAAGTCAACTAGGGAACGATGCCCTTGCCACGAGTATCCGACTCCAAATGGCCCAAATCTATTCAATTAAATTACAAATCGTAAATAATATTGCAAACAACTGATTCCACTATTGAAATTAAAGCTAAGGCGCGAAAATAGGTGAAATGACCAAAACGCCCTTCATGCCAACGTCTCGGAACCGAATAAGTTTTACATTTTCAGACCTCGTACTCTCACGAGTCTAACCATATAAAAATCTCAGAAATCGGAGGTCGAATGCTCCCTCAAAACTCAATAGTTTAGTCAATGAACTTTCACCCAAATTCTTCCATTTTTGATCCTTAATTCGAATTTAAAAGGTGGATTTAACTACTAAATGATAGAATATAATTAGAAAGGATCATAGAAATGTTACCCAATAATCTCCTCTCCAAAATCCTCTCAGAATCGCCCTTGCCCGAGCTCAAAATTGATTTTCAAACTTATGAAATTAAACCCTCAAAATTTTCTATTTCTGCCCAGACATTTCCGCTTTTGCGGACAAGGGACCGCTTCTGCGGTCCCGCTTAAGCGGCAAAATAACCGCTTCTGCGGTTTCTCATTAAAGGGGGAAATTCCGCTTTTGCGGACACATGACCGCTCCAGCGGTTCCGCTTTTGCGGAAAGATGACGCTTCTGCGGTTTCTGAGGGGAAGCCAAAAAAAATCGCTTCTGCGATGAGGAAGCCGCTTCTGCGGTTCCGCTTCTGCGGTTCCCAAACCGCAGAAGCGAAAATACCAGAAGGGAAAACATACCAGCTGCAACAACTTAGAAAATTTCCCCGTTAACCACCCGAAATCATCCCGAGTCCCCCGGGGCCTAACCAAAAGCACCAATACCACCTAATACCTTATTCGAACTTGCACCAATCCTCAAAACACCTCAAACAACACCGAAAACCCGATTAAATCAAGGATTCAAGCCTAAGAAGTTCAAATTCTAACCAAATACGCTTTCGATAAAAAACCTAACCAAACCTCGTCCGAATGACCTGAAATTTTGCACACACATCCCAAATGACATGACGGAGCTACAGCAACTTCCGGAATTCAATTCCAACCCTCGGATCAAAAACTCACTATCGGACCGGAAACTTCAAAAATCCAAACTTCGGCATTTCAAGCCTAAATGAGCTACGGACCTCCAAATAACATTCCGAACACGCTCCCAACCCCGTAATCACCTAACGGAGCTAACGGAACCATCGGATTTCCATTCTGAGGTTGTCTTCACACTGTTCCGAATACGGACCATTTTTCAACTCTTAAACTCTCATTTGGGGACTAAGTGTCCCAAAACACTCCGAATCCTAATACCGAACGTCCCGGCATATCAAAATAGCAGAAATGAACTTGGGGAAGCGGTAAATGGGAAATCGGGGCGTAAATTCCAAAAACGACCGGCCGGGTCGTTACATGCAGGTTTTGAGGCTGGTATTGCAATACCGTTTGAGCTAAGTAGGAGTGTGTTATTGGAGACATCGTGGTAAGTTGACATACTATGTCGATCCGCAACACATGGAGTCCCTGTCCTTATTTATCTCATGTCTATTTTCTTTCTCACAGACATTTTTGATCATGTATTCAGACTTGTACTTATTCAGTAGTTACTCGTGTAGTTGTGTCACCTAGTTTTTGGGGTTGTACTGTTTGCGTCGTGTTTATACAATGTTATACTTGTATAAGATATTTCATTGCTTTGAGATTATTCCTGCTTTTATTATGATATAACTCTCTTAATTAAAGAAAATTAAACTTTATTCTGTACTTCCATCTAATTTTCTAAAGATCTTTTACTTCCAGTTAACCTTTTTTGTGTGATTTGATTGAAATTGATATCAAACAGATCATGTTAAGTACTTTTGGTCCAGGGTCATAGTTTTGCTAAAAAGAAAACAAAGTCGATTTGGTTTCGATATTATATTGTTCAAGAGATAGGATCAAGTGATTTGCATTGTCTTTGTATTTTTCACGAACATTTGTGAAATCAATTTCTTGCGAACAAAAGAATATCATGCAACAACAATATATAATGCACCAATGATTGTTATAAACTTTTTGAGAAGTAAAACACGTGCTCTATCTTGTCCAAGTTAGTCAGGAAAAGACAACGAAAGAATAACATATTTTATCGCATTGATATCTTAAAGTACGCCAATTATTTATTGGAAGCAACTTCATAAATTGTATTATTTAAACTCATGAACAATAGTTGTACATACTCGACTAAACAAATAGCTTTTTCTAAGGAATCAGTAGGCCATACTAGTAGCCATCCGATACTCAAGCTTTGATATGCAGCATGTAAATATAATTTTGATATCGACGAGATTTTTTTGGTTGAAAAGATAGACAATATTATAACATACTAAACAAAATATAGTGTATTAGGTTCTTGGATGCATACAGGGCATCCGTTGTACAAAGATAGAGCTAGGTGCTTGGTCTCCCACTTGGGAAACAGTACTAGTTGTAGAAGTAGTAGCTACTACAGAGTTTCTACTATTACACATAATAGGTAGGCTCGATAAACTAGAGAGAGATTGTGTAACATTCCTACTAAACTTCCTAATCATCCTGCTGTGGAGTGTGCCCTGGTGATCTTGTTCATAACAAGACATAGCAAAAGGTGGTGGTGTCCCAAAAAGTAGGCAGTCCTCCTGTGTTTGTGTTGCTCCATATTTAGCTAGCCTATCTGCTACACAATTCTGCTCTCTGTAGATAACTTGTACTGGTGGACTACCCATTTGTTGGACAATGACCTGCAATCATTAATGATATTAGTAAAGTGCATTGTAGGTGCATTGAACATACCGAATATTGCTTGTGCATCCGTCTCAATGATGATTGGTGTCAGCTGTTGGTGGACAACAATTGGTAATCCTTTGAGAAGTGCAAGAAGTTCTATTTGTATAGTGGGGCATGCTTTCACGGATCCTGCATAGCCTATTATCCAATTGCTTTGATGATTGCAGAAAACTCCGCCAATACCATAGTTACTTTGTGCCGGGGAACAAGATCCATCAATATTTAATTTGTATGAAGTATGATTTGGTGGATGCCATTTAATGTATATAGGGGACTTTGAATTCTTCTTAAGTGAATGATTGGTTAAAAAGTAATATTCATCCACCCTTGATAAAAATGAAGAAAGATTTAAAACTATTTTTTGATGTTCATAAATAAATTTATTTCTTTTAATCCAAATTTTCCATAATGCAAAAGGAATCACAGTGGTATAAGGAATTTTGTGAGGTGTCGAGAGTAGTGGTGTATGTATAAGTTTATACAACCAATTAATAGTATCAGTCTGAGGTATTAAGAAAGTGCTAGTGGGAGGTGGTATCCTGAGGGATTTCCAAAGAAAAAGGGCGTCAGCACAATGTTGAATTATGTGACTAATTGTTTCCGTGTCTTTATGACACAGTGGACATGTTGCTGAACTGGTAATACCTAGTTTTGTAAGATATACAACTGTAGGAAGTCTGACATGGCAAATTAACCAAAGGAAAAAGATATTTTAGGGGGGATCGGAAGTTTCCAAATCCCCTTGTACGAGTTGGTTATGCATGTACCACTAGGTGTATTAGGGCTAATTAGATACTCGTACATTGAGTTAACTGAGAAGATACCATTCTCTGTTAGATTCCAGTAAATTTTGTCAGAGGTTGTGGATACAAGAGACATATAATTATTATTAACTAGAGAAATTATATGCAGGGGTAAGTCGAAAGGTATGGTATCTAGGTGCCATCTATTGTTGTAATAATAATTTGAAACGAATTTATTCTCCTCAAATTGAGGCATAGGTCCATAAATATAGTTTCTAATTATTAAATTATGCTTGAGCCATGGGTCATTCCAGAACCTTACAAGTTGTCCTGTCGTAATATTTCATTTATAGCCAAGTCTGCAGTAGCTCTAGCTGTTAATTATATTACGCCAAGTATTAGAACATCTATAAATAATTAAAGATTTTTGCCGTACATAATTATGTAAAAGGACTTTTGCCCACAACTGTTGCGGATCATTGAACATTCGCCATGCAAGGCTTGCATGGAGTGATTTGTTTTTTATACCTAGATTTTGTATTCCTAAACACCCAAGTTCCAAAGGTTGCGTGATTATAGACCACTTAATGAGATGCAGTTTTTTCTTTTGAGGAGTTGTTCCCCATAGAAAATTCCTTTGATACCGATAAAGGTAGCTTAGTATATTAGTAGGTATTTTTATATATTGCATCAAATGATTAGGAAGGTGATTGAGGGTAGATTTTATTAAAGTTAGTCTTCCCGCGCGAGATGGAAAATTAGTTTTCCAGCCTGCCAATTTTGTTTTAAAGTTATCAAGTAAGAATTGATAGTCCTTTTTGGAAGGCTTGATTGTAAATATATGGAACCCCAAGTACTTTCCAAAACTTCTCCCTTCCTTCATACAGAAAAGTTGTAGAATAATATTCTTAATAATTGTTTGACAGTTCTTTGAAAAGTATATTTTTAATTTATCAAAATTTACAGATTGGCCAGACTGGTTTGTAAACTGTGCAATGGTATTAACCATTGATTGACATGTATTAGCTGTAATTTGTGAGGTAAGGATAATATCGTCTGCGAAGAATAAATGTGATAATTGAGGGCCATTTTTGATAATGAAATTGGTTTCCAGGCATGGTATTCAACTGCATTATTTATTTTCCTGGACAACATTTCAAGACAGAGGATGAACCGATAGGGTGACAAAGGATCACCCTGTCCAATGCCCCTTGTGGGTTTAAAGGAATCAGCTGGACTACCATTAAGTAAAATAGAGGCTGTAGTGGTGGTAATACAAGACATGATTAACTTAGTAAATTTATCCGGGAAGTTTAGACTTACTAATGTATTACGAATGAAGGACCATTCTAATTTATCAAACGCTTTTTCTAGATCTATCTTTAGAAGCATACTGAGATTGTTACCCTTCATTTTTTGAAAATTAGTAATAATTTCTTGTACTATGATTGCATTATCTGCCGCTCTTTTGTTCTGTTGAAAACTAGATTGTGTGGATAATATGTTCCAGTATTGGCTTTAATCTGTTTACTAATATTTTTGTAATAATTTTGTAAATGGTATTACAAAGACTAATAGGTCTATATTGAGCAATTGTGGATGCATTATCATTCTTGGGTATAAGACAGATAAAAGTCGAATTTATTTTAGGGTTAATTTCATAATCAGTAAAGGTTGTAAAGGTTGTGTGAGTGATATTTGATCTGCATGTGTTAGGATGTTTGAAGGAAGGAGTTTTGTTTTTGGAGTTGAAATAGTTTTTTGAGTGGTAAATAAATTTTGATAATAATGGAAATGTTATTAAGTATTTGGGTGGGATTTTCTATCCAATTTCTCACCTCATCTTGAATAGCCGTTATTCTGTTATGTCTTCTACGATTGGTTGTACTTAGGTGGAAAAATTTAGTATTTGCATCTCCATTATTGAGCCAGTCAATACAGGATTTTAGTTTCCAAAACTTTTCTTCTAACCTAAGCATTCTAGTAATATCTGCCTTTAATTCATGCTCTAAGTTTTGTAAAAAATTACTAGTAGGATAGTGGATAAATGACTGAATTCCACTTAATCTGGCTACAATATTCCTCTTTTGCTTAAAAATGTTACCAAAGGTTGACTTATTACTGAATGAAAAACGGGATGACTAGTCCAAACAGTCTCAAATCTAAATATTTTTTCCTAGGTAAAGGACAGTGTTGAAAATCTAGCCTAATGGGACAATGATCTGAGTGAGTACGGAAAAGGTGTGTAACAAGAGCGTTAGGGTATTGATTAATCCATTCATAGTTAGCAACTATACGATCAATACGTTCCAGTATGATATACTTATTATGTCTTCCTTTAGTACAAGTACAGCGACTACCCTTATACCCTAAATCAGTCATTTGGCAGTAATTAAGGCAATCCAAGAATTTATTAGAACGTGAGTTATTTATAGGAAGTCCACCAAATTTATCAGTAGCATGTGTGATTTCACTAAAATCTCCTCCAATAATCCAGGGTCCATGATAATTATCATATACAGACATGTGATTTTCCCTTAATGATTGTCTTTTATCTAATTCATTACTAGCATAGATAGCAGTGAATAAAAATTTAAAGGGAAAGGGTTTTACCTGGACATGACAGTGTATTTCTTGTGCTGTGGTGGCTAGTGGATCAACAGCTAGAACACTTGATACCCACAAGATAGCAATTCCTCCGGAATGGCCTGTTGCTGCAACCTCAATCATACCATCAAAGTTAAAATCTTCCTTTACACTTTGGTGAGTTTGGCAATGTGTTTCCAAAAGAACAACTAACGCCGACCTATTGTAGTCGAGCTTCTCTATAATTTTAGATGATGAAATTATATGATTGTTGGCATGTTCATTTGTTGGGCTTCTCCTTCTACTTGTCGAGTTGCTCCTGCTCTCTCCTGGACGTAGTAGAAAAGTGGGTAGTAGAAGCATCGCTTATTTCCCAACCTCTGGGTTGGTGGTGGGCCTTAGATGAAAGGATACTCCCATTAGATTTGGAGGGCACCTTACGAATACTTTTCTTTCGTATTCCTCCTTCTGCACAAATACCTTTATCCCATCTAGCCATGCATGTATTGGACGATATTCCCTATTGTATGCGACTGCTGCTTCGAGTTCTGCCTGGAAATTGTCGTCTTTGTGAGCACGTGATTTTTGCCCTATATATGAATTATTCCCAAAAATTCAAACAAAATAATTTCTCTTTCATTATTTTACACTTTTGTGAATTTTGTGTTATTTTCTGTTAATTGTTTGTATTTTATTTGTGCATTTTTATTTCATATGAAAAATATAAAAAATATGCCTGACATTTGCATTTAGGATCTAATTTCATGGCTGAGGTACATGCGGGAGTTTGTGGACCTCATATGAGCGGATATATATTGGCAAAAAAGATCCTACGAGCAGGTTATTATTGGCTTACTATGGAGCGGGATTGCATCAGTTTCGTGCGCAAATGTCATCAGTGTCAGATACACGGAGATTTGATTCATTCTCCACCATCTGAATTGCATACAATGTCAGCACCATGGCCGTTCGTTGCCTGGGGAATGGATGTTATTGGTCCGATTGAGCCAGCAGCCTCAAATGGGCATAGATTCATTTTGGTAGCTATTGATTATTTCACCAAATGGGTAGAGGCAAAAACCTTCAAATCCGTGACTAAGAAGGCAGTTGTCGATTTCGTACATTCACATATCATATGCCGGTTTGGGATCCCGAAGGTAATCATCACAGATAATGGTGCCAATCTCAATAGTCATTTGATGGCCGAGACATGTCAGCAGTTTAGGATCATGCACCGCAACTCCACTCCATATCGTCCTAAGGCAAATGGGGCAGTCGAGGCAGCTAACAAGAATATCAAGAAAATACTTCGGAAAATGGTAGAAGGGTCAAGGCAATGGCATGAAAAGTTACCTTTTGCTTTGTTAGGCTATCGCACTACTGTCTGCGCTTCAGTAGGAGCAACTCCCTACTCATTGGTGTATGGAGCCGAAGCAGTAATACCCGCAGAGGTTGAAATCCCATCCCTCCGAATCATCGCAGAGGCAGAGATTGATGATGATGAATGGGTCAAAGCTCGCCTGGAACAACTAAGTTTGATTGATGAGAAGCGACTGGCAGCAGTGTGTAACGGTCAATTATACCAACGAAGAATGGCAAGAGCATATAACAAGAAAGTGCGTCCGCGGAAGTTCGAAGTAGGACAGTTGGTGCTTAGACGTATCCCATCGCACTGGGCTGAGCCGAAAGGAAAGTTCGCTCCAAACTGGCAAGGGCCATTTGTTGTAACCAGAGTTTTGTCCAATGGCGCTCTATATGTAACGGACGTGGAAGGAAAATGTGTAGAAATGGCCATCAATTCTGATGCAGTCAAGAGATATTATGTATGATTTTCTTTATCTTTGTGTACCTGGTTGTATTTGGCATGTTTTGAGATTAAAATGATGAAGGCATTCTGTTCTGCTACCCAAACACTTTATCCTTTGTTGTCCCTTTGAGCCTTATTATCTTTCCTTTCGTATCCCTCTTTCGGAATCAATAACAAAACTCGAAAGCCCGAGCAGGGAAAGTCAGCGGAGAAACAAGCAAAAAACAGTCCAAAAGAAAAAAAAGAAAAAGAGAAGAAAAAAAAAAGAAAAAGAAACAAAAGAGAGAAAAGAAAAGAAAAGAAAAAAACAAAGGGAAAAAGAAAAGAAAGGAGAAGGAAAAGAAAAGAAATAAAAAGAAAGAAAAGGAAAAGTAGAAGAAAGAAAGATCGCCACAGTAAAGTAGTTCTATGGCCTGAACTACGTTTGACTTGATCCCGAAAGGTACGTAGGCAGCCTCACTGAGGTTCAGTCACAACAGAAGAAAAATCCAAGAATCCCCAAGAAAGAAACTAGGGCAGAAGTTATGGTTGTTGCAAGAGATATGATTCCGAAAGTTGTAATGTTGAACCCACATTTGAATTATTTTGAGCTTTTATACCTTTCTTTCTAAAACCCATCCAAAAGCCACATCACGGTCCAAAGAAAGACCTTCTGATCAATTTCAAGAAATGACCATACAGGCAGGTAAAGCGACTCATGTTGGAGACAACACTCTGGTGACAGAAGGAAAATGATAAAATGAGAGAGTCTTATCGGTGAAAACCCTCACGGGCACCATAGGGCGAGGTGAGTTGAGAGAAATGAAAATGAGAGAGTCTTATCGGTGAAAACCCTCACGGGCACCATAGGGCGATGTGAGTTGAGAGAAATGAAAATGAGAGAGTCTTATTGGTGAAAACCCTCACGGGCACCGTAAGGCGAAAGTGAGATTTTTTAGTTGCGCAAATGAAAGAAGTCTTGGTTAAAAGTTGTTTGAAACATGGCAAAACAAGCAAGGTTTGAGTTTGGTGAGAGTCGGACGTGAAGTATGAGACAACAAATGTGGTAACTGATAATTGATTGGTTGGACAGACTAGGCTGGAATCCAAAATGCGTGGCACAATCAACGGAATCAGCCTTTCCGCCCAGATAAGTCCTATCCTTTTTCTCTTCATTACAATTAATTCGTTTTCAGAGTTTTTCTACCCTCAAAACCTTCGAGGTCATTGCATTTCATTCTCTTGAAGTCTGTCTATAAGGTGCTTTAGTGTCAGTTCTATTCAAAAACAAGAGAAGGATGTCAAAGTTAACTACTAGCTTCCCAGTTAGATGGCACAACAAGGTGGGAACATGTCAAAAGAGAGTAAAACATGGAGGACCAATGAAAATCAGAGTAATAATCGGATGGTCGTGAGGAAGAAGCAAAGTTCAAAAGAAGGGAACAGAAACACCAAACAGTAATACGAGGTAAAGTTTGGGGGTCATCAAGATCAGAGGGTTGAAAGGCAATTGGGAAATCGTGGCAAGTCGAGGCAAGTCCAAAGAAGCAAGTCAGAGCAAAGTCGGAAGCGAGAGCATGGCCAGCAAGAATGCCAGCAGCTAACCACCATCTTACATTAACAAATTTTTCTTTGAGTGGAACAGGGGCAGAAATTTTTCTTTGTTTGTTTATTTTGTCGCAATCAGGCGCTCACCTGGAGAACAAGGGAATACATTTCGAATTTCAGCAATCAGGCGCCCACCTGGAGAACAAGGGAATACATTTCAAATTTCAGCAATCAGGCGCCCACCTGGAAAACAAGGGAAGTGCAACTCAATTTTAGCTTTAATTTTTAATAGTTGATAACATGCTGTATCCAGTTACCAAACTGGGGCAGAAAATTTTCTTTGTTTGTTTTGTCGCAATCAGGCGCCCACCTAGAGAACAAGGGAATACATTTCGAATTTAAGCAATCAGGCGCCCACCTGGAGAACAAGGGAATACATTTCGAATTTAAGCAATCAGGCGCCCACCTGGAGAACAAGGGAATACATTTCNTTGCCCCAAGATCACATAAAGCTTTGGCAAAGTCTGCACTACCAATAGTGCAGGGGATAGTGAAAGCACCAGGATTCTCTAATTTCGGGGCCATTGAATGTACTATGGCACTAACTTGGTGGGTCATCTTAATAGTTTCACAGTCCATCGATCTTTTCTTTGTAACTAAATCCTTCATGAACTTAGCATAACCAGGCATTTGCTCCAAAGCGTCCACCAAAGGCACGTTGATAGATAGGTTCTTCATCATGTCAATAAACTTTTTGAATTGATTCTCACTTTTCTACTTTGCTAACCGTTGAGGATAAGGCGGAGGTGGCCTAGGCAAAGGTGCCTTGGCTTTGGGCACCACCGGCTCAGGCATGTCAATAACGTGTTCGCTAGACGGGTTCACGGCATCTTGAGTTTCCACCTCGGCCTCATTAATGTCAATCCTCACATCATTGTTCACCTCATTCTCAACCACATCTTCAACTATCAAAGGTACATCATTTTCCCGCAACTGAACATCATCATCCACAACTTGTTTATCTTTAGAGGCATGCACATCACCGCCTCTCACACTTCTTGTTGTAACCGCCATCACATGATTTTTCCCACCCTTCGGGTTCACTACCGTATCACTTGGTAGAGCACCCTTTGGGTGAGTATTGAACGATTGAGAGATTAAGCCTAATTGCACCTCTAAATTTCGGATATAGGTATTGTGGGAAGCCAATTGAGCATCAGAATCTTGGTTCTTCTTCATCATTTGTTCGAACATCATTTCTATTCTTCTCATATCATTACCTGAAGAACTAGATCCTTGAGATTGAAATGGAGGCGGATTGTTCGGTTGTTGGTACATCGGCGGCCTTTGAAAGCCTCGCCCCCGGTTGCCTTGGTTTCCATTGTTGTTCCAATTGTTGTTATTTCCATTCCAATTCCCTTGATTGCCTTGATTGTTGTTCCCCCAATTACCACCTTGGTTGTTATTGTTCTAATTACTACCACCTTGTTGTTGATTGCCCCAATTACCTTGGGGTCGCCATTGTTGGTTTGAAGAGTTGCCTCTATTTCCTTGATAGTTGTTAACATATTGTACCTCTTCATTTTGCTCATCATAGCCCTCATTTTGGAACCCATCACACTCATCATCAAATTGCTCGAAATTCCCTTGGTTTTGTTGCGTCCTTTGCCTTCTCTTGTTGGTAAGCATACTAACACCTTCCATAGCATTCACTTGGCGAGGGTTTTGGACTTGTTGCAACTGTGCCTTAGCCAATTGGTTCATAGTAGTTGTCAACTCCGCTATAGCTTGTCCATGGTCATGTAACTCCTTATGCAAATGAATAACCGTAGGGTCACCTTGAGGAACATTGGCCCTACTTTGC
>NW_017670235.1:119038-163505 GCF_001879085.1 Nicotiana attenuata
ATTTAAAGTTCTAGCAGTCAGGCGCCCACCTGGAGAACAAGGGAAGTACAATTCAAATTTTAGCTTTCAGATTTTTGGTAGTGTTTGGTAACATGATGTGCCCGGCCACCAAACTGGGGCAGAAAATTCTTTTCTTTTGTTGTTTGTCTATTTTTGAAATCAGGAGTCCGCCTGGAGAACAGAGGCATTTATTGTTCAAGTTGTTAGTAATCAGGAGCCCGCCTGGAGAACAGGGGCATTTATTCCAAGCTTTGGCAATCAGGAGCCCGCCTGGAGAACAGAGGCATTCATTTTCAGATTTTTAGCAGTCAGGAGCCCACCTGAAAAATGGACACATGTTTCAAGTAATCAAGCATTATTCGGAGGAATGGCAGTAATATCGCCGATCACCATGCAAAACAACAACACGAATACCATCAGAAGATTACAAGATACAATTCCAAGGCAACACAAGAACAAGTTAGAAGTCATAGATAGGACCCTCTTGTAATTCGTAGATCATAGCTTAGGCTAGCTTCTTTTTATTTTTACTCGGTGTAATAAGGAGGTCAGCGAGCAGTAGCCGCAGCAACAACAATGAAATCACAGCTCCTGGTAGTCCCAGCTACCAAACCCTCCCGAACTACACTGACCTGATTCCTATTTAGCCCAGGATATGTAGGCAACCTTTGAAGTAGGGTGCGGTCAACTCTTTCAAAAATGCTTCACACGGAATATGCAAACGGGCAAAAATCGCTCATTTCCGCTCACTTGTCTTTGCCCGAGAACTCTGCGTGTTCCCGAGCAAAGAGGGGCAGCTGTGAGCACGTGATTTTTGCCCTATATATGAATTATTCCCAAAAATTCATACAAAACAATTTCTCTTTCATTATTTTACACTTTTGTGAATTTTGTGTTATTTTCTGTTAATTGTTTGCATTTTATTTGTGCATTTTTATTTCATATGAAAAATATAAAAAATATGCCTGACATTTTCATTTAGGATCTAATTTCATATTTAAGGATTACTTAGTGGTTAAGTTATTTTTAGAACAAAATTTGAAGGAAAATAACAAAAATAGTCCATTTTTGCATTTTTAATTGTTAGTTGTTGAATTTGTCTTGAGTTTACTTTAAATAGGAATTAATTAGCTAAATTTTGGAAATAAATTAGGTTTCATTTTACTTTTTGCATTTTTATAAAATCAGGAAAAAAAATACAAAATGAAATACAAAAAATAAATAAAAGAAATAAAAATGAAAACAAAAGCAATTAAAAGGGGCTGCCTCAATAATGCCTAATTGGGCCATTTAATTGACTTCACCCAGCCCAAACCAGTGTCACGCCCGTCCAGGTCTGCCCCAAACCCGGCCTTCCCCCCCCCTAGTGAAACGGCGTCGTTTTGTCAAGGAGCAATCCCAACCGTCGAGGATCTTTGATCCAACGGCTGGGAAGTGGGTTAGTTTTGATATATTAATGTCGGAATCTACCCCCCTACCCCTCATTCCTCATCTCAGACCACCCCTGAATTCGCCGGCATAACGCCACAGTTCACCGCCTTGGACCGCCGCCGGAAATCTCCTCACGGCGGCAGCCGGTCTCCAAACAGTCCCAAATTTACACCGCGCCATCCTCTCACCCTCCTCTTTCTAAATCCCCAAGCCTTTTTCTTCGAATCATAGTCGATTTCTTCGAATCTTCAAATTTGTGGACGCCGCCTCCGCCGCCTACGGCGGCGTCGCTTCCAAACCCGTCCAAACTAACACCCCTGAACCGCCTTGTTCTCCTCTTTCCAAACCCCCAAACCCCGTCCCTCGAATCCCCGCCGAACTCCCCGAATCTCCGATCAAAGTTCCGGCCAAAACCCTAAAGTCCCCAAATCCTCCCAAAATCGATACCCCTTTAACCACCAGACCTCCCTCATCATTAACTCATACTTAGAAACCCTCGAATCTGCCCGGAACATTACAAACTCTGAATCCCAAATTCCGGCAGAACCCTAACTCAGAAAAGCTTGGGGATTTTGGACCGTAATTTCCCTAATAACGTGTTTTCTTTTGAAAACACACGATTAGGGATGTTACGTGTCAAGAATCCCGGAGGATTCAAACAACAATAGCTGGTCAGAGTTCGTCCCATAGTCAGTCGAATGCTCAACATCAGTAAGTTTTGTTTGATTCTGTCTTTGATTCTGTATGTGCTTTCATCCTGCTCTTGTAATTGTTCTTAGCTTTAGCTTAATTTTGTTGGGTTGATTTAATCCTGTTTTGTTAATTTTAGGTTTTAGTTTAATTTTCTCGTTTTGAATCTGTCTTGCTAGATGTTTGTTTTCAGTTTATGATTCATTGTTATAATCCTTAATTCTTTATTAGCCGTCTTAGTCAATTCTGTTTAGGATTTGCTGATTTTAATTTTTGTTCTAATATTTGATTTGAATTAGTCTGGTCAGTTAGTCTCGTTTAATCAGTAGTTATCATTACTAATGCCTTAATTCAGTGTTTAGCATTAATTAGCATTGATAGGTTTTAGTTTAGGATGGTCTGGTTTAGCTCAGTAATTCCAAGAGGGTTCAAAGGGTAGTTTAGGCATGGAAAAGGGTAGTTTCATTAAGATTGGTAATTTTAGAACCAAGGTAAGGATAGAATAGGAATTGTAATGGGTATAGAACCTTCTAGGATGGACTATAGTGCATATTTCAGTAAACTTAGGGTAGTTACTTGTGTAACAAGTCAGAAAATAAAGGATAAAAATAGAATTAAAATAGGGACTAATGGGTAAAGGGAAAATCTGAAATTGGACCCTAGGTTCACCTATAAATAGGCATTCATTTGCCTTGATTCACAAGTTTTTGGGGAGCCCTCAAATTCCCCCAAAAATAGCTTTATGCTTCCGAAAGCTAATTGAAATTCGAATAAGAAATCCAGATCTGAAACTTTCTTTGTCATCTTAGAAAAACCAAAAAATATACATAAAGTAAAAAAATACAAAATCACTGTTATATTGCAAGTTCTGTGGATCACTGAACAGTTCTGCCTGAAAATTACTATTGTTTGACTACTGTAACTCGGAGTCTGTTTTGGTTTGTGATCTCGAGTCAATTTGGAGTGATATTAAGGCTGTTTGGCTTGGTTTTGAATACTGGAGCTCATCAACTCTTAAATCTGGCTATGTTGTTGCTGGTTGATGGTTTAGTGATCTGCTGTGGTTGTCGTTGCTACTGCTAATCTGTTGTTACACTGGTTGTTGCTGATCCTTCCTTTCTCTTCTGTTTCATTGCACCTTCAGGTACATGTTCTCAATTCTGACTTGATGTAATCGAAGGGGAAATGTTATAAAGTGTTCGCTCATTTGCTCCCGGAAAGCACGTCTGTTTGGGATATAATATGTTGACAGTTAATTAGATACTAGACATGATTGTTTAATTCAACTCTAACTCGTATTCATTTAAGTGAATTGTTTTGGACTGTTAAATCTGAAATTATGTAGTAGTAATCTAGCATAGTTATGTATGTGCTTTAGTTTAGTGTTGTGTTAGCAACAAAAACATAAATCTGAAATGATTTAGATTTACAGTTGATTCTGATATTAGCATGTGATGTCCATGACCATTGTGACTCCAAGTTGAATATACATTTCTAACTATTGCAGTAGCTAGTATAGGGAACTAGTTAGTAACGTTAATAATACGGACAACCGGCTGTAATTGTTCTGTGATCAGACATGAGTGAAACACGGATTAAGTCCACAAAATTGTTCACGCTAACAATTAAGTACTTAGTAATTTGCCTATCGTCTTTAGTATTGTTTAAAATAATGTGGTCTAATCCTCCATTAGAAATCAAACAATTGCTATCTTGTGCATTTGAATAAAGTAATTTGGGATAATTTGGGAGGCAAACTGTTGAACAAATTGTTGGTATGCCAGACTTGGGGGTTCGATCATCCGTTCTTCCTTATGTTGCCTGATTTAATTCGTCTGCTTTGGGCCGCCCTCAGGCCCAATTCGTAGCTATTGGAAATATTGTCTAGTGTGCACGTACAATGTGGCTTGGCCTCTTTGGACCCAAATCATTTTAAGTTTTTCCTTTTAAAAATAAAATGAGACGAGCCTCGTTAAACCAGATGAATAAACTACGGGGCCCTCAATAAATGTTATAAAATACTTAGAATTCGGGTGAACCGTTTAGCGAATTTCACGGTTTTCCCCAAAGATAATAAAAGCGTAGTTGCTTTAGGCGCGCATTTTAATAATATTACCTTCCTTAATGCGGGTGCACATTTATGTGACCCAAATCTAAATCTCAACGAAGTCGGAATGCGTCAAAAGCCACGGGCGCACTGGTGTGACGTGGTTCGAGACACATTTTCACGACGTTGCAATTCCTATTAAAAAGATATAAAATAAAAGCGGTTAAAATAAAAGGCAAACATGTTAGAATATGTTTAGAAAATCAGATAAAAGCAAATACAACAGTTGAGCGACCGTGCTAGAACCACGAAATCCGGGAATGCCTAACACCTTCTCTCGGGTTAACAAAATTCGTTACTCGGAGTTCTGGTTCGCAGACTGTTAACAGAGTCATAATTTCCTCGGATCGGGATTCAACCGGTGACTTGGGACACCATTAATCTCCCAAGTGGCGACTCTGAATCTTTTAAATAAATCCCGTTTCGATTGTCACTTCAAGTTGGAAATAACTCCCTTATTATCATATCCCTTCACGGGGTGTAGTAGAAAAAGGAGGTGTGACAGTCTTGTTCTTCTTGATTGGGACTGTGTAGTGGTGAGTTGACTGGTGATGGTGCTGGTGTTGATGGAGTTGGAGGTTCCAAGAGTGGGAGAAGTGTTTGTGGATTTGTACAGGGCTGAATCCAGGGTTTTGATGGGGTAGGGGGTGGATAAAAGGGCATGCGAATGAGATGGGGATATAGGTAAGTAGGATCCCATACTGGAGTTGGAAGATTGAGGGGTTGATATGGTGAGAGGTGTGGAGCTTGCATCATTGACCAGTGATATCTTGCAAATAGTTCTGTCCCTAGCTGCATTCCTTCCATTATTAATTGATCAAGGTCACGTGGATTGTTGATTAGGATTGTCACCTCTTGGTGATTGACTTCCATGGTGAAAGTTAAGGCATGATTCTGGAGCCCCGTTTCTAGCCAAGATACCAGAGTTAACGGTGCTTGTGGTGATTGAGCTGTGTAAATTATCGTGTTGGGCTCCATTATCAAGTAAGATGGAGGAAATGAGATTGGATTCTGAGAGTGGACTAGCCGGTGTATACTCTGGCGTTGGGGGTGTGGTTTTGACCTTCTTAGATAATTGAGGTTGTTGGCTTGCATTGTGTAAATTAGTGGAAATTGTTGAATGACTGATTGATGAAGATAAGATCGAGTTGGGAGATGAAATTGCAGCATGCAATATAGGAGGAGGAGTGTGAGTGGAGGATATTGGCGGTTTGATTGATGGAGTTGGTGTTTGTGTGTTTGATGGAGAAAGAGGGATGGTAGTGGAGGTATCATGATGATGTTTCTGCATGGAAGGTAGACTAGGGTTTGAAGAGGTCGAAGGAGGAGAGTTAATAAGTGTTCTGTTTTTCTTGTGTGTTGTTTGTGTATTTTTGTTTAGGTTATTAATTGTTGCTGACTGAATGGTGTGTGAGGGAGAGATTGTGTCTTGCATGTTAGGGAGTTGGTCGTGTCTTCTTGCATGCAAGTTGATAGGTTATGGTGGAGGTTGGACCAATTGTGATTGGGCCGAGTTTGAAGGTAAGTTGAGGTGTGTTTGAGTGGTATTTTGTTTATGTGTAGAATTGGTTAATTCCGGATTAAGGCAATTAACAGTTATGGTGTCTTCAATAACCAGTGGATTAAAAGGATTAACATTATTAGTATGAGGACTTTCTTCCACAGATGCAACTTGTTTTGTGTGAGATTTAGACGAGTAATTAAAATTATTAAGTGACAGTTTTGTAAATGGAAGAGTAGCAGTAGTATTAGTCCTATCCATAGGCATACCGTAGTGGCGTGTATTCCCTTTGGTGTAGTTAAATTTCCTAGCTGAGTTAGTAGGAAACTTAACAATCTTCCATTCATCAGTGCTTGGTACAGTGGTACTAGTAGGATTAGAATTCCTGGATTGATTTATAGTTGAGATGTCATTGGAATTAGGTTTAGTTTTGTAAGAACAAACTAATTGATTATGTCCCATTCGACCACAGTTAATGCATAACAAATTTAGGCCTTCATATAAAATAATTTGTTTATGATGGCCACTAAAAATATGAGTGCAAAGTGGTTGGTCTAAAGGAACCTGAACACACAACCTAGCATAACGTCCCCTTATTGTTGAAGAAGTACAATTATCAATGGCTAATAATTTCCAAATTTTATTTCCCAACTTCTGCAATATCTGGAAATCAATAAAACTCAGTTGGTAACTCAGGTAGACGTAGCCAAATAGCAGAGTAATCGATTTTTGTTTCAGATGCCATGAAACTTGGTTCACATTGTCGAACAGATAAGAAATGATTTAGTATAAACCAAGGTCCATCTTGTATAGCATGTATCTTATTTTCCTCCTTCTGAAATTTAAGCAAGTAAAAATCAGATCCTAAATCTATAAGCGGTAGATTCTTAGTAGGTTTCCATAAAGCATAAATTTTTTGCCTCAGTAATTGGTGACCTATTTTTTGACCATATAATTTTATAATCACTGCATGTTTCTATGGATTGTAGATTCGTTCCCTTTTTTCAAGAGAAAGTGGAATAAAGATATTTGGATCAGTTGGTGCATCCAGTTCATCACTTACCACCTGAGAAAACAAAGACGGATCAGTTGAGGTAGAAGTAGGAGCTGATATATTATGTGAAAGTAGAGTGTGAAGATAAGATGTTGGAAGGGGTTTGGATGATTATGCATCATAGTCAGTTGGATCAATAATCATATTATTATCAAGCGGCGGGGAAGAAATAACTTTGAAAGATTGTAAAGGTGAGGAAGATGGAGGAGTGAAGATATCCGGTGGTTTAGGTTGGATAGACGAGGGTGGTGGTAAGTTATTGTTTGAGAGAATTTCTTGGAACATTCTTGATTCCCAATTTAATGCTTAGTGGTGAAACATTAAAACTTTGATTTCGACGAGATCTCACATGCCTAGAGTGGTAAATAAGAGTTAAAAAATTTATTTTTGGACCAAGGCGATAGAGAAGAGTCGTTGGCAAAGAGTTGGAGAGTGCTTCATGTGACGTCTATGTGGGGGTGATTTCTTGATACTTCTAAGTAATTTTTATTGCATAATTTTCTTAATTTTTTTCTTTGATTCCAAAGTCTACTTTTGCTAGAAATTGTAAGTTGATAGGAGAAGAATATTCACAATGTCCACAGAAAGTTATTACTACATGATTTCTCTAATTGTTCCTTATTGTTTTTGTTTTGATCTCAAAGTTCAATTTTGCTGGAGAGCCTTTGTTCACAAGAAAATATAAATCATTTTGACAAATGTGGAGCATGTTCAAGTTATTAGCTTTGTTTGAGGATTAATATTTTGCTATCTTTTGTACAAATTATATAATACTTGAGTTGAGATATAGGTGCAAAGCACGTACATATATCTAGTTGTATTAAAAGCGATAAGGCCCTTAGCGAAATTTTTTCCTATAGCGAAATTTTTTCCTACAAAACTAAAATTCAGACTAGACAAATAGTCTTTCAGTTAGTATCCTAATATTTATGAATATTAATTAATTAATTTTTCTAATATTTACGAATACTCATTTAATTATTTCTATAATATCTAGTAATAGCCATTTAATTATTTTTCTAATATTTAGGATTTTAAAATTAATTCAAGTTTTATACATTAAATCTTTCCTTATTTGAACTTTATATATACTTTTATATTTATGAATTAGAAATTTATAAAGATTTTAGTTAAAGAGAATATTACGAAAAATGTCCAAACTTACCCATCTCTTTCCTTTAATCACAGTCTTACCAAAACAAGCCAAGAGCATATAAAAATTAAAAACTCCAGATAAATAAGGAACTTTCTTTCCGGGACGGAAAGAAAATTTCATGGATGAGGTAGAAAATAAGGGAAAGAAACACAAAGAAAATATAACATTTCAAAAACCTCTCTACCTGCATTAGGTAGGCGTAAGGTCTGTGTACAGACTAACCTCCCCAGACCCCACATGTTATGATCAATTTGGGTTTGTTGTTGTTGTAAAAACCTAAGAAATAACGGTCGTTTTCAATATGTATGGTTGAAATTCATTGCAAACATATAGATGAGTCAATATACAAAATTTGAGGAAGATTAGATGTGATCTGTACTAGTTTTAAGTCAAAATTTGTAGTTAAAATCGAGTTTCTAACTTTCTTATGACATGAATCAAACATTTATCTCATATTCAGATATACATGAATATACAAGAGATACACAAGAGATACACATTTAATACAAATGTGATTTATAAAAGATAGACCTGAGATACACAGTGAGATACACATATCTTCTTCTTCTATGTGTCACAATCCAGATCTTTCACTGGAGCTATGGTGACGCCAAAACTAGGCAAGCCGTCATCTATTATGAGGTAAGTTATTCTATCTTGTTGTAAGATAAATACAAGAGTTACGTATGGATTTAAACATGAATTTTTGTAGAAATTGTGGGATTTGGATGTAAACCTAGAATTTGGTACTTTCTATTTTGACCACAAAATTGGGCATGAAATTAGGAATAAATTATATATTTGAGTCTATAGTGTTATGGGTAAGGTTTATCTTCAAAAAATTACGGAATCCGGGCACGTGGGCCCAAGGTTTGACTATATTGACTTTTCGAGCGGAGTTGAGAATTGTTATAAATTGATTAATTATGAGTATTAAAGTTTATTTTTATTGGTTTTCACGTTGTTTTACTAGTTTCAGATCGATACGCATCGGTTTGAGGTGTTAGAGAGGCATTGGATCAGGTTATGGAACTTCGGAGCAAGGTAAATCTCCTGTCTAACCTCGTGAGGGGTGGAATTACCCAATAGGTGTTATATTTGTCATGTACTACATGCTATGGGGGCTACACACGTATGAGGTGACGAGTGTCCGTGCGTATGCTAGAATTTTTTATTATGTTCGGGTAGACTTAGACTAACACCGTGCTTTAATTGTACTATCTAAGTTATTCTTGCCTGTTTTATGATTTAATTTGCATTATGACATGAGATTAGACTGGTGTAGAGTAATGGACTCGTTATTTTAGATACTTGACGAGCTACTTGATTAGCCGTAGAATTTGTACTTCCCTTACGAATTTATCCTGTGTTGTGCGTATTCATAAAAAGTTATCCCCAATTTGATAATTCACATTTGTATTGGTGCGTGGGGTCAAGGACCCGTGAAAGCTTCACATTCTAATGGGATCGGGTTGGACGCCTCAGCAGTACTTTTATGTGATCGGTCGTTCGCCTCGGCAGTATCATGTATCAAACTCTCATGGGATTGAGCCATTCACCTCGGCAGGATGTATCATACTTTTATGGGATCGGGCCGTTCGCCTTGGCAAAATAATACACTCTTATGGGATCGGGTCGTTCGTTTCAGTAGTTCTATGAAACGCTCTTACGGGACCGGACCGCTCGTCTCGGCAGAATCGTGCATAATATTTGATAAGAAATTAGTGCACCCATGAGTTTTCCTAACTTGAGACATGACATGTTATCCAGTATTGACCAATAAGTATTCCATTTGAGGTAGTATCCGATATTTGAAGACCTTGTGTTTACTGTTCAGTTGAGGATCGTATTACGTACCTATATCTCTTTCACTATTTATTTATCATGTTTCATACATGTTTATTTTTATTATATTAGATCTATTGGACCTCTTGTAAGTTTCAATGTCAATCCCTCGTCACTACTTCTTGGGGGTTAGGCTAGATACTTACAGGGTACGCGTTGATTAACGTACTCATGCTACAGTTTTACACTGATTGTGCAGGTTATGAGCACGTGATTTTTGCCCTATATGAATTACTCCCATAAATTCAAGAAGATAAATTCTTCCCATTATTTGCTATTTCTTAGAGTCTTTGTAGCACTTTTGCTAATTGTTTGCATTTTTTCTATGCATGTTTGTTTTATTTTAATTCATGAAAATCCAAAAAATACCATGCATTTGCATTAGGATTTATTTTTTATATTTTTAGGTTAATTAGCAATTAGTTGTTTTATAGAAATGAAAAAATCACAAAAAATGGCTCATTTTGCATTTTTAGCCTTTTAATATTAAATTGGTCATTTCCTCTTTTAATTTAGGAGTAATTAACTTTCATAAATATCTTAGTAGATAATTAACTTAATTCCATAGTTTAATTTAGTTTAAGAGTTAATTTAGGATTTAATTTGATTTGAAAAAAAGGGAAATAAAAGAAAGCAATTGAAATTAAGAGGAAAATAATTAAGAAGGTGGTCTTTTGGGCCAAATTCGCATCAGCCCGGATAATTTCGCATCAAACGCGTCTCAATCTGGCCCAAACCCAGCCAATACCCGGTCCAGTCCCACTTTTCCAACTAAACGATGCCGTTTCGGAACCCCTCCATCTCAACCGTTGGATTAATTAGATCCAACGGACCGGAACTCCTCACCCTACCCAAATATATATGTCCGAACTGAGGCACCCCCCATTCCACCTCCCCTTCCATTCCCGTCTCTCACATTCAGAGATCCAAAACCCTAGCAGCCGCCCAAAATCCCCAAACCTTCATCGGCCGTCGTCGCCACCCCAAACCCCTCCATCTTCTAACCAGACAACCCCCACACTTCCCTCATCTCACATCTCCCTTCAATTACATTAGAGATCCCACCAAAATCGGTGAATTTCAGATCTAAAGCGCCCAGAAGAACCCTAGGTCTCGCCCTGTGTTTTCCTTTTTGGTTCAGCAAGGTCGAGTGAACCCAAACCGTCATTAATTGTTTGTCTTTTGTTAAGGAAAATCGATTAATGACAGTTGAAGGTTCATTTTCTTCTACAAAAGGGCTATTCGAGTTCATACGGATTTTTGCCTGAAGCCAGGTATGGGGTAATTTCCTTAATGTCGATTGGTTTCCTTTTGATCTTCTCCTCTTTTTCTTTCCATTTTATTTCTTAAGAAGTTTTGGTTCTTGTTTGATTACATGATGTTTCTGGATGTAAGTTCATTAGTTAGTTTATATGCCTAATTGTTAATGACAATCGATTTCATAGGGTGTGAGTTTAAGTTGGTTTCTATTCGTGAGGTTTTCTTCTTTCTGCTCTTTTAGTTTATGATGGTCAATCAATAGTTAGGTTTCATTTTATGCTTGTTAAGTGATTCTGGAACAGAAACATTAAGGCTAGTCAAGTGTAGTTCATCGTTTGCACTAAATTTTTTGAGTTCATGTTTGTGTGAGAAAGGTCTTAGGTTTAATTCAAGGCGTAGTTGTATCCGTTGGTTCATTCAAGCATGTTTTAGAATCATCAATTTTCCAGCATTTCTGAAAGTTCCATTTTTAGGGTCGTGTAGCTGACTAGTTCTTAATGGATCAATTTGATTCAACAGTTGTTTTGAGGTTCCTTTGTTTTCAATCCATTTGAAGAGATTAGCATGTTTGTTTGTTGTTTGTGATTATTCAGAACTTTCAGGGTGTTAGTTGAATAATTGGGAACTTCAAGGGGTAGTTTGGGGACTGTTTAACCTGGGGAATCTTTTAATAACTGAGTGGGAAGCTTCCTAAATGGACAGCTGCCCAAAATTGTTAGGAAAAACATGCTGAAAAATAAAAATATCTGAAAGAAAAGGACAGCTGTACAAAAGTTAGTTTTAAAAGATGCCCTGTGAGGGTATTTTGGGGAAATCACATTACCTTGCCTTGGAAGGCACACAGCAGACCCCGCCTTATAAATAAGGCTTTTCCGCTATTGAGCACACACTCTCACACCCTGAAAATACCTAAAAAATTCTCTTCATTTTCCGAATTCAGAAGACTATTGAAAATTGGATTTTAATCTCACTGTAGCGGTAGTTAAAGAGTTTGAAAAGGTTTTTCTGCACTATCTGGTGTTCAAATGGCTTAATGGAGTTGGTTTTTGCTGTGTTGACCTGCTGAAAGTGCATCTGCTTCTGCTGCTGATCTTCTCACTTTTTCTTTTGCTCTACATTGCACTAGGTACTCTTTTGAACTGTGACTGGAAATGAAGTCTGATTGAGTTTTTGTATGAAGATCTGTAAACCAAGCTGAAGTTAAATGACAAACATTAGTCCCTGTTGTTGATTACTGCTTGACTCTGTCATGTTTTAGTCATGTTTTTCTAGTCTAGTTTATTTTGCATACTTCATTCCCTGATATAACATTTGGTTTAGGTGCTGGATTTGGACTTTGTTTGAATATAGTTGATTCAATAGTGTTTTTAGACTTAGTGTAATATGTGTTAATTGAGGACTCCGACTCTTAGCCTAATTAGTGTGATACGTGTTAGTCCAATGATTTCAGAGTTGTCACTTAGTTCTTCGTTTGCTCGTGTATGAGCATCTTGCATTTTAAAAGGACTTTCGAATGGGATTTGAGTGAGAGTTTTCCTGTTGAATCCATGATGTCAAACATGTACATATGTTTTGAGGTCCTCTCAAGTATTCTGATGAAAATTTAAGTAAGAGTTGGCTGTGTTTGATGGTTAGACCAATTGTATGAATGGTAATGATGCTCCATGGAAGATTCATTAAGTGTTTTAACTTCAGTAGTGATTAGTAATGGGTCTGTTGTTGTTTGGCATGAAATGTTATATTTTGGTAACATAGGAAAATAGATTTCTTTGGCAAGTAGACTCGAGGTGTGCCATAAATAAAAATAGATAACCCATGGCCCTCGGATAATTAATTTTAATTTTTTAGAAATCGGGATGTGCCATTAGCGAACTTTCCATGGCCCTCGCAAACTTGAAAGTGCGTAGTTGCTTTAGGCGCGTAATATAAATTAACTTCCTTAAACTCGGGTGTGCATTTCATGTGATCCAAATTCAAATCTCAACAATGTTAGATAAAATATGTCGCGGACCGCGGGTGCATTTCATCTGGCGTGGTCCAAGGCGTGTTTCAAATAGCGTTGAATCTTCTTAAAAATGATTAAAAGCGGTTAATAAATTAAAATCTACCATCGGCTAAAACATGTTTTAAAATCAGATAATAGGCCATTAATAACAGTTGAGCGACCGTGCTAAAACCACGGAACCCGAGAATGCCTAATACCTTCTCCCGGGTTAACACAATTCCTTACCCGGATTTCTGTGTTTGCGGACTATAAAACAGAGTCAATCTTTCCTCGATTCAGGATTTTAAACCGGTGACTTGGGACACCATTAATTATCCCAAGTGGCGACTCTGAATATATAAATAATCCCGTTTCAATTGTCACTTTAATTGAAAAAACTCCCTTATACCCTTTACGGGGTGTAGGAAAAGGAGGTGTGACAGCTCTGGCGACTCTGCTGGGGATCGAACCCAGAACCTCTGGTTCAGGGTTCAGAATTCGAGCATAGAATAATTGTTATATTTGGCTTTATATGACGACCCGGCTGGCTGTCATAAGAATTAATGCCCCGTTCCCCTATTAACTGTTTTCCCCAAGTTTATTTCTGCTATTTTGATTTTCCGGGATGTTCGGTTTTAAGTTTTGGAGAGTTTTGGGACACTTAGTCCCTAAATGAGAGCTTAAGTGTTGGAAAGTTGACCATAGTCGGAACAGTATGAAGACGGCCTCGGAATGGAAATCTGATTGTTCCGTTAGCTCCGTTAGGTGATTTCGGGGTTAGGAGCGTGATCGGAATGTGTTTTGGAGGTCCGTAGCTAATTTAGGCTTGAAATACCGAAGGTTGAATTTTTGAAGTTTCCGGTCCGATAATGAGAATTTGTTCCAAGAGTCGAAATGGAATTCCGGAAGTTGGAGTAGCTTCGTAGTGTTTAATGTGACGTGTGTGCAAAATTTCAGGTCATTCAGACGAGGCTTGATAGACTTTTTGATCGAAAGTGTGTTTTTAGAGTTTTTGAAATCCTTAAGGTTGAATCCGATGAAAAATAGATGTTTTGATGTTGTTTTGAGCGTTCTGAGGGTTGGAAAAAGTTTGAATGATGTTATGGGATATGTTCGTAGGTTTGGTTGAGGTCCCGGGGCCTCGGGTGTGTTTCGGGTTGTATCGCGCTCTTATTTGATGTTTACACGCCGTTTCTTTGGACATAAAGGGGTACCATATTAAGCAAATGAGCTCCAAATTAAGTTTTTATTAAACCATTAGATCCGTATCGTAATTATGGAGGCATAGCAAAAAGAATCGTCGAATTTGGACATCGTATGAGGGAGTTATGCTCATTTCCGTGTCAGGAAAAAGTGCTGGTTGCTGTCATAACCGCAGATGCGGTCATTTTTCCGCAGATGCGGAAACTGCTAGAGGCAGTGGGGTTCTTTTAAAAATCGAAGTTTGGCTCATTTTCACTTCATTTCTTCCATGAGAGCCGATTTTGGAGCAACTTTGGAGTGCCATTTTCATCACCAAGCATGAGGTAAGTGATCTCTACTAGTTTTGAGTATATACAACGTTTATATATGGATTTAGGCATGGAAAATTGTAGAAAACTTGGGGTTTGAGGGAAAACCTAGAAAACTAGTATTCTTGGATTTTGACCACGATTTTGGGTATGGAATTTAGAGAAAATCATATATTTGAGTTCCTGAGGCTATGGGTAAACTTTATCTTCAAAAAATTTCGGATTCCGGGCATGTGGGTCCGAGGGGCGTTTTGGTCATTTTACATAATTTCGCATATTAGCTTAGAACTTAATCGTAGATTCAGCTTCTTGAAGTATTATTTACATTATGAAATGGAATTGAATAGATTTGGGCCATTTGGAGTCAGATACTCGTGGCAAGACCGTGGTTTCTAGTTGATTTGAGCTGGTTCAAGGTAAGTGCCTTGTCTAAGCTTGTGTGGGGGACCTTCCCCTTAGGATATAATGTTTGATAATTGAAATGCCTTGATGTGAGGTGACGAGCGCGTACTTGAGCTAATTGTTGAAAAACCCAGTTTTATTTTTTAGTATTTAAGCTGAGTTCCTTTCCTTCCTGTTTATTCTACTTGCGACTCTAGCCTGTTGTTAGTTTAGAAAAGCATGTTTAGTTGACTTAATTGCCTTTTTGTTTAAACTGCTTTAATTGCATTACGTGAAGAATGTTAGACTAGAATTAACTGTTTACTTCATATGTATTTAGCATTTCATTGAGTATCCTTGTGTTGCTTCTGTGTGTTTTAATTTGGGACTACGGGACGGCATCCCGGGAGACCCCCTGTACGTATTTATGATCTGGACTGAGGTGTGGGATACCAAGAGATCCCTGGCACGTATATTGAGGATACCAAGAGATCCTCGGTATACCAAGAGATCCCTGGCATATATTGAGGATATCAAGAGATCCTCGGGATACCAAGAGATCCCTATCATACATTGAGGATACCAAGAGATCCTCGGGATACTAAGAGATCCCTGGCATATATTGAGGATACCAAGAGATCCTCGGGATACCAAGAGATCCCTAGTGTGTATATATTGAGGATACCAAGAGATCCTCGGGATACCAAGAGATCCCTGATTATTATCCCTGTTGTGAGTGGTGTTAGCTGGTGATTTGTCTTTATATTCTGTTTCCGTTATTGAACTCTTATTATCATGTATAGACTCTTACTGTAGATTCTCAATTATATTGTTTATCTTAACCTATCACTATTATTATTATTTACCTCGATAGGGCCCTAACCTTCCTCGTCACTACCCGACCGAAGTTAGGCTTGGCACTTACTGAGTACCGTTGTGGTGTACTCATGCCTCTTCTGCGCATGTTTTTCATGTGCAGATCCAGGTACTTCTTCTCAGGCTTATCATCCTTGAGGGAGGCGACTACTTAGAGACTTCGAGGTACATCTTCCGTGTCCGCAGACCGAGGAGTCCCTTTCCATTCCTGCTTTTAGTATTTTAGCCCTTCTGTACCATCTGTTCTTATTAGACAAAAATTTCGGAGTTAGAGCTATGTAGTATTTCTCTGTCTTAGCTTGTGATTCGTGGGTTTCCGGGTCTTGGATGGGATATTGGTTTTGAGACTTATATATGTATGGTGAATGCCGAGTGGCACATTTACCACTATTATTGCTTTATTTTTATTCTTAAATCATTTTATTTTCCGCAAGTTTGGTTATCTTTCGCAATTTAGGCTTACCTAGTCGTAGTGTAACGACCCGACCGGTCGTTCTGAGCTTTTGCACTTTGATCGCTAGTTCTCGGGCATGACTTGCCCCGTGTTATGACTAATGTAGGTCGTTGGTTTTGGTTTCAGGAAAATTTGGAATGAATTTGAAAGGACAGTTCAGTTGAAAGCTTTAAATTTGAAAGGTTTGACCAAGAGCTGACTTATTTGTATATGAGCTCGAATCAGAGTTTTTATGATTCGGTTAGCTTCGTTGGGTGATTTATGACTTAGGAGCGTGATCAGAATTGATTTTGGAGGTCCGGTGTAGAATTAGGCTTGAATTGGCAAGGTTAGTATTTTGGTGATTTTCGATTGATAGGTGAGATTTTGATCCGAGGGTCGGAATGGATTTCCGAGAGTTGCTGTAGCTTCGTTAGGTGATTTAGGATGTGTGCGCAAAATTTCAGGTCATTCGGAGGTGTTTTGTTCGGGTTTTTGATCAAAGGCGTAATTCGGATGTTTTAGAAGAACTTAGGCTTGAATCCGATGTAATCTGATAGTTTTGGTGTTGTTTGTGGTGTTTTGATGATTGGAGCAAGTTTGAATGATGTTTTAGGATGGGTTGGCACTTTTTGTTGAGGTCCCGGGGGCCTCGGGGTTATTTCGGATGGCCATCGGGATGAATTTGGACTTGTGAGATTTCTGAAGATTGCTGATATCTGGTATTTCCGCATCTGCGGAAAAGGGGCCGCAGATGCGGTTCCGCAGATGCGAAATAAGGGTCGCAGGTGCGAAGTTGGCCAATTGAAGAATTTCCGCAGAAGCGGATTAATTCTGCCGGTGCAATATCCGCAGGTGCGAACTTTGACCGCAGAAGCGGTCCGCACGCTTTAGAGGAGTTCCGCAGGAGCGGATGTTTGACCTCATAAGCGGGGTCCGTAGAAGCGGGACTCGACCGCAAAAGCGGTCCTGGGCATAATGAAGGTCCGCAAAAGCGGAGGTAGAACCGCAGAAGCGGTAGTCGCAAATGCGGTAAGGCAACTGCAGAAGCGAAAGTGCCTGTTCAGAGGAGGGTTTTAAAAGCTCATTTTGTTCCGCGAGCTAAGGGCTATTTCCCCCATTTTTGATCAACCTTGGGAGCTTTTTGGGAGAAATTGCAGTGGATTTCGACTAGGTGTGATTGGAGGTACGTTCCTTGACCTTATTGCATGATTTAGTGGTAGAATTAACATAGAAATTTGTGGAAATTCATAAAAACGGGGAAAAGCTAGGGCTTGGAATTTGGTATTTCAATGGAATATTGATGGGTCATTTGGACTTGGATTTGGGAGTTCTTGATATGTATGGACTCGTGGCGAGATAAGAAATCTGATGGTGTTGATTTTCTGATTTTTCGAGAAGTGGGCCTGGGGCTCGGGTTTTGCAATTTCGTGATTTTCGATATTTTTCGATTGGGTTATGTTCCCTTAGCCTGTTGTGATGTATTCGCTCTGATTTTGGATAGATTCAACGCGCGTGGAGGCCGATTTGAGGGGCAAAAGCATCACGAGCTAGAGATTTCACTGGTTCGAGGTGAGTAATGATTGTAAATGATATGCTGAGGGTTTGGAAACCCGGATTTGCACATCATAGTGCTATATAGAGGTGACTTGCACGCCGGATAGCGAGCGTGGTGTAGAGCACCGCTGGGGATTGTGACTTGGTCCGTCCTGAATGTTGATTTTACCGCGTATTTGATTGAAACTTATTTGTTATTATCATGATTTGGGCTGATTGCCATATTTGGGCTTCGCGCCAATTATCTGAACCCTTCGGGGATTTTTATCACTGTTTCCTCACTATTTTGATATACTACTTGAACTCAGTCCTGTTGATTATACTGTTTTGCAAACTCAGCCGCTTTAACTGAACTTTGAGACTTAAATTATATTTCCACTATTGTTTGGGCTGAGCACTACTATTTTATTGATGACCGAGGGGCTTATGATGTTTCTGGACTGAGTGAGGCTTTCAGGCCTTGAGCGTGATATGAGGAGGCTTTCAGGCCTCGAGTGTATTTAAGGAGGCTTTCAGGCCTCGAGTGTATTGTGAGGAGGCTTTCAGGCCTCGAGTGCTATGTGAGGAGGCTTTCAGGCCTCGAGTGTTATGTGAGGAGGCTTTCAGGCTTCGAGTGTGATGTGAGAAGGCTTTCAGGCCTTATGTTATATGCCACGAGGTGGCTTGATATTGCGCTTGGGCCGTAAGGGGCCCCTCCGGAGTCTGCACACCCACAGTGAGCGCGGGTACCCATATGGATCGGGCTGCACGCCGCATCGAGATATGTGGATCGGGCTGCACGCCGCAGCGGTTACTATATGATACTGTTCTGAGAGAGAGAGCCCGAGGGGCTGAGAGTGATTCTGAGAGTGAGCCCGAGGGGCGAACTTTTATGTGCTCATCTTGCATATTTACTTGCCTCTTTCCCTGTTATACTGCGGTATTTGTGTCCGAGGGGCGGATTTTTCGGTGCTTATCAGCACTAACTGTTTTGAAATCATTTCGTACTTGTTGAAAAGATCTTTTTCAAAAGAGATTTAAATTGAGCCAAGATATTTCTAAAGATTTCACAGCTTCACTGTTTTCTCAAAGGATTGTACCCTGCTTCTATGCAGCATGTTGATTGCTTTACGTGATTTCTTATTGCTCAGTTGTTATTTACCTTTATTACTCACTGAGTTGGAGTACTCATTTTACTCCTTGCACCTCGTGTGTGCAGTTGCAGGTATTTGTTCACCCGGTAGCGGGTATTGGCTGTTTGGAGGCAGAGCTGTAGTAGTTTAGCGAGGTGACTGCCAGCGTTCGCAGCACCGTTTCTTTCTATTTTTATTCATTATTCCTGTTCAGTGTATTTCTAGACTTGTAAATGTAATTACATTCTTGTAGATGCTCGTGACTTGTGACACCCCGATTAGGGCTGTATTGGGTTGTATTTCCGCTAATTAATACTATTAAGTCATATTTATGCTGTTTAATTATGTTTAACTACTTTTGAAAAGACGAGTTGGGTTAGTTTGCTAACCACGTCTTCACAGAGGCGCCATCACGACCAGTGCGGGGGTTTGGGTCGTGACAAGTAGAGACTAGGTGCCGTCACGATGGTTCACGGAGGGCGAACCAGGGTCGTGACACTTTATTTATTATCTGGTTTTATCTACATGTTTGGGCCTAATGTGCTAAGTGTTGCTTCTTATCGCTTTGATATTGGGGAACTGTATATAGATTGTTACGAATCCCTCCCCTCTCTGAGTCTTCTAAATAATTTGAGAAGGGTGCACTTCGTGTAGCTTCTCTTCTGTTAGAGTCATATCCCAAATTAAGAACGAGGTTCGGACAAGTTACAAAGCCGATGAAGCTTCTGTATTTCCGGTACACTCCCCCCCTCGGCTAGAGCTGTCCGCTCGGGTAAGCCAGGTCTAGATTAATACACCCAGGTTTTAAACTTAGTATGACAAAACCTCATGCCGGATCCCTAGTACGAACGCTTGTTTGCATCATGTGCATTTGACTTTGGGGACTCAACACAGGGGTTGGGTCCGTCTAGGACAGGTGCACCTCAAATTAAAAGAACATTCTGATGCATTTTTGCTTGCCACTTGAGCATTTATTTGATTCAGACTGCATGTTGACCGGCTTCTAGAGTAAGGGAAAATTGAGAAAAAACCAAGTTGAGGTGAGAGAGAGGAAAATACTCGCATGTGAAAAAATCTGGTATCCAAAATACCCCGAAACATTGCCGAAATTTTCAGACAAAAGGCTATTTCAAAAAGTTTGTGTTTTCTAGTCGAACTACGCAAGTTTGATTCTCACCGGATGTGGGATACGTAGGCAACCCTCATCGGGTCCAACTACTTTTGCAAAAATAACCCAAAAATGTGAAGTGTCGCTGTTTTGTCATAAATAAATTAGATGGCGCCATTCTTGTCCAAAATAGCCAGAAATTCCCCAAAAGGCACCGGAAGGATGTTTTTGCAAGAATAGCCACCTAGGGTCCTTTTTCAAAATTTTTGTTGATTAACAAAGACAGCCCTAAAATGGATTTTTTATTTATCTTGAGGTGCTGAAGGGGCTGTATTCGCAAGGATGTTTTGTTTTAAATTTCGTGAATATGGGTGTTTTTCTCTTGAGTCGGAATAAATCACAGTCTTTTAATCAATCACCTTAAATAAATATGCAGGATGAGCACAATTGAAAATGAACCTTTCACAGTCCGCAAGATCCCCTTAGAACTACATATGTGGTGGCATGATTTGGGAGAGGTGAGCAGAAAAATTGTGATAAAAGCTTTGGGTGGTCTTGTTGGGCTCTTGAAGATTAAGCCGAGGAAGGATATAATGGGACCCGTCACATAATGTGTTCCATTTTGCTGATTTTGAGCTAACTCCTACACTTGAGGAAATTGCAGGCTACGCTGGTTTTAATGGGAATCCTAGAAATCAATACCCGGTGGCACCTAGAACAGTAACCCCTCATAAGTTTCTGGACTTGTTAAGCATCAGTCGGGAAGTTCAGGACAGAAATTTGGCCAAAGGATTCTGTACATTCTATTTCTTGTACTGATGTTACGGGAATCCCGTGGTTTTGAGATGCCAGACACCGGTCTTACTCACTCGGGAAACAAAGATAAGTGGGAAGCTCGACGAGGATTAGCTTTTATAGTGGCATTCCTGGGTATTTCGATTTGTCCCAAAAAGATGGAAACATAGAGTTGGGGCTTGTGGGGATAGCTGACTTCATGATTAAAAAGGCAAATGGCACCATTGTACCGATGATCTTGGCGGAGATTTACCAAGCTCTAACCATCTGCCGAGAAGGGGGAAATTTTTTGAAGGATGCAATATGCTTTTACAACTCTGGATGGAGGAACACCTTTGCTACCGTCTGGGATATATGAACTGTGGCATGATCGGTATTGAATGCATTGAAAAACATGAACAATGGGTGGAGGGTTATGAGTTCCCGGATGGTACAGAAGCATGGTATGCACACTTGAGCTCCCTGACTGCGAACAAGATTGAATGGACATTCGGTTGGCTCACAATCAGTAAAGTCATTTATATGTCGGCCGAGGTGTGTTTCCTTCTATTGATGGGTCTACGGAGCATTCAGCGTTTTGCCCCGCACAGAGTTCTACGTCAGTTAGGAAGGTACCAGACCATCCCGCATGATGAGGATTTGAGTCGGCAGGTCATTGAATTGGAACCGAAAGCTGCTTTCCCAGAAGAAAGGGTGCGTCGAATTTGGCATCAGTGTAGGTTCTTAGAGCCGAAGACTCAGGTACGAGATCTATCCAGAGGCGAGTTGGAGCCTAGTTACACTGCTTGGTACGACAAAAGATCCCGAGTCCATCAAGAGCCCGAACATCCCGCAAAAAGGCCACATGTCCAATAGTTCAATGATGGAGCGTAGGAGTAATGGGATTGGTTGGCCAAAGAAAATGAGTATAGGGCTACTATAAGCAAGCTGGAAAAGCAAGTCAAGGATCTTTGATTTGAGAATGGTTTGCAAGCCGCCGCGGATGAGGGCGAGAAGAAAACGCTAGCCAAAGAGAATGACGCCCTTCGAGGCCAAATTCTGGAAATGAAAATAGCAGCCGAAAACCCCGCCAGAAGTGCAAAAGATGAAAAGCTTATAGATAACCTTAGGCGGAAGGTAGGTGAGCATGGTTTTGATCTGAACAAGGTAGAGGGTGAACTAGCAAGGGCTCGAACAAAATTAGCTAAGAATGTGGAGGAACGAGCGCGCTTGGTTAAATAGTTAAAAGAGAAATATGACAATGAGGTCGTGGGGTTGAAGAAAAAGATCACCATCCTTGAGAACAAAATGACCAAGCATGCACGAGATTTCAAAAGAGAAAGAGAACACTGTTATGCAGCGATGTCGCAGTTAGAAAAAGATCTGCAACAACTTCAAGAACAAAATCATACAGCTGAACAAATTTTTGAAGTCAGGACCTGGCAGGTAGGGAGTTTGTTGCAAGAGAAGGGCATCATAAGGGAAAGGGTCAGAAGGATCGCCGACTACATCATAATGAAATGCAGTGAATGTGAAGACATGACTAGAACCACCTTCTTTGCTGCGGTAATGACCTTTGTCCGCCAGATAATCAGTGATTTAGAGCGTCTTCAAGGGGATCTCACGCATAGGCCCGTGGCGAGACCGACTGATGTCCTACGGGCCCCTGGAGCAATTGAGGCATTAATGTATTCATGATTTTCGTTCGAGCCTCTATTTTTCACTTTCTTTGTTGGAGTCTGTTAGTCTGTTTGCAAGTCTGTATTTTCATCTTTCTGTTGGAGTCTGTTAGTTCCCCTTTTCGAGTCTGTTAGTTTTTATGATTAAATTCGGTATGACGAGTCGTTGTAATCAAAACATTTTTATTTTATGAAAAATTTTAACATCCTAAAATATTTTTATTATTTCATCTTATGTGTTTTTTACACTTATCCCCCAGAACTATGCAAAGGTCTGATTCATGCGGCATCATGATACGTAGGCAATCCACATAGGATTCGATCATAACCAAAAAGAAAAAAAAAAGAGAAATAAAGGAGAAAAAAAAAGAAAAAAAAAGAAGAAAAAAAAAGAGCGAGAAAACAAGAAACTGTGGGAAGGAAACAATAGCAAAACAAGAGAGACAATGAGGGAATAAAAGAACAACGAGAAATCAAGCAATGAAAGGCAGGAGTGAAAAAAAATGTGGCAAAATGGAAATTAGAGAATGCCGGGATGACGCAAGCAACCGATCAAATGCATAATAGAAATGGTTAACCGTTTAGGTGCATTGCATCCCCAACATGTGGTTGCCTGTCTGTTAAGCCCTAATCACTAACAATTTTGTTGTTGTCATCAAGTTCAGGTAGGTGGTTAGTTTGTTCGGCGTTCTGGAAAATCATCCATACAACACTAGGTCCAAAGACAGGTGAGCGTGGCCTAGAAAGATTCGTGTCTATTTGCTGATGTTCAGTTGCCGGTGGGATTTAAGATGCCAAAGTTTGATTTGCATGACGGGCAAGGAGACCCGGTGGCCCATTTGAGGGGATTCACTAGTAAAGTGAGAGGAGCCAGTGGGAAAGAAGAGCTATTGATGGAATACTTTAGCCCGAGTCTGAGCGGCACGACATTCGAGTGGTACACCCATCGGGATCATAGCAAATGGTATACATGGGATGATTTGGCCCAAGCATTCGCTTGTCCTTTCCAATACAACCTCGAGATTGTTCCAGATCGTTTGTCTCTGACTAAGATTGAGAAGAAGCCTAGTGAAAGTTTCAGAGAGTACGATTTTCGTTGGAGAGAACAAGCGGCAAGAGTTGACCCTCTCATGAAAGAGAGCGAAATGGTGGATTATTTTTTGCAGGCCCTAGAGCCCACTTACTACAACCATCTGGTATCGGCCATAGGCAAGTCCTTCAACGAGGTAGCGAAGATGGGTGGCATGGTGTAAGAAGGGCTTAAATCAAACAAAATCATGAGTTACTTGGCTATTAACGCAACTACCCAAGCCATTCAGAACGGTACTGGTGGAGTGATTGGAAAGAAAAAGAAAGAAGATGTGGCGACAGTTGATTCAGGATCATGGTTTGGACCCAGGGGCCCATCACACCAATATACTCAGCCTCGACCCTATCACCAAACATACCCTCAAACCCCATATAATCCACCCCAGTATTACTTCCCATCACTGGACCCTCATTTTTTTGTCCACCACGCCAAAACATATACTCAACCTCCTGCCACGCACAATGGCGTGCGCCAGCCCCCCAAAATACCTACCCAGCTCTACTAAATGCTTACCCACCCCCATGAGCCTATCGAAACCCTGCCGGCCTAGTTTCTGGCCCAATCAAGCATTTCAGAACGAGAGGTTAAAGCGGAAGAAAACCTTCACCCCATTGGGGGAGTCCTATACTAGTTTGTTCCACAGACCGAGGCAATTGGATATGCTGAGGCCAATTGAGTCGAAATTGCCAAACCCTTCTCCAAAGAATCTTGATTACTCTGTAAGCTGTGAATATTGTTCTGGTACTCCGGGGCATGATACAGAGAAGTCCTGGCACTTGAAACGTGCTATCCAGGAGCTCATTGACACAAACCGAATTGATGTCCAAATGCCAGAGGCACCCAACATCAACCAGAACCCACTACCAACCCATCAGGAGAAAAACATGATCGAGGTAGTACATAAGGGAGGGGAACCCAAGAAGCCTTCACAGAGCGTCATGATGATTCGGTCTAGTGGGGTCAAGCCAGTTAAAAATCCAACAGTTGAAGGATCAGTGCACAGGTTGAGCGGGACAAACGGTGAACCATCTGCGGTAGTCAAGAAAGGGTCCCCAACTGATGGTGCAGCAAAACAAGAACAGTCAAAAGTGGTTGTGCCAGGAGTGGCAAAAAAGCCCGTCGTAATTGTAGAGGGTGCCCCTACAGATCCTGTCATCATCAAGCCTGTAACCCAGTTGCTACTAATCAGCACCAAAGTTATCCCGTGGAACTATGAACGGGTAATAGTGACCTATAAGGGGAAGGAAGTGAAAGAAGAAGTCAATGAGGCCCATGGATTAACTCGTTCGGGGAGATGCTTTGCCCCAGAAGATTAAAGAAAAGCTAAGGCATTTAGAGATAATACAGTTCTAGTAAAGAAAGCAGTCACCGAGGAAGAAGCGGAGGAATTTCTGAGAAAAATGAAGGCACAAGACTATTCCATCGTGGAGCAGTTGAGAAAGAAGCCTGCTCAGATTTCATTGTTGTCATTGTTAATCCACTCAGATGAGCATCGTCGGGCCCTAATGAAAATTCTGAACGAGGCTCACGTTCCTGACAAAATTTTAGTAAACCATATGGAAAAGATCGCCAACAAAATATTTGAGGTGAATAAGGTCACTTTCTCTGATGATGAGTTGCCTGTGGAAGGTACTAAGCACAACATAGCTCTCTATCTTACGGTAAAATGTGAAGATTCTGTGGTTACCAGGGTTTGGTTGACAATGGTTCCAGTGTAAACATTTTCCCCCTCTCTACTCTGAACAAGTTGAAAGTGGATGATGAGAGGATTCACAAGAACAGCATCTGTGTTCGGGGATTTAACGATGGAGGGAAAGACTCAGTTGGTGATATAGTGCTTGATTTGACAATAGGACCGGTGGAATTCACCATGGAGTTCCAGGTGCTGGACGTAGCCGTCTCCTACAATTTGCTGTTAGGTCGACCTTGGATTCATGCCGCCAAAGCAGTCCCGTCCACTCTACACCAGATGGTCAAGTTCGAATGGGATAGATCGGAGATCGTCGTGCATGGCGAGGATAATTTGTGTGCTCACAGTGATGCCGTTGTCCCGTTCATTGAGGTTGAAGATGACAAAGGGCCCTGGGTCTATCAGGTTTTTGAAACAGTGTCGGTCGAGAAAATTCCAGATGGGACATGCGTTAAAACAAAGGGCGTGGGCACCTCCAATGCCTATCCCGCGTCTCTCTAGGTATTTTGTCAAGCCCGGTGCCAGGAAATGCCCTGTGATAACAGTTCCAAGTTCTGTGGTTAACATTGATGAAGAGTTAATTGAAAGGTTCCAGAGGTTGTTCGATGATGCGAACATGGTGGAAATTGGAGAAGGTTCTAGCAAAGCAGATGTGCAGTTTGTCGGGCCGAATGCAAAGCTTAATAATTGGAAGGCTACTCCTCTCCCTACGCGGAAGGATTTTTTGTAGTTTGCTTTGATTTTCTTTCAGTTTATCTGGATTATTCCAGGGTTGTAATTCAGATTCTATGTTCTGTCCGTTTGGATGTATAAACCTTGTTATCTTTTATTTTCAATGAAATGCAATTTCCCTTTTCCATCATTCTTGATAGTTTTATTTTGTTTTTCTTTTCTTCCCTGTACAGTTCTTTTTATGATGGTTTCAATGACATGACATGCATGAGGAGTCTTCAGCCTCGTCTTAAAATTCGATCTAATTCTGAAATAATAATTCAAGATATAGAATGTGATGATGAATCAGAATATGATGAGGATGAGGCCTTTGAAGAGATAGTAAGGAACTAAATCATTTTGAAGAAAAACCCAAGCCTAACTTGAATGATACAGAAGCAATCAACTTAGGGGACCCAGATAATGTCAGAGAAACAAAGATAAGTGTCCATCTTGAGCCACAGATCAGAGAAGAAATAATTAAAGCATTGTTTGAATATAAAGATATTTCTGCATGGTCATATGACGACATGCCGGGTCTAAGCACTGACTTGGTGGTTCAAAAATTGCCTACTGACCCGGCATTCCCTCCCGTCAAGCAGAAGCAGATAAAGTTCAAAACTGACATGAGTGTAAAGATTAAAGAAGAAGTCGCAAAGCAGCTTTTAGCAAAGGTCATTCGATTCACACGGTATCCCACGTGGTTAACCAATGTTGTGCCTGTGCCGAAGAAAGATGGTAAACTAGAGTGTGTGTTGATTACCGTGACCTCAACAAAGCAAGTCCAAAGGACAATTTCCTACTGCCAAATATTCACATTTTGATTGATAATTGTGCCAAGCATGAGATTGGGTCTTTTGTGGATTGCTATGCGGGGTATCATCAGATCTTAATGGATGAGGAGGATGCGGAAAAGACAGCATTCATCACACCATGGGGAAATTATTGCTACCGAGTGATGCCATACGGTCTGAAAAACACTTGGGCAACTTACATGAGGGCGATGATGACCATATTCCATGACATGATACACAAGGAAATTGAGGTCTACGTGGATGATGTGATCATAAAGTCCAGGAAGCAGTCTGACCACGTCAAATATTTGAGGAAATTTTTCCAGAGGCTCTGCAGGTACAATCAAAAGCTCAAGCCTGCGAAATGCGCATTTGGTGTTCCATCTGGGAAACTATTGGGATTTATAGTCAGTCGTCGTGGCATTGAGTTGGACCCATAAAAGATCAAAGCCATTCAAGAATTGCCACCTCCAAGGAACAAGACTGGGGTGATGAGTTTGCTCGGGCGATTAAATTACATCAGCAGGTTTATTACTCAACTCACGACAACTTGTGAGCCAATCTTTAAGCTGTTGAAGAAGGATGTTACGGTCAAATTGACTGATGAATGCCAGGAAGCATTTGATAAGATCAAAGAATATTTGTCAAACCCACCTGTGTTGGTCCCGCCGGAACTCAGGAGGCCCTTAATTCTGTATTTGACAGTCCTGGACAATTCGTTTGGCTGTGTATTGGGTCAACATGATGTCATTGGCAGGAAGGAACAAGCCATCTATTTCTCAGCAAGAAGTTCGCTTCCTATGAGGTTAAGTACACTCACCTTTAAAGGACGTGTTGCGCCCTAACTTGGGTAGCACAGAAGTTGAAGCATTATTTGTCATCCTACACTACTTACCTCATCTTTTGCTTGGATCCCTTAAAGTACATATTTCAGAAGCCCACGCCCACAGGAAGGCTTGCAAAACGGCAAATCTTGCTCACGGAGTTTGACATTATCTATGTGACTCGGACCGCGATGAAAGCCCAAGCATTGGCTGATCATTTGGCTGAAAACTCGGTCGACGAAGTGTACGAATCATTAAGAACTTATTTTCCCAATGAAGAGGTGATGCATATTGACGATTTCGAGCAGACTGAAAAACCAGGTTGGAAACTTTTCTTTGATGGAGCTGCCAACATGAAAGGCGTTGGGATAGGAGTTGTACTTATTTCTGAGTACGAGGCATGCATTTTGGGTTTCAGAATAGCTGTAGACATGTGTGTGCAGGATGTCTTAGTCTTGGGAGACTCGGACCTTCTAGTGCACCAGATTCAAGGAGAATGGGAAACGCGGGCTCATACCGTACCGACAATGTTTGCATGATCTTTGTCAACGGTTTCGATCAGTAGATTTCAGGCATATTCCAAGGATCCATAATGAGGTTGCCGATGCTTTGGATACCTTGGCATCAATGTTGCACCATCCGGACAAAGCTTATGTCGACCCTCTGCATATTTAAGTCCGCTATCAGCATGCTTACTATAACATGGTGGAAGAAGAACTTGATGGTGAGTTGTGGTTCCACGATATCAGGGAGTACATCAAAATGTGGGTATATCCGGTGCAAGCCACGGGGGATCATAAGAGAACAATTCGACGGTTGGCAAATGGATTTTTCTTCAGTGGAGGGGTTTTGTATAAAAGAACTCCAGATCTTGGATTGTTAAGATGCATATATGCTAGACGGGCCACGGCTATCATGACCGAAGTCCATTTCCGAGTCTCTGGACCTCATATGAAAGGGTATGTTCTGGCGAAGAAAATTCTTCGAGCAGGTTATTATTGGCTCACCATGGAGCAACATTGTATCAGTTTTGTGTGCAAGTGCCATCAATGCCAAGTACACGGAGATTTGATTCATTCTCCGCCATCCGAACTGCACACAATGTCTGCACCATGGCCCTTCGTTTCTTGGGGCATGGATGTCATTGAACCAATTGAGCCAGCAGCATCCAATGGGCACAGGTTCATTCTGGTAGCCATTGATTATTTCACCAAGTAGGTTGAAGCTAAAACTTTTAAGTTCTTGACCAAGAAAGGAGTGGCCGATTTTGTTCACTCAAATATCATTTGTCGGTTAGGGATCCCAAAGGTGATCATCACAGATAATGGTGCTAATCTCAACAGTCATTTGATGAAAGAGGTATGTCAACAGTTTAAGATTACACATCGCAATTCAACCCCATATTGCCCCAAGGCAAATGGAGCAGTCGAGTCAGCCAACAAGAACATAAAGAAGATACTTCGGAAAATGGTGGAAGGTTCCAGGCAATGGCATGAAAAGTTACCCTTTGCATTGTTGGGTTATCGCACTTCAGTAGGTGCAACTCCTTATTTGTTGGTATATGGCACTGAAGCAGTGATACCCACAAAAGTTGAAATCCCATCCCTTCGGAGTGTTGCTGAGGCCGAAATTGATGATGATGAGTGGGTCAAAACCCGTCTGGAGCAATTGAGTTTGATTGATGAGAAGAGATTGGCGGCAGTGTGTCATTGCCAGTTATATCAAAAGAGAATGGCAAGAGCGTACAACAAAAAGGTGCGTCCCCAGAAATTTGAAGTGGGTCAGCAAGTATTGAAACGCATCCTTCCACACCAGGTCGAAGCAAAAGCCAAGTTCGCCCCAAATTGGCAGGGGCCGTTCATTGTAACAAGAGTGTTTTCCAATGGTGCTTTGTATTTAACAGATATAGAAGGCAAATGTGTAGACATGGCTATCAATTCTGATGTAGTCATGAGATATTATGTATGATTTCTTTGGTTTAGATTGTATTTGTTTGTACTTTGAATATTTTGAAGATTGGCATGACGAAGGCATTTTGTTCTGTTATCTAAACACTTTATCCTTTGTTACCCCTTTGAGCCTTATTTATTCCCTTTCATACCCCTCCATTGGAATCAGTAGTGATATTCTGTAAAGAAGAAAGGAAGAAAAGAGAAGAGAAAAGAAAAGGGAAGAAAAAAAACAAAAGGAAGAGGAAAGAAAGAAAAAGATAAAAATAATAATAAAAAAGAAATAGAAAAAGAAAAGGGAAGAAAAGAAAAAATGAAGTAACAACCACAAAGCAATTCCTATGCCATGAACTACATTCGACCTGATTCCTTTTAAGGATACGTAGGCAGCCTCACGGCTCGGTCCTATCAAAATAAAAATTCAAAAGTCCCCAAGCAAAGAAAGTGGGGCAGAATTTGTGGTTGTTGTATGAAATCTGATTCCAAAAGTTGTAACTTTGAACCCATTTGAATTATTTTGAGCCTTTTTGATATCTTTTCTTTCTAACCCTGTCCAAAGCCCTCATTACGGTCCAAAACCTTCCGATCAATCTTCGAGAGATGCCAAGTCAAGCAAGTAAAGGTGATGCATGTCAGGGGTAACAGTCCAGTTTAAGCAGGAAAAATGAAAAATGAGAGAGTCTTATTGGAAAAAACCATCGCGGGCACTGTAAGGCGACAGAAGCTGAGAGAAATTAAAATGAGAGAGTCTTATTGGTGAAAACCCTCACAGGCACCGTAAGGCGACGGTGAGTCGAGAGATGAATAAATGAGAGAGGTTTGTTGGTGAAAACCCTTTAGGGCACCGCAGGCCGAACAAGGTCAGTGATTGGGCAAAGAAATTGGGTTATGGAGATCCTGGGGCAAGGTATGATAACTGAAAGCTGATTGGTTGGACAGACATGGTTAATTAATGCGAAATGCATGTCATGATCATTGGTACCAGTTGCTCCACTCAGATAAGTCTCTTATCTTTTTCCCCTTCAAACAGTCATCCAGTTTTGGATTTTTCTTCCTTATTCCTAACTCTCAGGGTCATTGCATTTCATTTCTTATTGTATTTCTCTAAGATGTTTCCAATGTTAGTTTTGTTTAAGCAAGAAAGAAAGAATTTCAAAGCTCACTACCAACTTCCAAAATTGCACAAAGCACAGGGCGGCTAGAACATGCTAGAGATAGTATGATGTAAAGTGGGACATAAAGTGTCAGTAAAAGTTCAATCGGTGGAATGGTTCAATAATTTCGTGGGAGAGGCAGAGTTTCAGATAAAAGGGTCAGCAATGTAAAAGAACGGTTTGGGTATAGAGCACTCGGGTCATCCAGGGTCCTGCGGTTGAGGATCAGCCAGAAGATCAAACAATTCTTGGCCACTTCAAGGTAGTCAGTCAAAGTAAAGCACGGCAAGGGATGAGCCACCTTCAGCAAGAATGACACAAACTAACCACCACATTTTCAACTGACAAGATTTTTCTTTGATTTGAAACAGGGGCAGAAAATTTTGTTTGTTTCGGAGAAACCCTCCGTAAGGAAAAGCAAGCACCAGACAGGTTTGACCATAAATTCTCAGGACCCTCCTGGATAATGGGACTTAGTTAAAATTCAAGACATTCATGAGTGACAAGATATAGCATAAATATTACCCCAAAGAAATGTAAGTTGGCTTTGAAGTTTTCATTCTTAGGATAGGATTCAATTTAAAATTTTCAGAACCCTCCTGAATAATGGGACTTAGCTTTAAGACCTCCATTAGATAACACGATTTGGCGTAAGTTCTGCTATAGGGAAGTATAATTTAGCCTTAAAGTTGTCACTCTTAAGATAAAACTTGATTTTGATTTTCAGGACCCTCCTGTATAATGGGATTTAATTGTAAGACCTTCATAGATAACAAAGTTTAGCGGAAGTCATACCTTAGCTTTAAAACTGTCATTTAACTAGGAGTTTTCAGGACCCTCCTGGATAATCGGAATCTAGCTTACATACTTTTAGAGATATTTGGTAACATGATTCAATTAACACTCACAGATGTGCCCAGCTACCAAACTGGGACAGAAAATTCTCTTTGTTTTGTCTATTTTGTTGAAATCAGGCACCCACCTGGAGAACGAAAGGAAGCTGCAGTTCAAGTGTCGGTAATTAGGAGCCCACCTGAAGAATGAAGGGAAGCAGTTCAAGTGTTGGTAATCAGGAGCCCACATGGAGAACGAAAGGAAACAGTAATTCAAGTGTTGGTAATCAGGAACCCACCTGAAAACGAGACACAAATTCCTGCAGCATTTTCTGCTTGATTTTGAAGACGTCGGATTTCCTAGTGGCCACCTTGATGGCCCCGGCATACGCCTTTATAAAGGAATCCGCCAACATGGCAAATGAGTCTATAGAGTTTGGGGCCAAGTTATTATACCACATCATCTCCCCTTTAGAAAGTGTTTCTCCAAATTTTTTCGATAGAATAGATCGATCTCATCGTCTTTTATGTCGTTTCCCTTTACCGCGCAAGTGTAAGCAGTAATGTGCTCATTGGGGTCTGAGGTCCCACTGTATTTAGGGAGTTCTGGCATTCTGAACTTCTTTGGAATGGGTTTCGAGGCCGCTTCCTCTAGGAACAACCTTTGTACGAACTTCTTCGAATTGATACCTTTCAGAATCGGGGGTGCTCCTGGAATTTGGTCGACCCTTGAGTAAGTCTCGACCTTTTTATCGTTGGCTTCTATCATTTTTTTGCCTGATTCGATCCTTCTAGTGAGGTCTTCGAGCATTTTTTCGTAGGTGGGATCGGCTATCGACCCATTATTGCTTGACTTCTCCGATACCTGTTCGGCTGGGGGAGCTATCCCCGGTGCAGCCGTGCTAGGAGTCATCTGGTGACTTTGCAGCTGAGCAATAGCCAGCTGTTGTGCTTGCAACATTTCAAAAATAACATGAAGGCTAACTTCCCGTTCTTCCCGAGCCGGGGTTTTTTGGGCTTCCTGTTGGTCACCTTGGTGTATGCTCCTGTTAGTCTGGGAGCTTATTTCGATGTGTCGAGCGTCGCATGAGACTCCGTCAACCAGAATTTATCCTGGTGCGTTCTCAAGGTTTTGTGGTGGTTCACTAACACCTGGAACAGCTACACCATTCTCTCTGTGGTTCTCAATAGTGTTGTTCACTGAATCAGACAATACGACCTGAAATCAAAGATCTTGGGACAAGAAAAAGCGTGAAAGATAACTTGCGTTGTGTAATGAAACCGGCAAGAAAATAATTACTATTATTTTTAGCCCCACGGTGGGCGCCAAGCTGTTTACCATGAAAATGAATAACAATTAAATTTGTTGATGGGACTCTAAAAATACGTGATCTATTTTTATGCTATTTGTTTATGCGGATGATGTTATGTGCACGGAATTTAGAGACGAAATGCGAGCTAAAGATAGAGCTATAATCAGACCGATGAGCTAGCCAATCTGGGCCTCGGACAGACCGATGCGAGGTCTCGAGGTCGATTTCATGGCTCGGGCTCGAGCTACTAAGGGTAACCGGGGAAGGGCTAACCGTTGTAAGATAATCAACGAAGGCTTTTTATGGCCAATGATAAGCAACAAATGAAGAACAAGTATGAATGTAATAAACGAGAGCAATAATATCAAGAGAATATGTTATAGAGAAAAGAGAATGTTCTTATATAGGAGGGGAATCCCAACATAGCATTAATTATAAAGATAGGGGGATGGGACAACTAGATGACACTAGACTCTGCCAACACTAGCTGCATACCTAGCGAACTCCCCATCCCCATCATGACCGCGACCAACATTGTCCTTAGGTCGGGCGCCAAAGAACCTCGAGGGAGGGAACTCGACCATAGTCTCGTAGCCTCGAGGCCTCGAGATGATCTTCAAAAATGCTTTAATGACGAGAAATTAGACCTTTCGATTTTGCCATATACATGTTTGGAGCAGACATGATCGAAGCTCTTTTGCTTGTGTCAATGTTAGCCCGATTAACCGGTTCTTTTCGAAGTAATTTGAAGGCCTGTGATTTTATGGCGACGGTCGGGCGTCCCCGAGTCGTGTTAGTTTGGCCGGAGCCTTATGACCGTAGTCATTGTGTTTGGCCGTAGCTTCGGTGTTTATATCCAGGGTATGCCTTTTTAAGGGTCTTACAAGTTCGAATATATAGCCTTAACTTTACGATCAGGATTATGCCTTTTGTAAGGTCTTATAAGTTTGAACATGCCTTACTTGAGGTCTTACAGATAGGTTACTTTGCACTAGTATAATTCATGCCTTGCTTGAGGTCTTACAGATTTGGTATTGCCTTATGGAGGTCTTATGGGCTCGAGGTTGCCCTGTAGAAGTCTTTTACTGTTGATAATGCCTCATGGAGGTCTTACATTTTCTAGTATTGCCATATGGAGGGCTTTCGAGATCGAGGTTGCCCGCTTATTGTCTTACGGCCTTGAGTTTCTGGTAGCTCGATGGGGTGACAGTTGGCGACAGTTTTTGGCTCTGGAGTCGTTCTTGTAAACTTGATGTTTCTTCATTGAGGGCTTATAGGCTCAAGGTTTCCGACCTGGAGGTCTTATTGCTTCGAGTATTTGATGCCAGTTCCGGAATGTTTGGAAAATTTCTCGCCCTGGAGCCGTTTTTTGAAAAAATAGCGGTCATGCCTTACTTGAGGTCTTGCAGATTCTTTGAAGCGCAAAGTGTTTTGATAGAAAAATATTCCTTGATTACGTGGCACAAGTATACATGTTTTTATCGTCAAGGGTTCAATTATTCTATGCGTATACGGTTCATTCGACCGTTTGGCCCGATACATCATTTTCCTATCGAGACCCTTTTTTGGCTCAACTTGACTTCTCCGAGGAGGTGACCTCCCAGGGGGATGCCCCCAATATTCGAGGTTGATTGAAGAGAAGCCTAGAATACTTGTTACGTTCTCCATAGGTAGTAATTGATCTTGCCTCGTTAAAAACCTTGCCGGTAAAACCCTTCTTGGGATAAAATCCGATCAAAGGAAAAGAGTGCAATGCTTGCTTTGAAACCTAAGGTCTTCAAGCTGGAAAGTGCTTCGATTGTTCTAACCGGACTCCTGCACATAGGTTAGTGTAAGATGTAAATAAAAGGGGAGACGATTATGCCTTAGTGGAGATGGTTCTTCATGCCTCGAATTGCTTCAACCGCTTGCTCCGGGGATGCGGTACAGTCCTTTGCTCATTTATTCTAGTACAGCCGAGAATGTAGCTTGTGGTTGCTACTTCACTGTTTACTTATCCTCCGGTTCCTTCGATGTTGGAGGCGTCGATGCTGGTGCCACATCGTGCACCACGAACATCTCCCTTGTTGCATGCTGTTCCCCGTACACAGTCTATATTCCATCCTTCGTCGGAAACCTCAGCATTTGATAAAGAGTTGATGGTACTGCTCTCATGCAGTGTATCCATGGCCTTCCGAGCAAGGCGTTGTACCTCATGTCTCCTTCGATGACATGAAGTTTGACATTTTGGGTTGTGCCGGCCATGTTGACCGGAAAGGTGATTCCCTTTCGTTGTCTCGCTTGCCATGTTGAATCCGTTGAGGACTCGAGAGGCGGGCACGATCTGGTCGAGAAGTCTGAGCTGCTCCACCACCCTCGACCTGATAATGTTGGCCGAGCTACCTGGATCCACAAGCACACGCTTAATTTGAAATGTATCTGCAAGAAATTAAATTACCAATGCGTCGTTATGAGGCTAAGACAGGGTCTCAACGTCCTTGTCGCTGAATGTGAGAGCGTCTTCGGGTATGTAACCTCGAGTTCGCTTCTCCCTGGTGATGGATATTCTTGTTCTTTTGACAATGGGTTCCTGCGGGATGTCGATTCCTCAAACGATTTTGTGGATGACATGTTGTGGCTCAACTGTTTCATTTTTCCTGTTTGCATCTCTTTCCCGAAATTGATTCTTGGCTCAGTCGCAGAGGAAATCTCGGAGGTGCCATTTGTTGATTAGTTGGGCTACTTCTTCTCGGAGTTGTCTGTAATCTCCGGTCCTATGACCGTGTGTGCATTGAAATTCACACACCAAGTAGGGTTCCTTTGCGACGGTTCTGATAGTACATGTTTTGGCCACCTGGTGACTCTGATTTTACCGATGGCAGATACGATGTCTGAAACATCAATGTTGAAGTTGTATTCAGACAATCAGGGTTCCTCCGTCGGTCCTATATGTTTTTCTAATCCAGCTCTCTTCATGAGTCCCCGAGAATTCTGACCGCGATTTGTCCTTTGATCATTTTGGGGTATGTTACGCCTTGGGGCGTTTCTTCGATCTTCAGTGTATGGTTGGTACCTTTCCTTGTTTGTCCTTGGTTCCTTTGCCAAGAGCCTGCTAGGATATACTGAGCCCGAGGGGGCTCCTAGTTGGTCGTCCTCGAACCTAATCTTTGATTGATATCGGTTGTGGACATCCGACCAAGTCACGGCGGGATATCCAACCAAGTTCTGCTTCAGCTGCTTCAAAGCCACCGAGCTTCGTTCGTTCAAAACTGGGTGAAGGTCCGCACTGCCCAATCTTCGGAGACTGGTGGTAATTCTATTTGCTCCATGTGAAAGCGAGATGCAAACTCCCGTAACATCTCGTTTTCCCTCTGTTTGATTTTGAAGACGTCGGATTTCCTTGCAGCAACCTTGATGGAACAGACATGTGCCTTTATAAAAGAATCTGCCAGCATGGCAAACAAATCTATCGAATTTGGATCTAGGTTGTGATACCACATTATGGCCCCTTTTGAAAGTGTTTCTCCAAACTTTTTTAGTAGGGCAGATTCAATCTCGTCGTCCTTTAGGTCGTTGCCCTTCACCACACAAGTGTAAGCAGTGATGTGCTCCTTGGGGTCTGAAGTTCCGTTGTACTTCGGAAGATCGGGCATTCTGAATTTCTTCGAGATGGGCTTTGGAGCAGCATTTTGTGGGAATGGCTTTTGTGCGAATTTCTTGGAATATACACCCTTCAGGATCGGGGGTGCGCCCGGAATTTGATCGATCCTTGAATTGTAGGTCTCCACCTTTTTGTCATTGGCTTCTATCTTCTTTTCGACCGATTGAATCCTCTTTGTGAGGTCCTCGAGCATCTATATGATAGCAGGGTCGGTTGCTGACCCGTTGTTGCTTGATCTTCCTGGTACCTGTTCGGCATGAGGGGTCATTTGCGGCGCTGCTGTGCTTGGAGTTTTTTTATGGCTTTGCAGTTGAGCAATTGCCGGCGGCTGTGCCTGTAACATCTCAAAGATGACGTGAAGGCTAACCTCTTGTTCCTCCCAAACCGGGGTTTTTTTAGCGTCTTAGTGGTTTTTTTGGCATATACTCCAGTTAGTGTGGGAGCCTACATCGACGTGTTAGGCGTTGCGTGAGACCATATCCACGGGAATTAGTTATGGTGCATCCTCATGGTTTCCTGGTGGTACACCGATAGCTACACCATTCTCTCCATGGTCCTCAGGATCGTTGTTTTCATGTGCATTCACAGAGTTGGACATTTTGACCTGAAATCAAAGATTCTTGGACAAGAAAAAGTGTGAAGGATAACTTGCGTTATTTAATAAACCTGCACGAAAACAATCAGTATTGTTTTTAGCCCCACGGTGGGCGCCGAATTTTTTACCTTGAAAATGGCAATTGCAATTAGATTTGATTATGTGGTTCTAAAAATATGTGATTTATTTTTATGCTAGTTGTTAGGCAGTAGATGCTGAGTGTGAGACTAGAAAATAAGATAAGAGCTTGAAGATAGTGTGACAAGCAAACCGAGTGGACGAGAGTCGGGGTCTCGAGCTAGCCTATACTGGGCCTCGAGGTCAAGTTAAAGCGTTAGGTTGTGGGTAGCCGATGAAGGACTAAGAGTTTCTAGGAGCTTTGATGAGGGCCCTTTATGATCAATGATGAGTTATAAATGAAGAACAATCAATGAAACACAATAAATGTAAGCAATGTAATAAATATAAGTAATAAGATCAAGGGAGAATATGTTTAAGTTAGAGAGCAGAGAATGTTCTTGTTCTTGTATTGAATATCATGTGTCTGCAAGAAATAACAAGGGTCTCCTTTATATAGGAGGGGGGATTCCCAACATGGTACATGTGTAATTATTACAAAGAAACGTAGCTGGTACATCTACTCAACAGTCCGGTACGAACTAGTACTGTTCTTGCAGGTGTTGTTAGCTTTGACCATGTGCCTAGAGAACCTCCCGTTTATTCTTGGTAGCCACCGATTTGTGCTTCCAAGAGGTCGGACATAAAGAACCCTCGAGGTCGAACCTTGAGTTGTGTCCCGGGCCTTTAAGGTGAAGCTACAGAATGTCACAGTGATCACAAAACTGGGCTCTCCAATTTTAGCCGTATACAGAGACCAATCGAGGCCTCTAAGCCCTCCGAAATAGAGACCACACCCCGTGATGAGGGAACCCCTAAGAAAGATTTAGGCAAGGCCCTCGTGCTCCCGGTGATTGAGATCGTTCCTTCGCCTTCAACAAATATACCCGAAGGGGAGAGTGCGGGAACCCTCGAATCCAATCAGAACGCCCCGAGTGAAGAGCTCGGGGCCATGACAACAAGTCACTCCCTTTATCTACCATCTTAATCCGAGGAGGCAATCGAAGATGCTAACGCTCTGCGTATGCCCGATCCGAGCAAGGTCCTCGAGGAAGATCCCTTTCATGGTTGCTATGCTGGGATTGAGGATACCACCGACCTTAATGATGCATCCACCATCTTCGAAGAGGCTCAACGTCTACTTTCTTAGGTAAATATTAACTTTTATCGCTGTAATTTTTTCTTTCTTACTTTCCTTTGACTGACATATTTTCACTTCATGTATAGGCTATTGTCAAGTTTAGAGCCGAGCTGAGCCAATGTGAGGTCGAGCTCAGGAAAGGTTCGAGGGAAGAGAAGGCCCTGAGGCTCCTCTATAACCAAAACGAAGAAGATCTAGGGACCTCCGGGATGAATGGGCCAAAGCTCAAAAAAATTCGGCCGAGCTAGATGAGCAGGTAACAGTGATATTAACAGGATATGGTCTTCTTGGCCCTACTTTAGAGGCAAACACTTCGCTATCTCTGTGAGCACGTGATTTTTCCCTATATATGAATTATTCCCAAAAATCCAAACAAAATAATTTTTCTTTCATTATTTTACACTTTGGTGAATTTTGTGTTATTTTCTGTTAATTGTTGCATTTTATTTGTGCATTTTAATGCATATGAAAATATAAAAAATTACACTTGACATTTGCATTTAGGATTTAATTTCCTATTTTAGGATTATTTAGTGGTTAAGTTGTTTTTAGAACAAAATATGAAAAAATGACAAAAATAGTCCATTTTTTTGCATTTTTAATTGTTAAATTTTGAGTCTACTTTTAAATAGGATTTAATCAATTTTGTAGGAATTAATTAGCTTAGTTTTGAATTTTTAATAAAATCATAAAAATACATAAAATACAAAATGAAAACAAATAAGTANATTTGAATTGGGACAATCTATTTGATGAGATCCACTACACCGATATATGTGCTCCGGTTAAGGAGGGAATTTCTGATGGGAAGCTCGAGTTCATTGTAAATAGGGGAATTTGTATAACGTATTTTATGCTTGTTTATTTTATTTATTTACTCTGCCTCATGTTTATTTACCCTTATATTGTACCTGATATTATTGGACCACTGGTGAGTGTCGATGCCGACCTCTTGTCACTACTCCTTAAGGCTTAGGCTAGATACTTACGGGGTACACGTGGATTCTCGTACTCATACTACACTTGCTGCACATTTTTATGCAGGTACATATATGTTTAGTGGCCTTGTGAGAGCAGAGGCGTGTATACATGCGAGGACTTAGGTGAGCTGCACTCCATTTTACGACCCGCAGTCAGCAGTCTCCTTCAGAGTATTTATATTTCTCCTGTCCAATTTGTATTCCGGACAGATACTGTATTTTATTTTATATTCCTAGTTGATGCTCATGCACTTATGACACCGGGTTTTGGGGTAATTATGGGATGTCCTGTATTGAAATTGTTAAAAAATTAATTATTATTTAATTCTTGTAAATCCCAACTCTTTTACCTTAAGAGAGAGATGCTAAGACAAGGGTCTCAACGTCCTTGTCGCTGAATGTGAGAGCGTCTTCGGGTAATGTAACCTCGAGTTCGCTTCTCCCTGGTGATGGATATTCTTGTTCTTTTGACAATGGGTTCCTGCGGGATGTCGATTCCTCAAACGATTTTGTGGATGACATGTTGTGGCTCACTGTTTCATTTTTTCCTGTTGCATATCTCTTTCCCGAAATTGATTCTTGGCTCCAGTCGCAGAGGAAATCTCGGAGGTGCCATTTTGTTGATTAGTTGGGCTACTTCTTCTCGAGTTGTCTGTAAATCTCCGGTCATTGACGTGTGTGCATTGAAATTCACACACCAAGTAGGGTTCCTTTGCGACGGTTCTGATAGTACATGTTTTGGCCACCTGGTGACTCTGATTTTACCGATGGCAGATACGATGTCTGAAACATCAATGTTGAAGTTGTATCAGACAATCAGGGTTCCTCCGTCGGTCCTATATGTTTTCTAATCCAGCTCTCCTCATGAGTCCCCGAGAATTTCTGACCGCGATTTGTCCTTTGATCATTGTTGGGGTATGTTACGCCTTGGGGCGTTTCTTCGATCTTCAGTGTATGGTTGGTAACCTTTCCTTGTTTGTCTTGGTTCCTTGCCAAGAGCCTGCTAGGATATACTGAGCCCGAGGGGGCTCCTAGTTGGCCGTCCTCGAACCTAATCTTTGATTGATATCGGTTGTGGACATCCGACCAAGTCACGGCGGGATATCCAACCAAGTTCTGCTTCAAGCTGCTTCAAAGCCACCGAGCTTCGTTCGTTCAAAACTGGTGAAGGTCCGCACTGCCCAATCTTCGGAGCTGGTGGTAATTCTATTTGCTCCATGTGAAAGCGAGATGCAAACTCCCGTAACATCTCGTTTTCCCTCTGTTTGATTTTGAAAGACGTCGGATTTCCTTGCAGCAACCTTGATGGAACAGACATGTGCCTTTATAAAAGAATCTGCCAGCAGGCAAACAAATCTATCGAATTTGGATCTAGGTTGTGATACCACATTATGGCCCCTTTTGAAAGTGTTTCTCCAAACTTTTTAGTAGGGCAGATTCAATCTCGTCGTCCTTTAGGTCGTTGCCCTTCACCACACAAGTGTAAGCAGTGATGTTGCTCCTTGGGGTCTGAAGTTCGTTGTACTTCGAAGATCGGGCATGTCTGAATTCTTCGAGATGGGCTTTGGAGCAGCTTTTTGTGGGAATGGTTTTGTGCGAATTTCTTGGAATAATACACCCTTCAGGATCGGGGGTGCGCCCGAATTTGATCGATCCTTGAATTGTAAGGTCTCCACTTTTTGTCATTGGCTTCTATTTCTTTTCGACCGCGATTGAATCCTCTTTGTGAGGTCCTCGAGCATCTATATGATAGCAGGGTCGGTTGCTGACCCGTTGTTGCTTGATCTTCCTGGTACACTGTTCGGCATGAGGGGTCATTTGCGGCGCTGCTGTGCTTGGAGTTTTTTTTATGGCTTTGCAGTTGAGCAATTGCCGGCGGCTGTGCCTGTAACATCTCAAAGATGACGTGAAGGCTAACCTCTTGTCCTCCCAAACCGGGGTTTTTTTAGCGTCTTAGTGGTTTTTTTGGCATAAACTCCAGTTAGTGTGGGAGCCTACATCGGACGTGTTAGGCGTTGCGTAGACCATATCCACGGGAATTAGTTATGGTGCATCCTCATGGTTTCCTGGTGGTACAACCGATAGCTACACCATTCTCTCCATGGTCCTCAGGATCGTTGTTTTCATGTGCATTCACAGAGTTGGACATTTTGACCTGAAATCAAAGATCTTGACAAGAAAAAGTGTGAAGGATAACTTGCGTTATTTAATAAACCTGCACGAAAACAATCAGTATTGGTTTTTAGCCCCACGGTGGGCGCCGAATTTTTTACCTTGAAATGGCAATTGCAATTAGATTTGATTATGTGGTTCTAAAAATATATGTGATTTATTTTTATGCTAGTTGTTAGGCAGTAGATGCTGAGTGTGAGACTAGAAAATAAGATAAGAGCTTGAAGATAGTGTGACAAGCAAACCGAGTGGACGAGAGTCGGGTCTCGAGCTAGCCTATACTGGCCTCGAGGTCAAGTTAAAGCGTTAGGTTGTGGTAGCCGATGAAGGACTAAGAGTTTCTAGAGCTTTGATGAGGGCCCTTTATGATCAATGATGAGTTATTAAATGAAGAACAATCAATGAAACACAATAAATGTAAGCAATGTAATAAATATAAGTAATAAGATCAAGGGAGAATAGTTTAAGTTAGAGAGCAGAGAATGTTCTTGTTCTTGTATTGAATATCAATGTGTCTGCAAGAAATAACAAGGGTCTCCTTATAAGGAGGGGGGATTCCCAACATGGTACATGTGTAATTATTAACAAGAAACGTAGCTGGTACATCTACTCACCAGTCCGGTACGAACTAGTACTGTTCTTGCAGGTGTTGTTAGCTTTGACCATGTGCCTAGAGAACCTCCCGTTTATTCTTGGTAGCCACCGATTTTGTGCTTCCAAGAGGTCGGACATAAAGAACCCTCGAGTCGAAACCTTGAGTTGTGTCCCGGGCCTTTAAGGTGAAGCTACAGAATGTCACAGTGATCACAAAACTGGGCTCTCCAATTTTAGCCGTATACAGAGACCAATCGAGGCCTCTAAGCCCTCCGAAATAGAGACCACACCCCGTGATGAGGGACCCTAAGAAAGATTTAGGCAAGGCCCTCGTGCTCCCGGTGATTGAGATCGTTCCTTCGCCTTCAACAAATATACCCGAAGGGAAGTGCGGGAACCCTCGAATCCAATCAGAACGCACCGAGTGAAAGAGCGGGGCCATGACAACAAGTCACTCCCTTTATCTACCATCTTAATCCGAGGAGGCAATCGAAGATGCTAACGCTCTGCGTATGCCCGATCCGAGCAAGGTCCCTCGAGAAGATCCCTTTCATGTTGCTATGCTGGGATTGAGGATACCACCGACCTTAATGATGCATCACCATCTTCGAAGAGGCTCAACGTCTACTTTCTTAGGTAAATATTAACTTTTATCGCTGTAATTTTTCTTTCTTACTTTCCTTTGATGACATATTTTCACTTCATGTATAGGCTATTGTCAGTTTAGAGCCGAGCTGACCAATGTGAGGTCGAGCTCAGGAAAAGGTTCGAGGGAAGAGAAGGCCCCTGAGGCTCCTCTATAACCAAAACGAAGAAGATCTAGGGACCTCCGGGATGAAATGGGCCAAAGCTCAAAAAAATTCGGCCGAGCTAGATGAGCAGGTAACAGTGATATTAACAGGATATGGTCTTCTTGGCCTACTTTAGAGGCAAACACTTCGCTATCTCTGTGAGCACGTGAATTTTTCCCTAATATATGAATTATTCCCAAAATCCAAACAAAATAATTTTTCTTTCATTATTTTACACTTTGGTGAATTTTGTGTATTTTCTGTTAATTGTTGCATTTTATTGTGCATTTTAATGCATATGAAAATATAAAAATTTACACTTGACATTTGCATTTAGAATTTAATTTCCTATTTTAGGATTATTTAGTGGTTAAGTTGTTTTTAGAACAAAATATGAAAAAATGACAAAAATAGTCCATTTTTTTGCATTTTAATTGTTAAATTTTGAGTCTACTTTTAAATAGGATTTAATCAATTTTGTAGGAATTAATTAGCTTAGTTTTGAATTTTTAATGAAATCTAAAAATACATAAAATACAAAATGAAAACAAATAATAAATAAAATACAAAAAGAAAGGAAGAAAAACAAATAAAAAGAAATAAAAAATAAAGAAGCAAAGGGATGCCAACATTGGGCCATTTTCGTTCGAACACTCAAGCCCAAACCCCAAACCTTCCAAACCGCTCCCAGCCCAAACCCGCTCCTACCCGGGTCCAGCCTTCCCCGTCCCAAAACGACGTCGTTTAGTTCTATTGGATCTAAGCCGTCGAGGATACTTGATCCAACGGCTCGGAACTAGGTTAAGCTTTGATATAAAATGGTCGATAAGCCTACCCCCCCCCCCCAATTCCAATCATCTCTCTCGTCTCACCCCACTCTATCAGAGATGCCTCATCGGCTCCGCCCTAGACCGCCGCCGGAAATCGCCCCACGGCGGCGGTGAAGCTCCAACAACCCCAAATTTACACCCTACACCATCTTCAGCCTCCTCAAAACAAATCCATAACTGGTTTTTTCTTCAAATCCCAACCAAAACTTCGAATCGTGAAACCCTAGCCGCGCGCCTCCGCGTGTACGGCGGCGCCACCCCAATCCCTACCAAATTTACACCATAGCTCACCTCTACCCTCACATCACTAATCCACACTCCTTTCCCTTCAAAAGATCCCCAAACTTTCGAATATAGAATGTAAAAGTCTGGAACCTGAGCGGGTTTTAGTTTCTTCTCCGTTTCTCTAAAGTTTTGGGTATAATTTTCACCAAAGAGCTGATATATTTGACTATTCTTGACAAGAATGGTTGATTTATATCATCTTCTGATTGAAATAGGAAAGGCTGTTCAAAAATTGGTAAATTTTCTAGTTTGGTTTTTCGTTTCATCTAATATTTGAATTTTCTTCTATTTAAAATTAGTTTAAATCCGGTTTTCCTGTTTCTTGTTAGTTCTTACCTACCTTTCTTCTTCAGTATATGAGTTAGGGTGTTCTGCCTATTCTTGATTTTTCTTTTGATATTATTAGTTCTCCTGGCCTGTTCATAGAATTCGTTTCAACTCTTTTGAATTTCCTTTATTAGGTTTAGCTTCTTTCCTTTTATGTGTGATTCATTTTTGACTATTA
>NW_017670235.1:163530-201634 GCF_001879085.1 Nicotiana attenuata
TTAATGTTAGATTTACGATTCAGTGTTTGGATCCCTGTTTAATTGATGTTTGCCCATGATTTGTTAATTTGAATTGATAAGGGTTAATTTAGGATTAAGGAAATAGATTTGGCTAATCATAGGTTTGTTACTATTTTGTTTACTTAATTCTTAATTGTTTTGATTAATAGTTTAGTGCTAGAATTAGCTTTAGAATGTTAGTATTAAATAGAGTTAAATTTTAGTTTAATTAGTTCAATTGGTAGGATTTCCATTAGTTGTTTGGATATAGCTGAATAACCTAGCCTTTGATTAATTGTAGTTGAATCTTAACTAAGGTAAAGGGGTTTGGTTGGGTTAGTAATTTCAGGGGCAATCAAGGGTAATTTAGGCACCTAGAATGGGTCAATTTGTTAAGGCTGTGTAATTTCAGAACCAAAATAAGGGTAAGATAGGCAATTCAAGGGTAGGGAATCTAGTAAGAACTTCCTAGAAGCTTCTAGATGTGGGTTTTAAGGTAAATTTCAGAAGATAAGTGAGTTAACTTGAGAAACAAGTCAATAAATAGAGGACTAATCTGAAAATAAAATAGGGACTAAAAAGAAAACTGAAAATCTGAGGGCTGCCCTCATTTTTGCCTATAAAAAGGCATGCCAATGCCTTAGAGAACAAGTTTTGGGAGCCCTAAAAGTTCCCCCCCAAAAAGTATTCTCCCAGCTTTCCAGATCTGAAAGTTAAAATTCAAAATTCAAAATCAAAAACAATAGAAACCTTCAAAAACCCAAAAAATACTGTTCCATTAGATAATTCAAGTTAATTTTGGCTTTTAGTTATTGATTTCCATTTCTTTAGTTCAATACTTGGACTCTGAAACTTCAGGTGTTCACGGGTCTGATTTTGAGCAATTTTGGGTCTGTTTAAACTGGTTTTGGATGAGTTTTGGATCTACTGAAGTATTCTGGTGCATTTTGAGCTTATTTGAGTGCATTTCAAATGGTCTTTGGGCTGATTTGTTAGTTTCTGCTTGATTGTTGAATATTTCTGGACTTCTGAATTCATTCCTGGGTTGTTCGTTGTTCAATATTGCTGGAAATTGTTTATTACTACTGCTGCTCGATCACTGTTTGGCTGACCTCTTCTCCTCCATTTCTATTCTATTTCCAGGTATTTTTCAGCTCCAATTGATGTGTGAAGGACTGAAACAGTCAACGTGTATTAGTTACTTGAAGAAATAAAATCTGGCTTGTGATATCAATTTGTTTGTAGTTATGATAGTTTAATTGTATCTGCACAGTAGCTGTAGTGCAGAGTTAAATGAATGGAACACCTTACAATTTGTAGTAAGTGGATTGTGTAACTATTACTCTTTCGGACTTGTATTGTGAGTTGAATGCCTGAATTAGTCTTGTAGTTGTAAAAATAGGTTCAAAATGGTTGTAAGTTTCAGTAGCTAATTCCAGTTAGTTTTGTAGTTGTAAAAAAATAGGTTCAAAATGGTTGCAAGTTTCAGTAGCTAACTCCAGTAATCCAAGTCCAATATATCGAAATCACTTGAGTGTTGAAATCTGGTTTGGTAGTGTTAATTTGAGTTAGCAAATGAGCTGTTATTACTGTTGCTAAAGTCGAACCATGTTTTAGTCTGATTTTCATTTGTAGTGATATTTAGGAACTCACAAATAGGTAAATAAATAGGACAATCCGAGTTGGAACTGGAATTCAAATGATCAATGCTTCATTAGTTTGAGTAGGTGAATGTTGTTTTTCCTTATTACAATTGTTGAGTGCACTTTGAATAACTTGAAGCAATCTTGGTGCATAATTTCTCAAATTGAGTTGTAATTTGGTTTAGTTTAACCATCAAAGCTTAACAGTCCATATTCGCACAGTTTGGGCTTCAGCACTTTTAACAGATGGCCCAGGCAGTCCAGTTGTAGTGCAAGTAAAATCTGGGCCGGCCGCCCTTCCTATTGGGCCAATGTTATGGAATTGGCTAAATTTCAGCCCTATGGTCTTAAAATCGTTAGGTTTGGATAAAAATAATTAATTAATTAGGGCCTTTCTTTTGTTTTTAGGGACAATACATGATAGAAAATTGTAGATTACTTTCGGTTTGCCTTTTAATAATAAAACGAGATGAGCCTCGCTAAACAAAACAAATAAATTGCGGGGCCCTCGATAAATGTTTATACAACAATGCTTAGACTTTGGGATGAGCCGTTTAGCGAATTTCACGGCTTTCCCCAAAGATAATAACGCGTTAGCCTCTTTAAGCACGTCTTTTAATAACATTACCTTCCTAAACTCGGGTGCTCATTTATGTGACCCAAATCCAAATCTCAACGAAGTTTAAATGTGTCAAAAATCGCGAATGCATTTATGTGACGCGGTTCGAGACATATTTTCTCGACGTTGCAATCCTCTTTAAAATAATAATAATAAAAGCGGTTAAAAGCAAATAGACTAAAACATGTTGTAAAATCAGATAAATAAGCCAAATATGATAGTTGAGCGACCGTGCTAGAACCACGGAACTCGGGAATGTCTAACACCTTCTCCCGAGTTAACAGAATTCCTTACTCGGATTTTTGGATCGCGGACTGTTAAACAGAGTCATAATTTCCTCGGTTCGGGATTCAACCGGTGACTTGGGACACCACTAATCTCCCAAGTGGCGACTCTGAAATCTTAATAATAAATCCCGTTCCGACTGTCCTTTAAGTGGAAAAACTCCTTTTATTATACACTCCACGGGGTGTAGTAAGAAAAGGGAGGTGTGACAGCTCTGGCGACTCTGCTGGGGAAACAAACCTAGAACTTCGGTTCAGGGTTTAAGATTTCGAGCTTAGAATAATTGTTATGTTTGGCTTATCTGATTTTCCTACATGTTTCCATGCCTTATGTGCTAAATGCTTTACCGCTTTGATATTATCTGAACTGTATATAAATTGTGCCGAAACCCTTCTCTTCTCACCTCCGGGGATGTGCTCACTGGTGGAGACTCCCTATTCTGTTAGTGTCATACCTTGAAATAAGAAAGAGGCCGGACAAGTTACTAAGCCGGATGGCCTTTTGTTTCCCGGTACGTAGCCCCCTCCTCGACTCGAGTTGTTCGCTCGGGTGCACAGTCTAGAACATATACCCAGGTTTTGAACCTAGAATAACTTGACCTCATGCCGGATCCCTAGTAGGAACGCTCATCTGCATCACGTGCATTTTGACTTAGGGGACTCAACACAGGGGTTGGATCCGTCTAGGACAGGTGTACCCGGAATAATGGACCATCCTGATGCATCCTACTTGTGCATTTATCTGTTTTGGACTCGCATGCTGACCGGCTTTGAATATCTGGGAAAAATTGGAAAAACAAAAAGAGAAAAAGAGAAAAAGAGAAAAATAGTAGTGTAGAGAGTTAATTACCTATATTAGAAAAACCAATGTCCAAGTAGTGCCGAAATGCTGCCGGATTTTTGAGAAAATGAAAGAAAAAGAAGAAAAGTANATTTTTGAGAAAATGAAAGAAAAAAAGAAGAAAAGTTTTTTAGTTTGTTTTGTTTGCCAAAGGAAAAGAAAACAAAAAAAAACAGAGTTTTCTTTTCAAATTAGTTTGTTTATTTTCCACTGAAAAAGAAAATATAAAAAAAAAGAATCTTGCTTTCAGAAATAGTGTATTTGCCATCAAAAACAAAAAGAGTCTTGTTCTCAAAAATAGTTAGGTTTATCTGCCCGAACTACGCGGGTTTGATTCTCATCGGATGTGAGATACGTAGGCAACCCTCATTGGGTCCAACCTCCCCTTTTCAAAAATAGCCAAAAATTCCAAAATTTTTAATTTCGTTATGAATAAGTCGGGTGACGCCATTCTTGTCAAAAAATAAGCCAAATGTTCCAAAAAGGGCGCCGGAAGACTGTTTTTGCAAGAACAGCCACCCTGAGTCATTTTAAAATGGTTTGCGGGCACAGCCTTAAAATCTCCCTTTCGAAAGTGCTGAAAGGCCGTATTTGCAAAACCGAGTCTTTGTTTTCTCAAAATAAATATTGTTGAAAAATAGCCACTTTTCTTTTTTAAAGTCAAAATAATTCATTACATGGCCAGCTTTCTTTCAATAGCCTATAATTGACATTGAAACCTTCTCAATCTTGCGCAGGCCCGTGGCAATGCCGAGTGATGCCCCGCGGGCTCCAGGGTTTGAAGCTTTGATGTATTACTAGTTAATCGAGTCTGTAATTTTATTTTTGAGTCTATTTTTGTAACTCCCCTTTTTGAGAAAAAAAAAACAAATAGTCTGGTAGCTTTTGTAATCGCATTTGTTATTAATGAAACATTGAGAAAAATTCCCCAAAATTATTTCATTAGTTTCGCATTCAATTTGCAAGAACTATGGTCGGTCTGATTCACGCGGGGTCGTGATACGTAGGCAATCTCCATAGGATTCGACCGTAACTAAATGAAAAAAAGGGAAAACAAGAAAAGAATGAAAGGAAAGAGGTGAAAAACAAGAAAGGAAAGAAAAACAAAAGCGGGAAAAAGAAAATAAGAAACCAAACAAAGGCAAACAAGAGAAAATAAAAGGGAGCAAAGGAAAGAAAAGAGCGGAAAAACAATTTTTAGGAAAGGAGCGAACATGAACAAGGAAAAACCAAGGCAAAAGAAAAAAAACGAGGGAAAAATAAGAGAGAAAAGCGAAACGAAAGAGGTGAAAAACAAGAAAGAAAAGGAAAAATCGAAAAGGAGAGAATAGGAACAAGAGAAGACAAAGACAAGAGTGAAAAAAAGAAGAAGAAAAAGAAAAAAAACAAGAGAAAAGAGAAGAGAAAGTGTGCAATTGGAAATAAAGAAAAATGAAAGCCGGGATGATGCATGCAACCAAGCGAAGTCATAATAGAAATGGTTAACTGCTTAGGTGCATTCATTCCCCAAATGTGCGGTTATCTATTTGTTAATGCTCTAACTGCTAACAAAGTTGTTGTTGATGATGAGTCCAGGAAGGTGGTTTAGTTGGTTGTCATCCTGGCAAAAAACAAACTGAACATGACAGGCCAAGAATCAGATACTAGTATCATGGACCCGTCAAAAGAGGTAGACGTGGTGGATGTCAAAGCAATGAGGGAAGAGATGTATAAGTTGAGGCAGCAGATGGCCGAGATGCATCAGGCCTTGGCTAATGGTCAGCCGACGCCAGTTTATCCCGCCAATCCAGCACATATCCCACCTTTGGCTCAGTCCCAGGAGCCTCCTACTGTGAATTCCTCGCCAACTTTCCCTTTCTACCAACAGAGTTATGGCACCACTTCCTATCCTCCCCAAGATCCACTACCCAAACAAAACCTTCCTCCACCAATCACCCCTGTCTATGTGGCGCCTCCACCTGCCACATTGCAAAGATCTTCCAGTGAGCCATTGTTTCAAACTCACGACAGCCAGGACTACCCTCCTGAGCCTACCTTTAATGCTCCTGAGCCATATTCCTACGCCTCTCACTTTGAGCTCCCGGTGGAAACTGACAAGCCGCTTAAGAATCCGAAACAGGAAGATATGTTTCGAAAAGTAAAAAGCCTGGAGCAATCCTTCAGGAACATGCAAGGATTGGATGGCCAAGTCAGTGTGGCCTACAAGGATTTGTGCTTGTTTCCCGATGTCCAGTTACCAGCAGGACTCAAGCTACCCAAGTTTGACTTATATGATGGACACGGTGATCCAGTGGCACATCTAAGGGGATTCTGTAGCAAAATGAGAGGAGCTGGGGGAAGGGACGAGTTATTAATGGCATACTTCAGTCAAAGTCTAAGTGGTGCGGCCTTGGAATGGTACACTCGACAGGATCATGCTCGATGGTACACTTGGGATGATTTTGCCCAGGCGTTTGCATGCCACTTTCAGTATAATCTCGAAATTGTCCCGGACCGTCTGTCACTGACTAAAATTGAGAAAAAGCCCGGGGAAAGCTTCAGAGAGTACGGTTTCCGGTGGAGAGAACAAGCGGCAAGAGTCGACCCTCCAATGAAAGAAAGCGAGATGGTTGATTACTTCTTACAGGCTTTGGAGCCCACCTACTATGGTCACTTGGTGTCAGCAGTGGGAAAATCTTTCAACGAGGTAGTGAAAATGGGAAGTATAACAAAATCATGAGCTATTCTGCAATCAAGGCAACTACCCAGGCTATCCAGAGCGGCAATGGAGGGGTAGTGGGAAAGAAAAAGAAAGAAGATGTGGCAGTAGTTGAATCAAGAGCTTGGTCCAGGGGCCCATCACCATATTACAACCAACCTCGACCCATCCCCAAACCTACCCCCACACTCCATATAGCCCACCACAACACTATCCCCACTTCTCTGTCCACCATGCCCAAACATACCCCCAACATCCTACCCATGCGCAATGGCGCGCACCCCACCCACCAAATGCTTAACCAACTCAAAACACCTACCCACCCCCAAGAGCCTACAAGAATTCCCCTAGAGAAGGTTTGCGGGCCAGCCAAAATTTCAAGCAAGAGAGGGCACAGAAGCAGGAAACTTTTACCCCCTTGGGAAAGTCATATGCAAACTTGTTTGAGAAACTAAAGCAATATAACCTGATTGCACCCATTCCTCCGAATCATGTGGACAAGCGTGCAAGAAGCTTTGATCCTTCTAAAAGGTGTGGATACCATTCCAGTGCCCAGGGGCACGATGTCGAAAGTTGCCGGGATTTGAAAAGAGAGATAGAAAGAATGATTCAGGAAGGGATAATTGCGGTCCAGGATAGTGCCACCCAAAACATTGCACAGAATACTTTGCTTGCACATGATGATGCACATTTTGTGGGAAAGATCCATGGTGACAGGGAGTACGAGAATCCTCTCGGAAACTCGTTGAATGAAGTCAATGATATTGAAATTGGTGAAGGTCCCAGCAATTTTGATGGGCAATCCAGTGGCTAAGGTGTCGAGTTTGGTGATTGGAAAGACGCTCCAACTCTTGGTTAGCTAGAGTGGAGTTTTGGTGGTTTATTTTGTTGTCATTTCTGTTGTCCGGGTTATTTTCAGGGTTGTAATCCGGATATTGTCTTGTGACTCAAACCCTTCTATCTTTTCACTTTGCCGTAATAGCTTGTTTAGTGCTGTCTAGGTTTGTTTGCTTGTTCTGTTGTTTAAACCCTTTTACCGTTAGTCTAATGCAATTCTCTGTTTCCTTCCATTTCTAGTCATTTTGTTTAGTTTTCTTCTCCTTTTACAATTCTTTTCATGCTGGTTCTGGTGATATGACATGCACGCATAATTCTCAGCCTGGTTTTAAAAGTCCGTTTACTAAAGAAGCAATAAGACAATGTTGAAGATGTAAGGACAGTCGAGGGATTTTGAAATCTCTTCGAGCCAAAATTGTGTGAAACTGGGTTAGACGGAACATAAAGAAATACTGTGGAAATGCATCATGCCACATCGGCTTGAAACCAAGGCAAGTTTGCCCTAAGTCTACAGGGGCCGTTCATGGTACCGAGATTGTTGTCCAATGGTGCTAGGTAATTGACAAATGTAGAAGGAAAATGTGTGGATATGGTTAGTAATTCTGGTGCAATCAAAAGATGTTGCGTATGTTTTCCTCATGTTTGTTTAATTGTGTAGTTTGTACTTGACATGTTTTGGAGATTGGAATGACGAAGGCACTTTGTTCTGCTATCCAAACACTTTATCCTTTGTTACCCTTTTGAGCCTGGGTTTTTTTCTTGCATATCCCTCTTTCGGAATCAATAATAAAACTCGTAAGCCCTAGCGGGGAAATTAAGTGGAGAAACAACAGAAAAACAGTGAAAAAGAAAAAGAAGAGAAAAGAAAAAGAAGAGAAAAGAAAAAGAAAAGAAAAGAAAAAGAAAAGAAAAGAAAAAAGAAGAGAAAAGAAAAGAAAAGGAAAAAAGAAGAGAAAAGAAAAAGAAAAGAAAAGAAAAGAGAAGGAAAAGAAAAGAAATGAAAAGAAAGAAAAGAAAAAGTGGAAGAATGGAAAGATCGCAACAACAAAGTAATTCTATGACCTGAACTACGTTTGACTTGATCCCGAAAGGGTACGTAGGCAGCCTCTCTCTGGGGTTCAGTCACACCAAATAAAAATCCAAAAGCCCCCAAGAAAGAAACTGGGGCTGAAGTTGTGGTTGTTGTAAGAAATCTGATTCCGAAAGTTGTAATTTTGAGCCCATGTTGAATTGTTTTGAGCCTTTGATACCCTTTCTTCCTAACCCTGTCCAAAAGCCTGCATTACGGTCCAAAGAAAGACCTTCTGATTAATCTTCGAGAGATGCCGAGTCAAGCTAGTAGAGGTGAACCATATCAGGGGCAACACTCCGGTCCAAACAAGGGAAATGAAGAATGAGAGAGTCTTGATGATAAGTTCCCTCACGGGTACCACAAGGCGATGAAAGCTGAGAGAGATCAAAAATGAGAGAGTCTTATTGGTGAAAACCCTCACAGGCACCATAAGGCGATAGTGAGGTGAGAGAAAGACCAAAATGAGAGAGGCTTGATGGTGAAAACCCTTCGGGCACTACAAGTCAAAAAAGGATTGTGATTCAAATTGGATAAGCGGAGCATTGAAGCCTAGTTTCATGGCGAAAAGGTACAACAAGAGCTGAACATCAGATTTGCTTAACAAAATAGGCTGCAGATGCATGTCAAGGTCATCAGAGTCGGTGCCCACATCCAATAGGTTTCTACGTTGTAGTTTTCTTGTTAGGAATCATCTCTTTCCATTGTCCTCTACTCTGTTCCTTTCGTCTTGTTTACTTCCTCGTCCTGAGTCAATTCAGCCATAACAAGTGAGAAATGACTTCAAAATCTGCCACTAGCTTTCCAATTGAACAAAACAGGATCTGGCCAGCATATCAAATCGTCATAAGTCAGGAAAAACAGCGGGCACACTGAGTTGGCAACAATCTACATGCCTTGGGATCCTTGTGAAATGCAAGGGCTTGGTATTTATCAATTCATGAAAAACGCAACAAATGAAGGATTTGGGGTGAACGGATCAAAGGTATTTTCGGTAAAAAACGAAAGGTTTGGTACATATCAGATGGAGGGTGCTTGGTGAACAGATCAGAGGTATTTTCTGCGTTAAGGGTAGCAAAGGAGGTGGTTAGCAAGGTCATCATGTGAGAATCAGTTATCAAGGCGGGTGAAGGAACAATAAACTTCAAGGCCGAGGCCAGTGGTTAAATCAAGAAAGAACATCATGTACACGAAGTAGGAGCAATAGACGTGCTTTGGGATTCATATGAGACATAAGGCTTGGGGGATGCCAGTTCATGCAATGCAACAAGTAGAGGATATCGGGAACAAGCAAGGTCTTCGAGTGGAAATTAGTCATCTTGGCAAAAGCAGAAGCAGCCGGCCTCAAAGTTCAAGGCCACAAACTAACCACCACATTTTAAACTCACAAGTTTTCTTTGTTTGAAACAGGAACAAAGCAGTACAAGAAAGTTGGTTCAACAATAATAAGAAGAGGAGAGCTGACAAAAGGGAAGTTTCTCAAATCTTCGCACTTGCATGTCTTGCTAGCGTGCATAAAATGCTGCCATTGCTTTTCACATTTTTTCTTCCTAGGATGAAAAGTCCTAGTCTGATGGACTTTTCTCCAAATAGAAATCTTAGTCTGATGAACTTTCTCCTAGGATCAAAATCTTTGTCTGATGAGTTGTTCTCCTAAGATAGAAAACCTAGTCGGATGATCTTTCTCCTAGGATCAAAATCTTAGTCTGATGAATTGTTCTCCTAAGATAGAAAACCTAGTCGGATGATCTTTCTCCTAGGATCAAAATCTTAGTCTGATGAATCTTTCTCCTAAGATAGATAATCTAGTCGGATGATCTTTCTCCTAGGATCAAAAATCTTAGTCTGATGAATCTTTCTCCTAAGATAGTTAACCTAGTCTGATGAATTTTCTCATAGGATCAAAATCATAGTCTGATGAATCTTTCTCCTAGGATAGACAACCTAGTCTGATGAATTTTCTCCTACGATCACAATCTTAGTCTGATGAATTGTTCTCCTAAGATAGACAACCTAGTCTGATGAATTTTCTCCTAGGATCACAATCTTAGTCTGACGAAGCTTTCTCCTAAGATAACAAGATAACAAAGACGGACCTAGTCTGATGAAACTTTCTGCTAAGATAGTAAGATAACACAAATAGTATCCTAGTTTGATGAACATTCTCCTAGGATCAAAATCTTAGTCTGATGAATTGTTCTCCTAAGATAGACAACCTAGTCTGATGAATCTTCTCCTAGGATTAAAATCTTAGTCTGACGAACCTTTCTCCTAAGATGACAAAAAGAAACCTAGTCTGATGAACATTCTCCTAGGATCTAAATATTTGTCTGATGAATCTTTCTCCAAAGATAGACAACCTAGTCTGATGAATTTTCTCCTAGGATAAAAATCTTAGTCTGATGAATCTTTCTCCTAAGATAGACAACCTAGTCTGGTGAATTTTCTCCTAGGATCAAAATCTTAGTCTGATGAATCTTTTTCTTAAGATAGAAAACCTAGTCTGATGAATTTTCTGCTAGGATCAAAATCTTAGTCTGATGAATCTTTCTCCTAAGATAGAAAACCTTGTCGGATGATCTTTCTCCTAGGATCAAAATCTTAGTCTGATGAATTATTCTCCTAAGATAGAAAACCTAGTCGGATGATCTTTCTCCTAGGATCGAAATCTTAGTCTAATGAATCTTTCTCCTAAGATAGATAACCTAGTCAGATGATCTTTCTCCTAGGATCAAAATCTTAGTCTGATGAATCTTTCTCCTAAGATAGATAACCTAGTCTGATGAATTTTCTCCTTTGATCAAAATCATAGTCTGATGAATCTTTCTCCTAAGATAGACAACCTAGTCTGATGAACTTTCTTCTAGAATCTAAATCTTGGTATGATGAATTGTTCTCCTAAGATAGACAACCTAGTCTGATGAATCTTCTCCTAGGATAAATGTCTTAGTCTTATGAATCTTTCTCCTAAGATAACAAAATCAGTAACCTAGTCTGATACACTTTCTCCTAGGATCTAAAATCTTAGTCTGATGAATCTTTATCCTAAGATAGAAGACCTAGTCTGATGAATTTGCTAGTCAAATGTCCTTGGTTTTACTCACAGGAGACGTACATTCCAATCAAGTCTTTAGTTTTACTGTTCTCATTGTATCAATAGCTTAGGTGATTTATATTGTTCTAACAACTCACAAATCTTCCTAGTGCAAACTGGGGAAGAAAATTTTCTTTGTTTTATGTCTATTCTGTTGAAACCAGGCGCCCACCTGGAGAACAGGGGAATACGTTTCAAGATGAGCAATTAGGAGCCCACCTGGAGAACAAGGGAATACTTTTCGAGTTTCAGCAATCAGGCGCCCACCTGGAGAACAAGGGAAGTACAATTCAAATTTTAGCTTTTAGCTTTTAATATTTGATAACATGCTATATCAGTCACCAAACTGGGGTAGAAAATTTTCTTTGTTGTTTATTTTGTTGTAGTCAGTAGCCCACCTGGAGAACAAGGGAATACTTTTCAAGTTCAACAATCAGGAGCCCACCTGGAGAACAAGGGAATACTTTTTAAGCTTCCGCAATCAGGCGCCTACCTGGAGAACAAGGGAAGTACAATTCAAATTTTAGATTTTAATTTTAATATTTGATAACATGATGTGCCCAACCACCAAACTGGGGTAGAAAATTTTCTTTGTTTGTTTATTTTATTGCAGTCAGGAGCCCACCTGGAGAACAAGTGAATATTTTTCAAGCTTCAGCTATCAGGAGCCCACCTGGAGAACAAGGGAATACTTTTCAAGTTCAGCAATCAGGAGCCCGCCTGGAGAATGGAGGCATATATTTCAAATCTCAGCGGTCAAGCATCACTCTGAGGAATGGTAAAACATCTCCGATCACAATGCAAGGCAACAACAAGGATTCCATTGGAAGATTACAAGTTCAAGGCAATACAAGAGCAAGTTAGAAGACATAGATAGGACCCTTTTGTAATTCATAGATCATAGCTTAGGCTAGCTTCTTTTTATTTTAACATGGTGTAATAAGGAGGTCAGCGAGCAGTAGCAACAGCAACAATAGTGAAATCACAGCTCTTGGTAGTCCCAGCTACCAAACCTTCCCGAACTACACTGACCTGATTCCTTTTTAGCAAAGGATATGTATGCAACCTTTGAAGCAGGATTCGGTCAGACGGTTTTCAAAAATGCTTCACACGGAGTATTCAAACGGGCAAAAATCGCTCGTTTCCGCTCACTTATCTTTGTACGAAAAATCTTCGTGTTTCAGGGCAAAGAGGGGCAGCTGTGAGCACGTGATTTTTGCCCCATATATGAATTATTCCCAAAAATCCAAACAAAATAATTTTTCTTTCATTATTTTACACTTTGGTGAATTTTGTGTTATTTTCTGCTAATTATTGCATTTTATTTGTGCATTTTAATGCATATGAAAATATAAAAAATTACACTTGACATTTGCATTTAGGATTTAATTTCATATTTTAGGATTATTTAGTGGTTAAGTTGTTTTTAGAACAAAATATGAAAAAATGACAAAAATAGTCCATTTTTTGCATTTTTAATTGTTAATTGTTGAGTCTACTTTTAAATAAGATTTAATCAATTTTGTATGAATTAATTAGCTTAGTTTTGAATTTTTAATAAAATCATAAAAATACATAAAATACAAAATGAAAACAAATAAGTAAATAAAATACAAAAAGAAAAGAAGAAAAACAAATAAAAAGAAATTAAAATAAAGAAGCAAAGGGCTGGCCAACATTGGGCCATTTTCGTTCAAACACTCAAGCCCAAACCCCAAACCCCTTCCAAACCGCTCCCAGCCCAAACCCGTCTCCTACCCGGTCCAGCCTTCCCCGTCCCAAAACGACGTCGTTTAGTTCTATTAGATCTGAGCCGTCGAGGATACTTGATCCAACGGCTCGAAACTAGTTTAAGCTTGATATAAAATGGTCGGATAAGCCTACCCCCCCCCCCATCCATCGTCTCTCTCTCACCCCACTGTATCAGAGACGCCTCCCATCGGCTCCGCCCTAGACCGCAGCCGAAAATCGCCCCACTGCGGCGGTGAAGCTCCAACAGCCCCCAAATTTACACCCCTACACCATCTCAACCTCCTCAAAACAAATCCATAACTAGTTTTCTTCAAATCCCTACCAAAACCTTCGAATCCGTGAAACCCCAGCCGCCGCCTCCGCCGTGTACGGCGACGCCACCCCCAATCCCTACCAAATTTACACCATAGGCTCGCCTCTAACCCCACATCAGTAATCAACACTCCTTTCCCTTCAAAAGATCCCCAAACTTCTCGAATATAGAATGTAAAGTCTGGAACCTGAGCGGGTTTAGTTTCTTCTCCAATTGTCTACAAGTTTTGGGCATAATTTCACCATGAGCTGATATTATTTGACTATTCTTGACAAGAATGGTTGATTGATATCATCCTGTGATTGAAATAGGAAAGGCTGTTCAAAAATTGGTAAGTTTTCTAGTTTTGTTTTTCGTTTCATCTAATATTTGAATTTTCTTCTATTTAAAATTAGTTTTAAATCCAGTTTTCCTGTTTCTTGTTAGTTCTTACCTACCTTTCTTCTTCAGTATATGAGTTAGGGTTCTGCCTATTTCTTGATTTTTTCTTTTGATATTATTAGTCCTCCTGGCCTGTTCATAGAATTCGTTTTAGCTCTTTTGAATTCCCTTTATTAGGTTTACCTTCTTTCCTTTTAGTGTGATTCATTTTTTGACTATTAATGTTAGATTTACGATTCAGTGTTTGGATCCCTGTTTAATTGATGTTTGCCCATGATTTGTTAATTTGAATTGATAAGGGTTAACTTAGGATTAAGGAAATAGATTTGGCTAATCATAGGTTTGTTACTGTTTTGTTTACTTGATTCTTAATTGTTTTGATTAATAGTTTACTGCTAGAATTAGCTTTAGAATGTTAGTATTAAATAGAGTTAAATTTTAGTTTAATTAGTTCAATTGTTAGGATTTCTATTAGTTGTTTGGATATAGCTGAATAACCTAGCCTTTGAATAATTGTAGTTGAATCTTAACTAAGGTAAAGGGGTTTGGTTGGGTTAGTAATTTCTGGGGCAATCAAGGGTAATTTAGGCACCTAGAATGGGTCAATTTGTTAAGGCTGGGTAATTTCAGAACCAAAATAAGGGTAAGATAGGCAATTCAAGGGTAGGGATTCTAGTAAGAACTTCCTAGAAGCTTCTAGATGTGGGTTTTAAGGTAAATTTCAGGAGATAAGTGAGTTAACTTGAGAAACAAGTCGATAAATAGAGGACTAATCTGAAAATAAAATAGGGACTAAAAAGAAAACTGAAAATCTGAGGGCTGCCCTCATTTTTGCCTATGAAAAGGCATGCCAATGCCTTAGAGAACAAGTTTTGGGAGCCCTAAAAGTTCCCCCCAAAAAGTATTCTCCCAGCTTTCCAGATCTGAAAGTTAAAATTCAAAAGTCAAAAACAAAAACAATAGAAACCTTCAAAAAATCCAAAAAATACTGTTCCATTAGATAATTCAGGTTAATTTTGACTTTTAGTTATTGATTTCCATTTTTTTAGTTCAATACTTGGATTCTGAAACTTCGGGTGTTCACTGGTCTGATTTTGAGCAATTTTGGGTCTGTTTAAACTGGTTTTGGATGATTTTTGGATCGGCTGAAGTATTCTGGTGCATTTCGAGCTTATTTGAGTGCATTTCAAGTGGTCTGGGTTGATTTGTTAGTTTCTGCTTGATTGTTGAATATTTCTGGACTTCCGAATTCATTCCTGGGTTGTTCGTTATTAAATATTGCTGGAAATTATTTATTACTGCTGCTGCTCGATCACTGTTTGGCTGACCTCTTCTCCTCCATTTCTATTCTATTTCCAGGTATTTTTCAGCTCCAATTGATGTGTGAAGGACTGAAACAGTCAACGTGTATTAGCTACATGAAGAAATGAAATCTGGCTTGTGATATCAATTTGTTTGTAGTTATGATAGTTTAATTGTATCTGCACAGCAGCTGTAGTGCAGAGTTAAATGAATGGAACACCTTACAATTTGTAGTAAGTGGACTGTGTAACTATTACTCTTTCGGACTTGTATTGTGAGTTGAATGCCTGAATTAGTCTTGTAGTTGTAAAAAAATAGGTTCAAAATGGTTGCAAGTTTCAGTAGCTAATTCCAGTAATCCAAGTCCAAAAAAATCGAAATCACTTGAGTGTTGAAATTTGGTTTGGTAGTGTTAATTTGAGTTAGCCAATGAGCTGTTATTACTGTTGCTAAAGTCGAACCATGTTTTAGTCTGATTTTCATTTGTAGTGATATTTAGGAACTCACAAATAGGTAAATAAATAGGACAATCCGAGTTGGAACTGGAATTCAAATGATCAATGCTTCATTTGTTTGAGTAGGTGAATGTTGTTTTTCCTTATTACAATTGTTGAGTTCACTTTGAATAACTCAAAGCAATCTTGGTGCATAATTTCTCAAATTGAGTTGAAATTTGGTTTAGTTTAACCATCAAAGCTTAACAGTCCACCTTCGGACAGTTTGGGCTTCAGCACTTTTAACTGATGGCCCAGGCAGTCCAGTCCTAGTGCAAGTAAAATCTGGGCCGGCCGCCCTTCCTATTGGGCCAATGTCATGGAATTGGCTGAATTTCAGCCCTATGGTCTTAAAATGATTAGGTTCGGACAAAAATAATTAATTAATTAGGGCCTTTCTTTTATTTTTAGGGACAATACATGATAGAAAATTGTAGATTACTTTAGGTTTCCCTTTTAATAATAAAACGAGATGAGCCTCGCTAAACAAAACAAACAAATTGCGGGGCCCTCGATAAATATTTATACAACTATACTTAGACTTCGGGATGAGCCGTTTAGCGAATTTCACGGCTTTCCCCAAAGATAATAAGGCGTTAGCCTCTTTAAGCGCGTCTTTTAATAACATTACCTTCCTAAACTCGGGTGCCCATTTATGTGGCCCAAATCCAAATCTCAACGAAGTTTAAATGTGTCAAAAATCCCGGATGTATTTAGGTGACGCGGTTCGAGACATATTTTCATGACGTTCCAATCCTCTTTAAAATAATAATAATAATAAAAGCGGTTAAAAGCACATAGACTAAAACATGTTGTAAAATCAGATAAATAAGCCAAATATGATAGTTGACCGACCGTGCTAGAACCACGAAACTCGGGAATGCCTAACACCTTCTCCCGAGTTAACAGAATTCCTTACTCAGATTTTTGGATCGCGGACTGTTAAACAGAGTAATAATTTCCTCGGTTCGGGATTCAACCGGTGACTTGGGACACCACTAATCTCCCATGTGGCGACTCTGAAATCTTAATAATAAATCTCGTTCCGATTGTCCATTAAGTGGAAAAACTCCTTTTATTATACACTCCACGGGGTGTACTCCACGGGGTGTAGTAAGAAAGGAGGTGTGACAATCTCAACTGCAACAAAAGTTGAAGATGATTGGGTAGCTCCGGGGCAAAGTTGATCAAGTTAAGGATGATTTCCATAGGTTGAAAAAGAACATGGATCAGCTCGCTGCCGATAAGGAAGTTGTTATTGTCCAACTGACGTCAATTGAAACTCAACTCCGAGGTATTAAAGTGAAAGGTCTGGCCCAGGCCAGGAAAATCGAGGAGTTAGAGGCGGAGCTTGCTGGAGCTTGGGGTGAAGCTGCACAAGCTAAGGCTGAAGTTGAGAAGACGAGGGCCATGACAGATAAGACCATTGTCGTGTACTTAAGAGATACACAGCTGTTCTAGTGGAGCCGAGGGAGGCCTCCGATCGGGAAAGACGGAGCAATGATTTGACCAAGTGGTAAGCTTGGAGGGAGACTCTTGAAGAAATCCACGCCCGAGGGTTCGACCTCATTGAGAAGATAGCCAAAGCAAAGGCGCAGGAAACCGATGCCAGGTTTCTTGTCTCTTCAGATGAAGAAGATGCTGTGAGTGGCTCCGAGGGCAGGGAAGGTGAGGAAGGTGTTCCCGAGGAGGAGGACGCTCTCAAAAATATGACCTCTGAGGGTGCGGTTCTCGAGGAAGCTTCTTCCAGGGATGTAACCCCAAAATAGAATAGGTTCTCTTTTTCTTTTTTTGCGTAAGGGCCCCTCGTGGGCGTTGTAAATATACCTTTGTAAGACATCCTTTATGATTATAAAGAATCTCTTTGCTCTATCCTCAACATGTGTTGATTTTCCTTTTGTTTGATTGTATAACTCAAATGATTGGTCCGAGTATTGGTTTGGATTCGGAACATAATACATCCTTATGTTTTTATTGATAAATATAGTAATCCTTGAGCTAATTTTATATCGATTCGATGCGAGCTCAGGATATCAGGACTATTGAGTCCGAGTTGAGTGAGAGCAGGTTCTCGAACTATATGTTTTGGCCCTTAAGCCTTTCGAAGTTTGCCCTTAGGCTCTAATATATATCGGCCTTTAGGCTCTTTAAGTTGGCCCTTAGGCTCTTTAAGTTGGCCCTTAGGCTCTTTAAGTTGGGCCGATTCGGCTTCTAGAGTGGCTATATAAGTATTCCCTCTTTTTGGCTATAAGACTTAGTGAAAATTTTAATATGCCTTAGCATTTGTTTTTTGTACCCATTGGGTTTTTCGAAGGTTTGATGAATCGAAACCTTATCAATAGTTTGTTTGTGCAAACATAATCGAATTCGTCTTGAGGTTTTTTCGAAGGAGGATGTTATCGAAGCCTTTAGTTTATTCGGGGGCTGAATTTATCGAAGCCCTTTGTTTTTGCCGAGGGTAGCCTGATTTAATCATTTTTTCAAAGTCTTTGAAGGTCTTTAATCTATGGCGGAAGTCGGACGTCTCTGAGCCGCATTATTTCGGCCGTAGCCTTTTGTAGGATTGTAGTCCTTAATATGGACGTAGCCTTTAATTCAGCCGTAGCATTCGGGTGTGTCTCTTGGACTTGTTCCCCGATAACTTTTCGAACTTGTTTGAAAAGTTAGTCCCCGAGCTTATTGGCCTTGGCCTTTGTTTGGGTGAATGCGTCTTTGAGGTCTTATGAGTCCGAGTTTTCAATGGCTCAGGCGAGTTGACTGTCGATGAAAGTCCCCAAGTATTTTGGTGTTACATTTGTGCCTTGGCCCTTGAGCCGTTTCCCATAGGATTATAAGTGTAGAGCTCGTATAATAGAAGACTTCTTTGAGACACAAAGTGTTTTTGATATAAATATGAAGCTTCTTCAAATAATTGATACATGCGTACATGTTGCCGTCGAGGCTTGACTATTCTATACGGACACGGTTCATCTGACCGTTTGGCCCATTACAAAGATTTCCTATTGAGGCCCTCTCAGGCGTGAAGTATTTTCCTCGAAAATATGACCTCTGAGGGTGATGCCCCCCAGTATTCGAGGTTGATTGAAAAGAAGCCTTGGATACTTCTGAGTCCTCCTTAGGTAGCATATAGCTGTTTCCTCGTTAATAACCTTGCCGGTAAACCCCATTTGGGACAAAATCTGATCTAAGGGAAAAATAGTGTAACGCATGCTTTAAAACCTAAGGCCTTCGTGCAAATAGGGCATCTTTGATAGCTTCGATCGAAAATCTGCAATGAGTTTTAAAACTCAAACAGACAAAAAGGATAAAACCATACCTTAGCTGTAGTATCGTTTGACTAATGATACGTTCCAATTGTTTGGCAGTTGTTCACCTTCCATCGTGCTAAGTTTGTAAGATCCTTTTGCCGACCACTCCGAGGACTCGGTACGGTCCTTCCCAATTCGGGCCTAGCTTCCCTTCGTTTGGGTCTCGAGTATTGAGGGTAACATTAAGTAGAACTAAGTCGCCGATTCTGAAGTGTCGAAGATTGGTCCTTCTATTGTAGTACCTTTCGGCCCTTTGCTTTTGTGCGGCCATCCTAACAAAGGCTGTTTCTCGTTTCTCATGTAGCAGCTTGAGGCTAGTGTTCATGGCCTCACGATTTGATTCCTCCATTGTGTGTCAGAACCTGGCACTGGGTTCTTCGGCTACGACAGGGATGAGGGCCTCGGAGCCACACACTAAAGAGAATGGGGTAGCCCCCGTGCTTGACTTTGACGTTGTTCGATACGCCCAAAGGACCTCGGGTAGAACTTCTCTCCATTTCCCCTTTGCATCGTCCAATCTTTTCTTTAGATTTTGAGTGATAGTTTTGTTTGTTGACTTGGCCTGTCCGTTTCCAGTCGGGTGGTACGTTGTCGATAATATCCTCTTTATCTTATGTGCTTTGAGGAACTGCATCAACTTGCTGCCGATAAATTATTTTCCATTGTAACATACAATCTCGGTGGGTATCCTGAATCGTCATATGATGTGGTCCCAGATGAAGTCAATAACTTCTTTTTCTCGGATCTTCTTGAAGGCCTGTGTTTCCACCCACACAGAAAAATAATCAGTCATAAATAAAATAAACTTAGCTTTAGATGGGGCCATTGGCAGAGGGCCGACTATATCCATTCCCCATTTCATGAAAGGCCACGGGGATAAGATCGAATGGAGTTATTTTGCGGGCAAATGGATCATCGGTTAAAATCGTCGACACTTATCACATTTTTTAACAAATTCTTTGGAATCTTTTTCCATGCTATCCCAGTAGTAACCTGCCCTGATGATTTTGCGAACCCAAGATTCGGCACCGAAGTGGTTCCCACAAGTGCCTTCGTGTGTCTCTCGAAGGACATAATAGGTGTCCCCCGATCCCAAACATACCGCCAATGGTCCATCGAACGTACTTCTGTATAATGTTCCATATTTATCTAATGCAAACCTAGCAGCTTGGTTATTAGGGCCCTCGATTATTTATGGTCCGATGGGAGTTTTCCATTCTTCAAATTGTCGATATACTTATTCCTCCAGTCCCACGTTAAACTTGTGGAATTTATCTCGGCAAGAACCTCTTCAACCACGAACCTTGATAATTGGAGGACAGTCCCCGGGATGATGTCATCTTCTTTGACCGAGGATCCCAGATTAGCAAGTGCATCAGCCTCCCTATTTTATTCTTGAGGCATATGATCCAGAGTCCACTCCTTGAAGCGGTGCAAATTTACCTGTAGCTTATCCAAGTACCATTGCATTCTATCCTCTCGAACCTCGAAACTTTTAGTTACTTGGTTTACCACTAATATAGAATCACACTTAGCCTCGATGACCTCTACTCCCAAGCTTTAAGCTAGCTCGAGACCTACAATCATGGCCTCATACTGGGCCTCATTGTAAGTCAATCTAGAAGTTTTAATAGATTGTCTATGGTATCACCCGTGGGTGGCTTCCAGATAATGCCAAGCCCGGACCCTTTTATAAACGAGGCACCATCTATGAAAAGGGTCCGATTCCCCGATGATGTACCCGAACTTAGCAAGAGTTCTTTCTCCACTTCGGGTACGAGGGCCGGCGTGAAATCGACCACGAAGTCAGCTAAGATCTAAGACTTGATGTTCGTTTGAGATTGATATTCGATATCGTGCCCGCTAAGTTCGATGGCCCATTTATCCAATCGGCCCGATAACTCGGGCTTATGCAAAACATATCGAAGAGGGTAAGGGGTTAATACACATATACAACGACATTGAAAGTACGGTTTTAGCTTTCGAGATGCACTTATTAATGCAAGTGATAATTTCTCTAAGTGAGGGTACCTTGTTTCGGCATCTCCTAGAGTTCGGCTTACGTAATAAACAGGAAATTGCATAACTTACTCTTCTCAAACTAGTACCCACTTACTGCTATCTCTGACACAGCCAAATATAGGTGAAGCTTTTTGTCTACCTTCGGGGTATGAAGCCAAGGAAGGCTCGACAAGTATCGCTTTAGTTCCTCCTGGGTTCGGTGGCATTTTGGGGTCCATGCAAAGTCTTTTTTCTTTTTAAGCAAGGAAAAGAAATGGTGACTTCGATCTGACGACCTTGAGATGAATCGAGCCAAAGCAGTTGTTCGCCGTGTTAGCCTTTGCACGGCTTTCACAATATCCAAAATTGTGATATCCTTGATCTTATCGGGGTTGATTTAGATGCCCCGATTGGACACCATGAAGCCGAGGAACTTACCCGAGCCAACTTCGAAGGCGCATTTCTCTGGTTTAAGCTTCATATTGTGTAGGCATCGATAAAAGTTAGGATCTCGTGGCCAGCCGTGGCATCGATCATTCAATCGATGTTTGGCAATGGGAAAGAATCTTTCGGACAAGCTTTGTTCAAGTCCTTATAGTCTACACACATTCTAAGCTTGTTTCCTTTTTTAGGAACTACAACTACGTTGGCTAACCACTCGTGGTAATTTACCTCCCGAACGGATCCTATTTTAAGAAATTTGGTTACCTCGTCTTTTATGAAGGCATGTTTTACCTCAGACTGAGGCCTCCTCTTTTGTTTCACCAGTTTGAACCCGGGATCGGTGCTCAGCCGATGCGTAGTGATTTCTGGTGGAATCCCTATCATATCTAAATGGGAGCAAGCGAAGCAATCCATATTATCAATAAGAAATTGAATGAGTTTTCTCCTGAGTTTAGGGGTTAATCATGTTCCCAGGTATACCTTTATCTCGGGAAAGTATTCGATAAGAATGACCTGTTCCAGTTCCCCGACAGTTGACTTGGTTGCATCGGACTCTTCGGGAATGATGAAGGTTCGGGGAGTCAGGAGATCCTCTTCTTCATCTTCGATTACCTGTTGTTCCGACTCCATCGAGGCTTGGGGATGTGATTGCTATTTAGTCGCTTGCTTACCTTTGGTGCTCGATTTCTCTATGGTCGAGGGATCTGGTATCGGCACCACTTCCTCGATTGCAAAAATCTCTTTCGCAGCATGTTGCTCTCCGTCGACTATTTTCACTCCTTCCTCTATCGGGAACTTCATCATTTGGTGAAGAGTTGAAGGTACTGCCGTCATGTTGTGTATCCATGGTCCCGACTACGTTTACTGGAAAGATGATCTCTCCCTTTGTTGTTTTGCTTGCCATGTTGAAGCCATTAGGAACCCGGGATGCAGGTACAATCTGATCTTGTAGCAGAGTTATTCCACGACCCTTGATCTGCATATATTTGCTGAGCTACCTGGATCCGCTAAAACACGTTTAACTTGAATTTTTCTTAAAAGGATAGGGATTACCAGTGCGTCGTTATGAGGCTGAGATATGCCTTCTGCTTCCTCGTCACAGAATGATAAGCCATCCTCGGGCACATAGCTCCGAGTCCATTTTTCTCTTGTGATTGATACTTTGGTGCGTTTGAATACAGGCTGTTGAGGGACATTGACTCTGCCATGATCATGTGGATTACATGTTGTGGTTCTTCTTGCTCATTTTTCCTTGCATCTCTCTCCCTGAAGTGATTCTTAACCTGATCACTTAGGAATTCTCGAAGGTGGCCCTCGCTGAACAATCGAGCCACTTCTTCCCTTAGTTGCCTGCAATCTTCTGTGCTATGACCATGTGTGCCATGATACTTGCATATAAAATTCAGGTTCCTTTGAGAAGGATCGGTCTGAATAGGCCTGGGCCACTTGGTGTCTATGATTCTTCCATTAGCCGACACAATCCCTGATGCATCTACGCTGAAATTGTACTCCGATAATCGAGGTGCCTCTGTGGGATTAGTATGCTTATCGAATCTGATTTTACTCATGAGTCCCCAAGAACTTTGACCTCGATCGTCTCTTCGGTCGTTCCGAAGAGCAATCCAACCAGAACCATTTTTCCTTCGATCGACATGTGGTTGATATCGTTCCCTGTTCGACTCGATTCCATGTTCGTATCCATCTGGGGCTTGACCGCAAACCTGTTAGGATAAACCGAACCCGAGGGGTTTCCAACCAACTGATCTTCCTCGACCCTGACTTTTAATTGGTAACGGTTGTGCACATCGGACCACATCACAGCTGGATACTCGATCAAGTTCTACTTTAATTATCAAGATGCGATTGAGCTCCATTCATTTAATCCCTGCATAAAGGCCTGTGCTGCCCAGTCGTCGGAAACCGGTGGTAATTCCATTCTTTCCATCTAAAACCTAGACACGAACTCCCTTAACATCTCTTCGTTCCATCATTTTATTTTGAAGACATCCGATTTTCTCATGGCCACCTTTATGGCCTCGGCGTGTGCTTTCCCGAAGACATCCGCTAACATAGCAAATGAGGCAATAGAGTTAGGAGCTAAGTTGTGATACAAAATCATAGCTCCTTTCAATAACAATTCTCCAAACTTTTTGAACAAGACCGATTCGATCTCATCGTCATTCAAATTATTTCCTTTGATCACGCAAGTGTATGAAGTAATATGCTCGTTGGGGGTCGGTTGTTTCGTTATATTTGGGTATATCGGGCATGCAAAACTTTTTGTTTGTATAAATCGGAGCCGCACTTTGAGGGAATGGTTCTATGAATTTTTTGGCATCTAATCCTTTCAAAACTGGAGGTGCCCCCGGTATCTGGTCTACACGGGCGTTATAAGTCTCCACCTTCTTATAATTGTCTTCAATTTTCTTTTCTCCGTATTCGATCCTCCTAGTGAGCTCTTCAAGCATCTTCATAATCATGGGGTGGGTCCCCGAGCCGCTTTCATTTGGCCTTTCTGGCGTTCGCTCAGCACGTCGATTGTTTTCATGTTCAGCTACACTCGGAGTCTTATTTTGACTTTAAAGTTGAGCGATGGCGATTTACTGAGCCTGCAGCATCTCGAATATCACTTGGAAGCTGACTCCCCCATCTCCTATTCCTGCTATTCCTTGGTCCCCTGGTCGGGCTTCCCTATGTATAGTCCCTTCGGGGTCTGTGCCTATGTTGGTGTTTATAGCAATATGAGAACTAACATCAACTTGTTCCATGTTTGGCACTTCCCCTGGGTTTTCTGGTGGTACACCGACCCCTACATTGTCGTTTTCACCAAGTCCTTCGTTATCATGAACAGGTGCATTTTGTGAGCTAGGCATGTTTCAGCCTGAGAATAAAAAATTATTGACAATAAAAAGTGTAAAAATAACGTGTGTAATAAGAATCAGTAGAGAAACAATCACTGTTATCTTTAGCACCACGGTGGGTGCCAAATTGTTTACCTCGAAAATACGAGTAACAATTAATTTTGATTTGTGGTTTTAAAGATACGTGATTAGATTCAATACCAATTAATAATAAAGAAATATGAAGTAGAAGTGAAAGAAATAAGTGTATCAAACCAATATAACTCAGCAGCAGTAACCTCAAGCTTAGTGTCCTCGAGGTACGCTTAGGACAATGAGAACAATAAAGCAAAAAAAGTAAAGTAAGAGCTATAGAGCTATAAGACAATTATGATGAACAATAGCCAAAAAGTAGAGAGTATATTCTTTTCTCAATGATTAGATGATGTTACAAATAATTGGGGTCCCCTTTATAAATTAGGGGAACCCTAAGTAAGGCATATTTCTATTTACAGTAAGGAATACTCTTGGTACAACTGTCTAACCGCCTAATATGAAATTGTACGATCATACTCTGGGATTTGCGCCATGATTTTGGGGATGTGCCAGGAATCTAGCTCATTCTGTTGTAGATGCATAACGGTACTATTTAGGGGTTGAGCATACTCAACCTTGGAACTCTTCGTACTCCTATCTCTCGAGCATTGCGTTATGTCTTTGAACTCGAATCTGGTCCACTGAGCTGGAACTCGTCCTCACCCGGACTGGGCCCAGGATGGACCCTCGAGCCGATATATCGGAGGCATATGATTTTGACCGTATACATTATTCAACTAAAAATCTAACCCCGCTACATCATGTAATTTATAGGTTCTAATATATTCGTCAAAAATTTATAAAGAAAAAGGAAGCTCAAGAGAGTATAAGCGGGTAAGTTGATCAATTTTCAGAATGGACGCATCACCTTATGTCGAATATGCGATAAGTTTCTTTCCTGGAAGATAAAGACTGTACCTATTTGCAAACGCTCAGTGTCCCAAATGTAGATATTTGGTAACCTTTAATGCCGTAAGACGCTTGAACTTTTCACGTAGAAGGTTAGGTGCTTTTTGGCCTTAAACCTTTCAGCAGCCTTATATTAGTCTTTATGAAATTTGAAACCAAGTGAAAAACAAATATGATGTCTATTAGTTAACATTATAAAATTAATGGGTATATAAAGAGCAAACAGTTCTCAATAGGACAATCTTTTTGTCAAATCTTACTATATGTTTTACTTAGAAGTAGGGAAAATGTATGAATGAGTCAAAATAAAATTTTATATCCCTCTGAAAAAAAAAAAAGGTTATGGAACATAGCTTAAAGCATTGTATTTACATTGAAGATTTTACGGTATGCATTTGGCATAAAGATATTGTTTACCCTAAAAACGGATAACAATTGAATATATTTGTGGTTTTAAGGATACGTGATTTTACTTGGCACAAACTGAGCAAAATGTAGATTGATACTGAAATTGACAGTAAATAGGAATTAAAGCAAACTAAATGAATCATGTAGCCTTGGCCCTCGAATTAGATCACCCTCGAACCAAGTAAAGATTCAATTTACACAAGAATAGAGTAACAGAATGCTGAAAGCTTAAGGGAGAAGTAGTATGTAGCTTTATGTAACGTAAATATGATATCCTTTACAAATGATCAGACCCCCTTTATAAAGTAGGGGAGTCCTACACTTGGTAGAATTCTAAATGCAGTAATAAATTACATGGTTGGCTAATTAATCGGCATCTTCTTGATACGTGCCGGGATTCCCCGCCGTGATCCTTGCACGATCACGGATATCTCGGCAGGCTCCTCTAGATCTTGCTTGATCTTTACCCCGCTAGGTCTCGATCTAGGCTGGTCTCGATCTCGATTGGTCCTTGAGTCACGAGCTTGGCCATCTACTTCGTGTTTCAGTCCGGTATGGCATGGGGTCGAACCCTGGCCATAAAAAGGGGCAAGCCCGGTTTTGACCCTACAGTTAGTCCCCTCGTTTTTTGGAGAGTCGTCTTAAACCTATAAATGTATTCTTCTTCTTTTGCCAAAACCTTACTTTCAAATTTCCTTTGCTCTCACCCTCAAAATCCTTTTGCCTTCCTCAAAGCTTTATATTTTCAGACTTTGGTATTTCCTTGCCCGTTTCATTACAAAATACCAAGTCTTTCTTCCCAGTTTCCATTCTACTTTATTTGTAAAAGTAAAAATGGCAAAGACTTCAAAAACCGTTCCACAAAAAGAAACTACTTCATCAAGGCCTGCCGCTGACGGAGCCGTGGGGGAACCTCCCCTAGAGGATTCGTTCCGATAAAGTTCCCCACCACTGCTTATTTTAAGGTAGAGAATACACCCTCGGTACCGGGTCGATGAGAACCAATGTCGAGGTACATATGCACAATTACCGACGATCTCCTCGACCATGTTAAAGGGCACTGCAACTGGGTTGACAAGAACGTGGTGGTGCCATCGCCTGAGGAATCAATCACTACCCAAGTGGAAGGGTTCCTAAGTGTTTACACTTATCCTTTCCCATTGGTTCCTTTATACCCCATCATCAATGCCTTCTGCAAGAGGTACGATGTGACCCATGGCCAGATCCACCAATCATTTTGGAGGATCGTGATTCTCCTTTGATTTTTTGTAAACAAGATCGAGGGGCATCCCGTTACCCTCAATCACCTTGTGCGTCCTATTGTCCCCGGCTTAATAGAGGAGGCTTGATCAGGCTTTACAGCCGAGCCACCAAACCCCCGTTATCGAGCATAGACGAGATCCGAGACCGAGGTTGGATGGGCCGATTTGTCCGAATAAAGATTTGGACCTAATCCCTGCCGAAGACATGCGGTTTCCTAAAAAAAAGGAACATGAATCGTAAGTATTTCTTGGCCTTTAATATCTTACTTTTCCGTTTTTCATCTCATCTTCTTTCCTCATTTATGGTTTTTGTGTTGTAGCTGTGGCCCATGTGCTGGAAGTAAGACCCGATTTCAGACAATGGGTCTAAGGCTTAGTGTCAGCGAACTCTTACTCCGAGCGTGCTTGGAAAAATTAATCAAAGGGTCAATGGGAGGCTCGTAATCACTGTACTTTTCTTTGTTAGAATGGTTATTGTTCGGGTATCGTATCGATCTTACTCATCTATTCCCTTTTATAGGCCTCTAGAAAGATGTAGCAATGAGACTCCCATCTGGTGATAAAGAAATCCATCCCCCACCATCTGACTCAAAGCCGGTGAAGGAGAGAAGCTTCAGGAAAATTTGGTGACGGCTCGAGATGAGCATGCTGAGATGGCCGAGCAGGTATTTCAAGTACTTCATGATAGTGAATATGAGTTGGAGATAACAACTAACTAGGGGTTTTCAAAACCGAACTGAAGCCGAAAACCGAACCGAAACCGAATCTTAATGGCTTATTGGTATCGGGTAACAATTTAACGGACAGGGAACAAATTGAATTTTTTTTATTAAAGTCTTATCCATTTGGGGGCGGATTATTCAATTTTCTTAATGGATAATCCGTTAACCCGTTAAGAATATATATATACATATAAAATTTATTTTTATCCATATATATATTAAATAATCAAAAACCATTCTTCCTCCAGTACTCTATCAAAGTGAATTAGAATAAAAGAAAGCCAAATAAAAGGAGTCTTCTAACTTCGACAAAAAAACATAATTTGTTGTGTGAAACAAGATAACAACATCAGTTAAACCATTGTTTCATCAACTGTGCCTAGGTTTTAAGGCATCCTAGAATTCTAAGCATGACAAACATTTGTTTTAACAACGGCAAATTGGAAATCTTTCACATAGACTAAGGCCAATGTGCATAAGCATAAATAAGATTCTAGACAGATGATTTACCCATCAAGGTGTCTTTTTTGATTTGTCCCTCTTAGTATGTCGACCACCTTTTTAAACGCACAGAGACTAAATTTTATTTTATTTTGATTGAATTAGGCCGATAAACCGCCCGATAACCGCTCGATAAGAGCTAAACCGATACCAATCCGCCCGATATCTTATCGGGTGGCTAGCGTATTAATACATTTAAAAGCCGATAACCGACAAGCCAAACTGTTAAGTGTAAATAACCGCCCAATATGCACGATAAGCAGCCCTACAACTAACGATCCGATTCTGCAGGTTTGACAGAGGCTCGAACAGATCAAGGAGCTTCAAAGACAAATAGATGAAATACAAACCGAGGTTGAAAAGTCTAAAGGGTGTATAGTCATCATATCTTTGAAAAATGAGGCCATCTAAGCAAAGCTAGAGTCGGCCGAGTCTCAACCTCGGGCTGCAAGGAAGAAGGCCTCGTTATAAGAAAAGAATGTTGAGGAGCTTAAGTCCAATTTAGCCAACTTGGCAAAAGAGCTCGAAGTGGCCAAATGTGAGGCGACAATGGCCAACACCAAGACCCAAGCCAATGCGACCCGATACAAGGTTGATATCGAAGATACCTAGGCACATGCCAGGAGTATGGTAGATCATGCGATTCGGTAATCTCGAAGGGAGGCCCCCGAGGGAAGCCATTCTCATGGTTTTGATATATCTGCTAAAATCGAGATTTCCAGAGCAGAAGAAATAAGGGCTCGAAGACTGTCTTTTCCGGATGAAGACTCCGAGAGTCTGAGCGAATCTGGTGTTGAAGACTAAGAGGGCGAAGATGCTTCATCCGATAAGGACCAAGCAGCTTAGGCTTTGTAATTTTTGTTTTTACTAACAATTCTCTTTCAAACTCGGTACTATGGCCAGCGTGAAGTCAACCACAAAGTCTGCTAATGTTTGAGACTTGATGGCTGTTCGGGGTCAATACTCAATATCGTACCCATTGAGTTATGGCCTATTTGGCCAATCGTCCTGAAAGCTCGGGTTTATGCAAAATATTTCGAAAGGGAAAAGTTGTTACAACACTTATGTGATGACATTGAAAGTATGGTTTTAGTTTCCTAGAGGCGTTTATCAAAGCGAGCGCTATCTTTCTAGATGAGGATATGTAGTTTCAGCTTCACCTAGGGTCCGACTAACATAATAGATAGGGAATTGTGTACCTTGTTCTCCTCGGACTAAGACCCCACTTACCGCTATCTACGATATTGCTAGATATAAGTAAAGTTGTTCGTCTTCCCTCGGTGTGCGAAGTAGCGGTGGGGTCGACAAGTACTGTTTAAGCACCTCAAAGTCATGTTGGCATTTCTAAGTCCATGCAAAGTTGTTCTTCTTCTTCAGCAACGAAAGGAATCGATGGATCTTGTTGGAGAACCTCGAGATGAATCATCGTAGGGCGTCTATGTGCCCTGTTAACCTCTGCACGACCATTATGTTGTATACTACCGTGATATCCTCGATTTCATTGATTTTGTCGGGGTAAATCTCGATTCCTCGATTAGATACCAGGAAGATGAGAAATTCGGCAGAGCTGACCGCGAACGCGAATTTCTCTAGGTTGACCATCATGTTGTATTTCTTCAGTATACTGAAAGTATCCTACAAATGCTTCAAATGGTCCTCTGATAACAGGGACATAACTAGCATGCCATCAATATAAACCTCCATAGATTTTCCTATATGTTCTTCGAACATTTGGTTTACTAAGCGTTGATAGGTTGCACCAACATTTTTTAGTCGGAATGGCATTACTTCATAGCAATAGGTACCATATTTAGGTGAGCGAGGTCTTTTCATGGTCCTCCAGGCTCATCCATATTTGGTTGTACCCGGAATAGGCGTCAAGAAAATTGAGGATCTCGTGGCCGGCCGTGGCATCATCATGCGATCGATATTAGGCAAAGGAAATGAATTCTTGGGGCATGATTTATTTAGGTCTTTGTAATCTACACACATTCTAAAATTGTTTCCCTTTTTAGGGACTACTACTACATTCACTAACCATTTCGTGATATTTTACTTCCCAGATGGATCCTATTTTGAGAGGTTTGGTTACCTCGTCTTTGATGAAAGCGTGTTTAACCTCAGACTGGGACCTTCTTTTTTGATTCACAAGTAATGTGGTTAGTTTTACAAGCTCAGTTTGTGGGTGGTAATTTCTGGTGGGATCCCTGTCATATCGAGATGGGACCAAGCAAAGCAATCCATGTTAGTTTTAAAGAATTGAAAAAGTTTTTCTTGAGCTCGGGGGCTAGCCCCGTGCCCAGGTATACCTTTTGCTCGGGCTGATGTTCGACCGGTATGATTTGTTCCAGCTCTTTGACCGTTGACTTTGTGGCGTCGAAATCATCGGGGACTATTTAGGATCGAGGAACCCTGTAGTCATCATCCTCGTCAGTCCCTTACTTCTCCGATTGGGTCGAGGCCGGTGTCTGTGGTTGCTATTTGACCTGGTGTTTTCCTTTCGAACTGGACCCTTTCGTAGACGAGAGCACCGATATCGGTATTACTTCATCGACAGAAAACATTTCATTGGTAGTGGGTTGCTCCCCGTAAACTGTTTTGACTCCCTCTGTCATTGGAAACTTTAGAACCTGGTGAAGTGTCGAGGGCACTGCCATCATGTTATGGATCCACGGTCTCTCGAATGGGGCATTATACCTCATGTTGCCCTCGATCACATGGAACTTCTTTTCTTAGATGGTTCCAACCACGTTTACTTGTAAAGTTATCTCGCCTTTGGTGGTTTTACATGCCATATTTAAGCCATTCAGTACTCGGGTCGTGGGCACAACCTGATCCTGCAGGCTGAGTTGTTCTATGACCCTCGATCAAATAATGTTGGCCGAGCTACCTGGATCAACCAAAACAAGTTTAACCTGAGTTTTATTCATAAGTGAAGGTATTACCACTGCGTCGTTATGGGGTTGTACAATCCCTTCTGCATCCTCATTATTGAAAGACAATGTTCCTTCTTGTACGTAATCTCGAGTTCGTTTCTCCCTTATGATCGACACCTTGAGTTTAATCACTGGTCCTTGAGGAATGTCAACATCTCTAACGATCATGTGAATCCCGTGTTGTGTCTCCTCTTGCTCGTTCTATCTGTTTGGTTCTCTGTTTTTAAAGTGATTCTTGGCCTGATCACTTAAAAATACCCGAAGGTGCCCCTCGTTGAACCACCGGGCTACTTTTTCCCTTGGCTGCTTGCAATCTTCAGATTTATGTCCATGCGTCCCATGATACTTACATATTTGGTTGGAATTTCTCTGGGTCAGATCAGTCTGTAGAGGTCGAGGCCACCTAGCATCCTTAATACGTTCGATGGCTGATATGATTGCAGATGTGTCCCGCCCCAAAATCCGAGGAGCGCGACCGACACTCAACCGAGTAGACCCGACTGAGCAAGCCTGTTAGGTTTCATTCTATCCAAATTAAATCATGAATAAATAGGAGATGGACTCCATTAATCAAATTCTATAAACATGTCATTAACGATTTCCATTTCATTTTCATTAGCAACTTCATTCACAATTTTGAAGATATACAAGTTTTTATACATCGTTACCAGACACCAATATTTCTATTTTAATCCCAATACCCGACACTACCCACAACCTGTCTACGAAGCCCCTAAATAAAACTGAAGAATAATATGGAAATGCCGGCAAAAAGGCTCAGGCTATACCTCAAATACAAAGTACATGATTAACAGATGAAACAGGACCCAAAAATGATGTGGGGCTCACCAAGTCAACTGAAAGGATGATGCGGCACTAGCTGCGACCAACACGTTCTGCTATAGAAACACCTACATCCATTAAAAGACATAGCGCCCCCGGCAAAAGGGACGTTAGTGCCATCGAATAGCACTAGTATGTATGAACAAACTTAACTCTAAGTAGAATCAAACAATATACAAGTAGAAGACAGTCATGGAAAGCAAACAATGATGCACAAAATACAGAGAACACAAGTGAGAGTTTCATAGTTTCTTATTTCGTCTTTTCATCCCTTTTATTTATAGTCTCTTAGTGTCAAGTGCCACAAATTCTTAATGCCACCGTGTCTTTTAGGTTAATATTCTTTAGTGCCAAATACCATATCTTTGAAATATAATGCCACCGTGGGGTTTTTAACACGGAGTCCGATCTCGGCCCGACCGGCTAAGCCATCCCAAGTGAGACATATCCATATTCACAATAATGTTCTGAAACCCAATATAAATACCACCATGTGTACAGCATGGCGTCCGATCTCGGCCCGATCGGCTAAGCCATCTCACTTAGGACATAACCTCTTTCAGTTATTCCTTAGTTCACATTTCTTTCCAATTTCCCATTACATGGCACCACACACCTCTTTATTAGCTTATTTCTTGGCACTTGGATACATTGTTACAATTCAAATATTCAAGTCTTCCCCTTATTTATTCGTTCATATAATATTATCCTTCATGTTGATAAGTTCCAACATATGATGAATTGTCCACATAATATGATGAGAACAAACAATCATGATTCACAACTTCAAGAAACATGGTGAAATGGAAAACAACTAAGACAACTAGGGAACATAATCTTTCACCTCAGCACATTAGAACAATCAATTCAAGTATGATCAAGCAAGGAACTCATATCAAATGCACGGACACTAACGAGATGATTCTACAAAGATTAACGTTAGCCATACATACCTTGTCTAAGCTTTCCTTAAGTTACTACAATGTTCCGGAAATTCTAGCAATCCCAATCTACTTTGAGACATAACAAAATTGAACACAATTTAGGAAGGTATTCATAGTTTTAGCTCATTTGAGCATTTTATCAAATACTAGTTGTGCATCTTTATTTCAAATCCCTTTTACAAGATTTACTTCATTTCCCAACCCAATCTCTACTTATTTATGTTCAACAATCTTCCCACAAACCTATTTAGATATGCTCGTTCAAAGTATGGACTAGTGCAAGTACCTTTGGAATCTTAGCCTATTATGAAGCTTTTCCCATTTGGCTTACATTACAAGAAAAACGGCCTTTAAGGAAGGGAAATCTGGTCTCTAAAAGTTGAAATCTGGTCCTAAAAGGGTACATTACGAAGGGAAAAGGCTGGTCGCAACCCATCGTAATAGCCTCCATCGCTAAATGTCAATAACGACGGGTCTTAATACTTGGTCGTTAAATCACTTTATAGACGGACAAATAAATTGGTCGTGAAATACTTTTATAGACCAATTTCTCGTCCCTAGTAGGTGATAAAAAAATATTTATTCCCGTCGTGAAATCTTTGTAGCGACCAACTGTATCTGGTCTTAAATTGCCTTTTAGAGACGGAAAGAAAACCTGGTCGTGAATAACATTTAAAGACTACATTTCTCGTCCCTAATAGACGATGAAAAATATATATATTCCTTCGTTAAATCTTTTTAGCGACCAACGCCAACTGGTCCTAAATTATCTCTTAGAGACCGACAAAACATCTGGTCGTTAAACCATTTTCGCGACCAACCTTCAGCTGGTCCTTGATTATGTTTAGAGACGACATCCCTATTTAAAATAATTTTGTAATTTAGTGAAATATTCATGGTCTATTAATAACCATGAGTAGTCCTAAAAGCTCGATGCAACAAAAAGTAATTTTTATCAACAAATATCAAATTGGTATTGAAAAATCCAGATATAAAAAGATAATATATATGTTCAAATCCCATGATGATGTTACTTTCTATGTTTTCTCAACACCTCTACAAAAAAAAAACTTAGCTAACATCCTGAGCTAGACTATGATATCAAGTTTTGCATAATATTTTTAGCAAAATAATAATAGCTTGTGCATCTTCTAAACTTGCATCTTGACTTGTAGCTTCAATCTTCAAAACCTGTAAGTACAAAAGTTTTTAAAATAATAAATAACTATTGGTAAAATAACATATATAATTTTATATGAGCAATAGTTAAATCGCTTACCCCAAAAACAGTCTAAATTCACAACAGAGCAGAGAAATAAGAACTTAAAACAGAGTAGAACATAGACCTTCCCTTTCATCCTAATTTATTCCAATAGACCAACATGTTGCTTAAAAAAAGATAAAAGAGGACATCAGCGATAAGCAACCCGTCTTAAATACCTATTCTTAATTGTCTTCACTTGCAAGAAAATAAAAAATAGAGGGTGAGAATGACAAAACAAGAGAATCCAGAAAGAAGAAAGGATTTTCCCATCTTAATAGATCAACTGCCTGACAAGCATAATTTTTATGGCTTATGGTTTTTAAATAAGAGTATAAGACTCCTGCGGTTAATGGATAACCATTTGTTATCAATGGAGAATTTTTTTGATCTTAATTCAGGTGAACCGAAATCATAAACTAAGTTGGACTCGGCTACATGAATCATATGCACACATTCTGCTCTATTCGGGTCCAAAACACTTCTTACTTATAAACAATCTGTCGCCAAAGGTCGTATCATTCTGCGCAAGCAGTTAGCCTACCAAACCCCCTTTAATAAAACGTGAAGCTATTTTGACTGCCAAATTAAAGAATGAACATCACATGTCAAAACATTTAAAGCATAAGTTAGCATTAAGCATTTTGCCACTAATTATGACTCAAAGCAGCAAAGAGTATAAAATCATTCAAACAAATGGTTAAGGTAAAGAACTGGCACCAAGAACCTTTTTTAGTAAAAGAAAAGAAATACAAACAGTATTAGTAGTGCTTTATAGATGGACCGGGTTAATCTTATCAGGCTAGATATCATCCATGAATCCAAAAAGTACCGCTTTGAGTCCAATGTTCACTTGAAAGAACGAGATTTATACTACTGTTTCATCTTTAATGGACAACCAAGACCCAAACAGCATAATAAAGATAAATACAATGCAATCATGGATAAAGTAGCAAAGAGTCTATTATTCGAAGATGCAAACATCATTCCCGGAATAGGAATAATGCTTGGCAAATGTGTTTCTTGCTGGAACTAAAGGAAGAATTAAGCACTCACGTACAACTCTGAAGGGCATCGAATGAAACAGTCTCTGCCTGTATACCGCAAAACATTCTAACAGTGGCTCCTGTCAATTAGTTAAACAGTAGCAGTTTTTTCTCTTGCATTATACTTTCTACATATGACATGTCTAGAGCTTAACTACCTAAAACACATTTATTCACGTTTTAACTTCCAGCTGCTTAGTTTGATTTAGCTAAGTGAGTATTTTGCAAGGTAAATGACACTTACAGTCACATCCAGAACTTCATTAGTCAAATCAGGACTCATAAAAATTTAAAATGCTCATACCACATTATACTTCAACACTAGTCTGATTACCAATATAGCCAAAAAAAAACCACTAAATATGACAGGTAATGATCTCCGCGTACTTAAATGATAAAAAAATCAATCAACTACGAGCAATCCCAAACTAGTTGGAGTTATACATACATACATACATTCGCTCTATTCGGGCCCGCTCCGTTCCAGTAATTGATAACAAAATCTGAAAATCTGCTTACTCTACATATCTACATGATAACTCAAGATCTCAGCCAAGAAAAGACCTTTACAGCTATAGCAACAGTACGTACCATTCATGAGATCAAATTAACACATCAGATTTAAAAATAACGGAGAAGTGCAGCAGGCCAAAGGACAACACAGGCCCATGATTCTTCTGATTTAGATTCTCAAGCAAATGGGATAGGTTTTAGTTTCATAGTTCGAATTCATTCTGTTGATCTAACTTTTCCATTTCCCCTGTTATGGTGCATGAGTCGTGATTCTTAAACTGAAACTACACATCGAAACACATAATTCGATAACTCAAATAGATTATTAAATCACTAGGCATACCTGAAAACCTTCTGAAGAAAAATATTTCTTTACTAACCACTCCCATTCTTTCTTGTCTACTCCGTTTGGAATATTCTTAAGAGCTTGTTGGATTGGCTTATCTTTCACATATTTTGCATGCAAGTATCCTCTCCATTTGTTCCATAACTCTTTCATCCATGCGAAGATATGATCACGATGATCATTCATGTCAACACTCTTCAAATTTATCCTACAATAATCAAAACATGGGTTGAGTTAATGAATTAGTTCAGTTTTAGTAACTACTCATAATCATGTGATAGGAGCAACTCTCCAACAGTTATACAGCAATAAACATATAATATAGTTTCAATTGTTTCTCTACAGCAAGTAACAGTTGAATCAGTAACATTCTCCAAAAATTATACAGATAAGCANNCTTGCAAGAGTTTGACTTAGAAATCCGAGATCGAAAGAGAACAGAGAACCAAGTGGTTGATCACTTGTCCAGATTAGAAATTCGGGGCCATGTAGCTGAAGGTGGGTCGATCAAAGAAACATTCCCTGATGAGCAGATATTGACAATCACCTCAAGTGAAGCCCCGTGGTATGCAGATTATGTGAATTTCATTGCAAGTGGGGTGACACCACCGGAATTGACACCCGATAATAGAAGAAGGTTCCTACATGATATGAGGCTTTACAAGTGGGATGAGCCATTCCTATACTGGCTATGCGCAGATCAGTTGGTGCGAAGATGTGTTCCAGAGGAAGAGATGAATGCAATATTGCATGACTGTCACGCGTCACCATACGGAGGACATCACGGGGGAGATAGGACCGACCAGAAAGTTCTACAATCAGGTTTCTATTGGCCTAAATTGTTTAAGGATGCACATGCCTTTGTTAAAATGTGTGATAGATGCCAAAGAACCGAACAATCACCAAGAGGCATGAGATGCCTTTGCAGAATATTCTAGCAGTAGAGCTTTTCGATGTTTGGGGGATCGACTTCATGGGACCATTCCCATACTCTAATGGTCACAGGAACATCTTGGTGGCAGTCGATTATGTGTCTAAGTGGGTGGAGGCCATTGCTCTTCCCACTAATGACGCAAAGGTAGTGGTGAGTTTTGTAAAGAAGCACATCTTCACACGCTTTGGAACCCCACGAGTGTTGATAAGTGACGGAGGAACGCACTTTTGCAACAAAATGCTGAATAATATCCTTGCAAAATATGGTGTCAAGCACAAGGTTTCCACGGCCTATCATCCCCAAACGAGTGGTCAAGTGGAAGTGTCAAACAGAGAGGTGAAGTAGATTCTGGAGAAAACAGTGAGTGGAAATAGAAAGGACTGGGCTGGAAAGCTCGACGACGCATTATGGGCATATCGAACTGCATACAAAACCCCCATAGGTACTTCTCCGTATAAATTAGTTTATGGGAAGGCATGTCACCTGCCCGTCGAGCTTGAACACAAGGCTTATTGGGCATTTAAAAAGCTGAATATGGATATGGAGTTAGCTGGAGAGAAGAGGTTGCTACAACTCGACGAGCTTGATGAGTTTCGATTGCACGCCTATGAAAATGCCAAATTGTATAAAGAGAAGACTAAGAGGTAGCATGACAAACGCATTCAACATCAAGAATTTGAGCCAGGGCAAGAAGTTCTGTTATTCATTTCGAGGTTGAAGCTCTTTCCTGGAAAGCTTAAATCTCGTTGGTCAGGCCCTTTCGTTGTGGTAAGTGTGAAGCCTCATGGAGCTGTGGAGTTGCGGGATATGAGCTCAAATGGTACCTTCTTGGTAAATGGCCAGCGGATAAAACATTATTGGGGTGGTGACATTGCACGTCACAAGACCTCAATGGACCTGTCGGATGCTTGAAAATGTGTTGAGTCGTGCCGCGACGTTAAATCAGGCACTGGATGGGAGGCAACCCATTGAATTGTTGTAACCGTCGTGCCACGACAATAACTAAGGCGCTGGTTGGGAGGCAACCCAATGATAGTCGTAGTGTTGTTTGTGAGTTTTACAACATGCTAACCAATGCAGGTGACAAAGGGCGGGCGAAAAGACCATCGACCTTGGTGAACACAGGTGAAAATCGTGGAAAAAACATGTTGCCCAGTAGAGCGCTACAGCTCGCGCTAACTGGGTAACATTCTACCTAAGCTGCAAAAAATTAGCGCGAACGCGCTAGGGTTCGCGTTACAGCTCGCGCTACTAGCGCGATCGCGCTAGTGGTCGCGCTAAAAGTGCATGGTTCTGCATGGACTAGCGCGATCGCGCTAGTGTTCGCGCTAGTCCCGCCCTAGAAATCACTGGATTGGGTCGTTTTAAAGTTTTTTTATTTTTATTTATTTTTCTTTTTTTTCTTTAGTCTAACTTAATCCCCCCCCCGTCTTCTATTCCCCATCGCATAAACCCCAAACTCA
>NW_017670235.1:201654-313547 GCF_001879085.1 Nicotiana attenuata
TGTGCATTCTAAACTTGCATCTTGACTTGTAGCCTCAATCTCCAAAACCTGTAAGTACAAAAGTTTTTAAAATAATAAATAACTATTGGTAAAATAACATATATAATTTTATATGAGCAATAGTTAAATCGCTTACCCCAAAAGCAGTCTAAATTCACAAGGTGTTATCCAGCAACATCAACAAGGCTACAACAATATTAAAAAAAATTAATTAGAAAATCAATGGAGAATTTCTTTTGATCTTAATTTAGGTGAACCAAAACCATAAACTAAGTTGGACTCGGCTACATGAATCATCTGCACACATTCTGCTCTATTCGGGTCCAAAACACTTCTTGTTTATAAACAATATGTCGCCAAAGGCTGTATAATCCTGCGCAAGCAGTTAGCCTACCAAACCCCCTTTAATAAAACGTGAAGCTATTTTGACTGCCAAATTAAAGAATGAACATCACATGTCAAAACATTTAAAGCATAAGTTACAGGCTATTTAGCATTAAGCATCTTGCCACTAATTATGACTCAAAGCAGCAAAGAGTATAAAATCATTCAAACAAATGGTTAAGGTAAAGAACTGGCACCAAGAACCTTTTTTAGTAAAAGAAAATAAATACAAACAGTATTAGTAGTGCTTTATAGATGGACCGGGTTAATCTTATCAGGCTAGATATCATCCATGAATCCAAAAAGTACCGCTTTGAGTCCAATGTTCACTTGAAAGAACGAGATTTATACTACTGTTTCATCTTTAATGGACAACCAAGACCCAAACAGCATAATAAAGATAAATACAATGCAATCATGGATAAAGTAGCAAAGAGTCTATTATTCGAAGATGCAAACATCATTCCCGGAATAGGAATAATGCTTGGCAAATGTGTTTCTTGCTGGAACTAAAGGAAGAATTAAGCACTCACGTACAACTCTGAAGGGCATCGAATGAAACAGTCTCTGCCTGTATACCGCAAAACATTCTAACAGTGGCTCCTGTCAATTAGTTAAACAGTAGCAGTTTTTTCTCTTGCATTATACTTTCTACATATGACATGTCTAGAGCTTAACTACCTAAAACACATTTATTCACGTTTTAACTTCCAGCTGCTTAGTTTGACTTAGCTAAGTGAGTATTTTGCAAGGTAAATGACACCTACAGTCACATCCAGAACTTCATTAGTCAAATCAGGACTCATAAAAACTTACAATGCTCATACCACATTATACTTCAACACTAGTCTGATAACCAATATAGCCAAAAAACCACTAAATATGACAGGTAATGATCTCCGCGTACTTAAATGATAAAAAAATCAATCAACTGCGAGCAATCCCAAACTAGTTGGAGTTATGCATACATACATACATTCGCTCTATTCGGGCCCACTCCGTTCCAGTAACTTATAACAAAATCTGAAAATCTGCTTAATCTACATATCTACATGATAACTCAAGATCTCAGCCACGAAAAGACCTTTACAGCTATAGCAACAGTACGTACCATTCATGAGATCAAATTAACACATCAGATTTAAAGAAACGGAGAAGTGCAGCAGGCCAAAGGACAACGCAGGCCCATCATTCTTCGGATTTAGATTCTCAAGCAAATCGGATAGGTTTTAGTTTCATAGTTCGAATTCATTCTGTTGATCTAACTTTTCCATTTCCCCTATTATGGTTCATGAGTCGTGATTCTTAAATTGAAACTACACATCGAAACACATAATTCGATAACTCAAATAGATTATTAAATCACTAGGCATACCTGAAAACCTTCTGAAGAAAAATATTCCTTTACTAACCACTCCCATTCTTTCTTGTCTACTCCGTTTGGAATATTCTTAAGAGCCTGTTGGATTGGCTTATCTTTCACATATTTTCCATGCAAGTGTCCTCTCCATTTGTTCCATAACTCTTTCATCCAAGCGAAGATATGGTCACGATGATCATTCATCTCAACACTCTCAAATTTATCCTACAATAATCAAAACATGGGTTGAGTTAATGAATTAGTTCAGTTTTAGTAACTACTCATAATCATGTGATAGGAGCAACTCTCCAACAGTTATACAACAATTAACATATAATATAGTTTCAATTGTTTCTCTACGGCAAGTAACAGTTGAATCAGTAACATTCTCCAAAAATTATACAGATAAGCACATGCATGAAGGATGAGAGCATAATATGGGATATTGTACTATTGCAGCCCCTCATTATCTCCCTACTTTCCTCCACATGTGCAGCTACTGCCCAAGGTGCAGTCCATGTACCTTAAATTTAACATAAGACATAAGCAACCTTTGACCTATCTATGTGAATATAAAGTTACAGACCCAGATTTTAAAATTCATCCTACAATTTGGATCTCAAATATACACCATTACAAGGCAAATAGTCATGATTATCACAGCCTAGGATAGTATCTCTTCTTCCATGTTAAAAGTGCAATGAACAAGCAAGCTAAGCTGTCATCTTGAGGAATGGTATTCACTTTGGGAGGTATGATGAACAAAACAATTTCAGCTCCATAATGTGAAAGCATCAGTCATCAAAGCTATAATCGCTGGATTCTTGCAACATCTCTAGAGAATCACAGCAGAATGATTCCTTATCTTTGAGAAAAAGACAGCTCCCATCGGAGTTCCATTTCAGATCAATTACAGCAAATTGAGGCAATGGAACATTTATGCAGTAGGCACCTGAAGGTGTCCACATGTATAAGTGGCATCTCCCAGTACATAAAACCAAACGTGGACCTTATGTATGCACTTCTTACACAGACAAGCAATGTGTTTCTAAATAGGGGTAAAAACAGACAAGCAACTGAATCTGTTTCTAAATAGGGGTAAAAAAGCTATGTGTTTCTAAATAAATTGAGCATCCAGTTCTCTAATGAGGAGTTATTATCGCATGACGTTCAAGCGGTCTAGCTAAATTAATTGCCGATTTAAACTATTCAACTAAAGGCACAAATAGGAACACATGTATTCAACTAAATGATATGCATATCACTATTCCCTTGCACAGAGAGGTCAACAGTTACTGTGCTAGAACTAAATGATATGCATATCATGTAGGAAAAGCTTTCTGATTTTTCAGTGCCAAGGACTATGAGATTCTTTCCATTGTGCTGATTGAATTTTGGACCACATAATTCACTGTAGTTCTCTCACGGGAATCTTACAGGCGACTCATAAACTTTTGACGTTTTCAATTCTAGGATCAAGTAACAAGAGAGCTCACTGAAGACATGTCAGAGGAGAAAGATCAAGATCAAGTGATGAAAGAATCAGAAAATCCTAAGTCTCCATCAAAATCAGAAAACAAGCCTAAAACTCCTCCTATTGATGACTGTATAAATATCTTGCTTACCTCAATAGCTGCCCACATGTGATTCAGCTTTTCTTCCTTAATATCATTCCATGATGATACTCCCAACGGACACATATTACGGTCACGAACGATTCCTCCCAAGTGTCTCGAAAACAGTTTGCTATTTGTTCCAACTGTTCGATTATTGTAAAAGGTTACTTTCAGCTTTTGTCGACTTCAAGTGATGCAACTTCTTTGCACTTGTTCCTCCCTCGAACTCTTTTTACCTTTCCAGGATTAGATGAAGAACCTACGGATGCATAATTTGGTAAAAGCTATAGCAATAAAATTCAGTTCTACCAATTAATAACACATGGATTCAAAATATCAAACATGTTTCAGTTGCTTGGGGGTGTTGCATAACTTGATCAGTAAATTAATTTGAATAGGAATTGCAATTCTTACATCAAAGTAAATTATTTTTCCTGTGAACATAGACTCTATAGCAAAATTGAACTTTGCTTCAGAAGAACAGAACAATAAGAACAATTAAAGAAAGTATTAATAACTTCTTGTCAACCTACTGAATTTTCTTATCTTATCAACATAGAGTCTTTATCATCCAAAACAGTCGCGCGCAACTAAAAGACTGCTTCTTTCTAGATGCTATTATTTTTCAGGTATGCTAAAATACATATGACAGTATACACGTTGTTCCATCACATATGACAATATCTTTTCAGATGTAAATCAACATTGCAATATGACAGTATACATGCTAGTCCCTGTTTTGGCTCGGTAAATCTCTCACTGAATACATAAATTTAATATGCCACAAACTTGAATACACTTCAGAGATTGAATTATCCAATCAGGAACCCAACTCACATACCAGAGTACGAAACCTTAGATAGACAGATGGTAGCGGGTACCCAATAATCTTTCCACTGATTATACAAAATAAAAAATACTAGAGTACGAAACCTTACCAGTTCTTTGATGTTAGATAACTAGTAATTGTAGAAGAAGAAGAAGAACAACAGATAAGCGATGAACATTAGGGCAAAACAACAGAGAAGATGGATATTAGGGCAGAATAACAGATAAGCGAATAACAACAAAGAAGAAAAAGAGCAGAGGAGGCATACCTTGGATTAATCTCAAAGGCGAGATGGATATTAGGGCAGAAATTCATAATCTGAGTTTTGAGAAAATGCAGATAAGCGATGTGGGCTCTAGAGCTAGGCGGAGTATTAGGGCAAATCTATGCACGCTTGTTTTTGGAGAATACAGAGAGTTTCAGTTTCTAGACTTTTGTCTCAATAAATTAGCTTTGGCGCCTGTTTTTTAGAAAATAATAGCTTTCTAATATTTTGGTATAATTTTTGGCGGCACTTTCTCACCTCAAGGCCCCTCAATTATAATTTGAGACCAGTTATTAATTCTTTTAGGGACCAGATTTAATATTTTCGCAATAAAATAAATCATTAGGGACCGCAATATAATCTCGTCCCAAAAAATATATTTTTTGCGACGGGATTATTAATTCGTCCCTAAAAGTTGGTCTTAGATAAGGCTTTTTCTTGTAGTGTTACACTTAGGCCTCTCCTTGGACCCCACCTTACTTAATATATGACTCATACACTTGTTTACCAAATCCAATTGATGCCCACCATGTTAATAGCACATAAAATATTATAATTAGCCTACATGGCACCACGAAATCCTAGATTACTTAGCGAAGTTTTCCGGGCCCTTATATTCTCCCCCTTAGGATCAGTCCTCGAATGAGGAGTAAAGTCCGACTAAACGCTTAATATAATAAATCTCTTTTCTCACCCACCTCAAGACCCTAAATTTTGACTAACTCCTAAATTTTTCAGAAATGTCGGCAGAGTATCCTTTGTAACTAGGCCTATCCACCTGCCCGAGAACCACCAAAACCATCCTAAAAAACACCCACAACTCGAAAAAGCACCACAATGTATATATCAATAACATGGACCTCAGCATTACAAGCACTACATTATCATAACGACACCCGAACATGGACTGCACATTTTTAGATCATAATACCTAGAAGGTATCTTTCAAGTCAAAGTTTTGGATATACAATCAAGCGAAAATATTTCCCTTCCACGAAAATTTCGGCCTTCAAGGTGGCCTCCTCGATTCACAAGCTTTACCATAACACATTCACGGGAGCAATCCCAACCCCTAAACTTATCTAACAAGGATTACAGCTAGATACCTCGCATAAACTAACTATCCATTAACATTCACCTTCAATAATTTACACTAGGATGATATACAAATGATCTCCACCTACCTTCTTAGACATAGACATATGAAAATACAAATTTATGAGGAGAAACTATGGGGAAACATCGTACTCCTAGTGCGACCTAATGGGAAATGCGCTTACGTACCCTTCATTATCAATTCACATAACATCTACATGGGAAAATTTTGAGAATAACCAGTTCGCCCTCCTGAATTCTAAATCTCTACACGAACACCCATGCTACACCTTTGATGACCTTTGATGATTACTTTAAGATGTGCTATCATAAACTGGCCATAAAACTACCTATCGAACATATGTGATCACACGGGGATGATCCCCATTTGACATGTTTGGACCTTCAATACTTAATAAATTTAATGCAATGAGGAACACATAGTTCAAGATTGGGCTGGAGTCATCCAGGAATTCATTAATGCGCTGAGTAGAGTACTTTCTGAGGTTATACGCTAAGGGACATGAAAGTTACAACTAACAATAATGACATGGTTAATCACTGTGACGACGTCAATTATTACACAAACGAGACATAGGGGTAAGTAGTACATTGGCAATAGGAATCATTAAGGAGGAATATTCAAGTACATGACCCAGTCATTTCCTAGAGTGAAGGGAAAATCAATTTATACTCTGGTACCTTCAATGCGATATGGGATTCAAAATACATGAAGTGGAATTACACTCCTGACCTTAGCTGACACAAGGAATATATGCCATAAGCCCAAGGGGATCAAAATGAAGTTAAAACACTTATGAGATTATCATAATTCAAACAGCTTAACCCTCCCTGACAATTGACCCTATATGAGAGAACTAAAGGTACGACAACTTGTCTTCCAAATCAATATGCTCATGATATGTGCAAAAATCCAAAGGCACCTAATCTCACCCTTTCACGAGTAGAACCACATAGCTAAGACATCTAAATGTTGGGATGAAATCATGTATTGGTTAGAGGCATTCTAATAGTTAACATGATGCTCCGGGGAGAAAGACAAATGACACCACTACTCACCCAAGGAGGTTTAAAACTAAGGGTAGCAAAACTCCCCTCACATGACAATGATATAGTTAATTATTCTAGAAGACGAGTGAGAAGAAGGCCACGTAACCCATCCAATCCGACCCATTTATGACTTTTGAAAAGGGGACGCACTGTGGTTTGAAATCAAGGCAATTTCAGCCTGAGCTTAAAGGAAAATCATTACTTTGGAAACCCATGAGACAAGCCCTCGTAGTCCTAGAACATCGATAACAATGGCGAGAAAGTACTTAAAACCATTACGAGTTGGTATAAAACAAGGCCTCAAGGTGCCCATATGGATAAATTTGAAAGAATGAGACGTCTTAAAGCATTTATCGAGGAAAAATAACCTAGGTTATGTGGTCACAGAGACTAGCAGAGCAGGTAAATGGTTGTTAGAAGAACATCTACAAAGAATACCAGCAATATTTATTTATTCTAAAAAAAGGAATATGTCCCCATCCTTAATGCTACAAGACTTCCTCTTTGATGCCATGAAACATAAATGAATTTTACAATAAGAGTTATCAAATGAAATAGATAGTAGGGTAGCAAAACTAATGAGCACTATTTGGAACCAACAAGCTTAATCTAAGTCGAAGACATTAGAAGTCTATAGTAAATGGGGATTTACCCACTTTCAGTGTCCTTTTAGAAAAGGGGTACTTGTAGAGTACATAAAAAAAATGAGGCGAATTTAATCGAATCATATAGTTGGATAACTAGTCAAGATTTTGAGCTAATATCGCATTGAAGATTACGGGTGAACGACACATGATGCAAGACAAATGAAAGAAAGTGAGAGAGCCTTATGGAAGTAACCTTTACATTGTAACATGTAACCACTAGGAATGGTGTTAATATAAAGCGATTACGAGAAGCTACATTTTTTAAAGAAGATCTCTTTATGAAGTCACGTGATGTATAGCTCTAGAATTCATAATAATCCAATTATGTTTAGCAACTCAACTTCATAATGAAGCACTACAGCACACTTTTACACAACCAGCTATTATAAGCCACATTGGGAGATGCTATAAGACTTGACTGACAGAAAGGCTTTGACATATGAATGTGTTACTAGGTGTATTTCTCCTTGGCCAACCCAAAACCAAAGGCGAGAGTTAGACTGATAAGCAGATCGTTGAACTAGCACATGAGTAGATAATCCATTGTCGGAAGGAGATCGTTCAATCTCAGCAATTGCGGCGTGCTATCAATCCTTGATGAACTTGAAGTGATATGAGAACCCAATGAGATAGTATAGAATAATCATGGAGGGTTTGCAGATGTTCATAATGAGTTCATTATGGATTTTGACTTGAGAACTACCCAGATGCTAATGAAATGCAGAAGAACATGAGAAACAGGCGTTGTGCTATAATAACCCCCAAAGGTGTGCTTGGTCTTGACGGAGAGCCTAGTAAGGGTCCTTACGAGAAAGAAAGTGTTACAATGACTCATAGAAGGATATGTTCTCTCATGGTTATCGAACAAGTGTGGGGAAACTAGCACAATGAATTCACTAACTAAAGAACACAATGAACACATGTTATGGAGGTGTAAAGAGAAAGTAAACATTTGTTATGAGCAGGACATGCTTATACTATATTAACTCCCAACTGCAATACACGACCACACCACGGGCAACCACGATTCTAGGGACAAAGTGAGCTACTTATTGTGGGATGTCCCAAGTGGACACGAAAGTTATAGTGAGGTGGCGACACAAGTTTTTCCTATGATGGGGACGTGAGGATCTCAATTTTTAGAGAGACTTTATGCAAACTGTGACCATTTCGATTGACATGCACTCATGTGATAGGCGTTAAGGCATGCTCTTAAGTTACTATACATTGAGAAGCTTTCATGACGATACTCGCAAGAGAGTAGAGTGATTGTTCAAACCATATAAGTCATATACACAAGTGAGTAAAAGAGTGACTCAAGAAGGGACGCAACACTGGGATGTTTTACATGAAACTTGACTCCACATATGTAAACCTTACGACGGTGCATACATAGGCACAAGTGAGCAGATGTTGTCTATTTAAATAAAAAGATTCTGTAAGAAATTCATCGGATATAGTCTCTTGTTGAGAATTTAGGAAAGCAAGTCGGAAGATTAATCCTAGAGTCATAACTCCATTCAAGGACACAGTTATAGAACTTAAATCCACAAGAATGTAAATAAGAGAATTCGTAATAGAGTGGATTCACGAATAATGCATCTCGTTCAAAGAGTTGATGCATGCAATGTTTTGTTATTCAACATCTCGTTAAGACCATGTTTATGAGAACTCTTCAATATGGATGTACATATAGAATGAGTAGAAATTTTCAATTGACTCACTTAATGACGTTAGTTTGATAGGGCAATAGCTTAATCGATACCCCTCGACTCCACATCCCTAACGTACGTAGTTAACATACTGATATACTACGTGATCTAATGGTGCAGAGACATCAATAGGGACAAGAAAACTCCCCTCTTAGCGATAGGTTTTACCAATCCATCCATAGCTCAATACATTCTCCTAACAAGTCCTTGGGCAATCCACTCGGACTCAATGGTGGGATCAATCCCTCCCTACATGCTTCAAATTCGTGGATTATGGTAAGGTTACCAATCTTGAGAATAAGACTTAGAGAGGAAATCAGCTCCCTAACTTGAGCTCTATCGCACAATTGGAGTATCAATGAAGGGTGAAATTCCTAAATGTCCGAATAGCCTCCAACTTATAGATGTGGTCGACTACACACCAATAAGAAGGGATCTACTAGACACGGCTCCGAGATATCCTAGGACACTTTAAAACCTTAGGCTCTGATACCAAATTTGTCACGCCCCAAAATCCGAGGAGCGCGACCGGCGCTCAACCGAGTAGACCCGACTGAGCAAGCCTGTTAGGTTTCCTTCTACCCAAATTAATTCATGAATAAATAGGAGATGGACTCCATTAATCAAATTCTATAAACATGTCATTAACGATTTCCATTTCATGTTCATTAGCAACTTCATTCACAATTTTGAAGATATACAAGTTTTTATACATCGTTACCAGACACCAATATTTCTATTTTAATCCCAATACCCGACACTACCCACAACCTGTCTACGGAGCCTCTAAATACAACTGAAGAATAATATGGAAATGCCGGCAACAAGGCTCCGGCTATACCTCAAATACAAAGTACATGATTAACAGATGAAACAGGACCCCGAAATGAAGTGGGGCTCACGAAGTCAACTGAAAGGATGATGCGGCACTAGCTGCGACCAACACTGCCTGCTATAGAAACACCTACATCCATTAAAGGACGTAGTGCCCCCGACAAAAGGGACGTTAGTGCCATCGAATAGCACTAGTATGTATGAACAAACTTTACAATAAGTAGAATCAAACAATATACAAGTAGAAGACAGTCACGGAAACCAAACAATGATGCACAAAAATACAGAGAACACAAGTGAGAGTTTCATAGTTTCTTATTTCGTCTTCTTATCCCTTTCATTTATATTCTTTTAGTGTCAAGTTCCACAAATTCTTACTGCCACCGTATCTTTTAGGTTAATATTCTTTAGTGCCAAATACCATATCTTTAAAATATAATGCCACCGTGGGGTTTTTGACACGGAGTCCGGTCTCGACTCGACCGGCTAAGCCATCCCAAGTGTGACATATCCATATTCACAATAATGTTCCTTAACCCAATATAAATTCCACCATGTGTACAGCATGGCGTCCGATCTCGGCCCGATCAGCTAAGCCGTCTCACTTGGGACATAACCTCTTTCAGTTATTACTTAGTTCACATTTCTTTCCACTTTCCCATTACATGGCACCACACACCTCTTTATTTGCTTATTTTTTGGCACTTGGATACATTGTTACAATTCAAATATTCAAGTCTTCCCATTATTTATTCGTTCATATAATATTATCCTTCATGTTGATGAGTTCCAACATATGATGAATTGTGCACATAATGGGATGAGAACAAACAATGATGATTCACAACTTCAAGCAACATGGTGAAATGGTAAACAACTAAGACAACTAGGGAACATAATCTTTCACCTCAGCACATTAGACCAATCAATTCAAGTATGATCAAGCGAGGAACTCATATCAAATGCACAGACACTAACGAGATGATTCTACAAAGATTAAGCTTGTTTAAGCTTTCCTTACGTTACCACAACATTCCGGAAATTCTAGCAATCCCAATCTACTTTGAGACATAACAAAATTGAACGCAATTTAGGAAGGTATTCATAGTTTCAGCTCATTTGAGCATTTTATCAAATACTAGTTGTCCATCTTGATTTCTAATCCCTTTTACAAGATTTCCTTCATTCCCCAACCCAATCTTTACTTATTTATGTTCAACAATCTTCCCACAAACCTAATTTATACATGCATGTATACATAATACTATTATACCCAAGAATCATGCCTCAATAGCCCACCTTATACCCCAATCTCGAAATTAAAGCCTAATGTATAGAATCTTACCTCTTAGATGACGAACTTGTGATTGGGTTCTTTGATTCTTGAAGATTGATGCGAGATTGGATGATGGAATGTTGGGTTCCTCCTTCTCTCTCTAAAATGCTCTCAATTCTCTCTAAAATCAGTGGAAAATGACCCCAAATGAAGCCCCAAAGACTATATATTAAATGGGGTCAGGTTATAAAAATAGGAAGATTAACCCTCCGAATGCGGGTCTGCAGTCCCATAATGGACCGCAGAATGGTTATGCTGGCCACAAACGCGTCGCAAAACTCGGTGCCCAAAACTGGGCTACACTGGTCCAGTTTGCGACCAGATTTGCGATCGCAAATCAAGTATGCGGACAACATAATGGTTTTTGCGACAGCATATCTGACACATGATTGCATTTTTCCAGCCTTTGGTAATTTGATCATAACTTTGTGTAGGAATGTCCAAATGACAAACGGTTTGAGGCTTTGGAAACTAGACTTGAAGACCAATTCATCACATAAAACCTTATACATATTTACATATGCTCGTTCAAAGTATGGACTAGTGCAAGTACCTTTGGAATCTTAGCCTATTATGAAACTTTTCCCATTTGGCTTACACTTAGGCCTCTCCTTGGACCCCACCTTACTTAATATATGACTCATACACTTGTTTACCAACTCCAATTGATGCCCACCATGTTAATAGCACATAAAATATTATAATTAGCGTACGTGGCACCACGAAATCTTAGATTACTTAGCGAAATTTTTCTGGGCCTTACAAGATGCATCTATGTTGAAGTTATATTCCGACAACCGCGATGCTTCTTTGCGGACGACATCCCTGTCGAAACCACTCTTGCTCACGAGTCCCCGTAAACATTGACCTCAATCATTTCTCCTCTCATTCCACGCAAAGTTTCACCCATATCTACTGCCTATATGGTCTCTGTTATACGGTAGATACCGATCTCTATTCCACCTTGGTTCTTGGTCGATATCCCTCTTTATTCTATCCATGGGCCTCTGAGGATAAACAAACCCGGAAGGAGTCCTCAATTGATCATCCTCCACCCTAATCATCGACTGATATCGATTGTGTACATCTGACCATGTGACAACTTGATATTCAATAAAATATTTCTTCAACTGCTGTGAAGCTACAAAGCTCCGAATATTGAGACCTTGAGTGAAAGCTTGAACAACCCAATCGTCGGTGACCGGTGGCAAATCTCTTTGTTCCGTTTGGAATCGAGATACGAATACCCTGAGCATCTCATTGTCCTTCTGTCTTACCTTGAAGAGGCCCGACTTTCTTATTTCGACCTTAATGGCTCCAGCGTGTGCCTTTACAAAAGAATCTGCGAGCATAGCAAACGAGTGAACAGAATTAGGCGATAAACTATGATACCATGTCATAGCACCCTTTGATACAGTCTCCTTGAATTTCTTCAGAAAGACGGATTCAATCTCATCATTTTCCAAGTCATTTCCTTTGATGGTACATGTGTATGAGGTGGCGTGTTTGTTTGGATCAGTCGTCCCGTTATACATAGGGATCTCGGGCATACGGAACTTCTCGGGGATTGGCTTTGGAGCCGCACTTGGGGGGGGGGGGGGAAGGTTTCTGTACAAACTTTTTGGAATCTAGTCCTTTCAATATCAGTTGTGCCCCCGGGATTTGGTCAACCCTGGTGTTATAGGTTTCCACCTTCTTAACATTTTCCTGGATCTTCTTTTCCCCTGTCTCGATTTGCTTTGTCAGTTCTTCCAGCATTTTTATAATAGCGGGAGTGGTCTCCGATTCCTTCTCATTTAATTTTCTTGAAGCTGATTCTACCCTGTGTACAACTTCTTGGGATGGCTCGAGTTCGACCTTGCTTGGCGTGCGGTTCTGATTATGGAGCTGAGCTATTGCTGCCTGCTGGGCCTGCATCATTTCGAAGATTACCCGCAGGCTGATCCTGCCATCTTCACCATCATGTGCATTCTGAGTTGCTGATCGGGTACCCCCACGAATGGTGCTTTCAAGATCGACGGCCACATTTCCATTGATGGCTACGTGAGAGCACACGTTAATTGGGTCTACAGCCAGAACTCCATCGAGGCCAGCAGGCGGCACATCGTTTCCTGGTGCAATGTTCTCATTCTCGCGTGGTGGCGGAGATCATTGTCAATATGTTGAGTTGCTGACTGAGAGTTTGACATTTTTTAATCCTGCAATCAAAGATACTTCAAAGAACAAGCGTAAAATAGTATATTTTACGAAAATTGTACCAGGCAATCACTATTATCCATAGCCCCACGGCGGGCGCCAAACTGTTTACCCTAAAAACTGATAACAATTAAATTTATATTGTGATTTTAAGGATACGTGATTTTACTTGGCACAAACTGAGCAAAACGCTAACTGATATTGAAATTGACATTAAATAGGAATTTAAGCAAACCAAATGAATCATGTAGCCTTGGCCCTCGAATTTGATCACCATTATACCAAGTAAAGATTTAGTTGACACAAGAATAGAGTAACATAATGCTAAAAACTTAAGCAAGAAGTAGTATATAACTTTATGTAACGTGAATATGATATTCTTTACAAATAATCACACCCCTTTATATAGTAGGGGAGTCATACTCCTTGTATAATTTTAAATATAGTAACAAATCTCATGATTGATTAATTAATCGGCCTCTTATTGATACATTCCGGGATTCCCGCCGTGATTCTCGCCCGATTGCGGATATCTCAGATTTCCGTTATTTGACTCGGTAGGCTCCCCTCGATCTTGCTTGATCTTTACCCCGCTCGGTCTCGATCTAGGCTGGTTTCGATCTTGATTGGTCCCTGAGTCACGAGCTTGGCCATCTACTTCACGTCTCGGTCCGTTATGGAATGGGGTCAAACCCTGGCCTGTCGCCCCCGGTCTCAATTAATCATAAAAAGGGGCAAGCCCGATTTTCACCGCGTACAAATATCTTGAAAAGTTATATATATTCCAAGAGCTAGAATTTAAATCTTTCAGTAACCATTGAATAAACATCTTGATTGAAAATATATCCTTATTTAGAACATAGTTATCATTGATAAGAGTTTGGTCGTGGTCTATACACATCAAAGGATGTGTAAAACTGAGAGTTTCATCTTGGTTAGTTTCTTTCTTGCCATGTGTTCTCTTTCGCCCTCCTTTTTTTTTGTCTCAATGTTACCCTTCTTAATTAACACTCAGCCTTCTTTGCTGAATAAATGCCATTATTTTGTGTTTCCTTTTCCCCCTAGGTTAGAGTTACAATTCCAAAAACAAAGAAAGCAAAAGGGAATTGCCAATGGTATTGGGTCCCATTCATATCTATTTTACGATGCTTTTTTCTGTGGATCTGATCTCGATTTTCATACAAGAGCGGATTGATAGCCTAGTTTATCGGGTACGAGTCACGACCAAAATCCCATAATAAGTCATGATGGCGCCAAACTAAGCTGCTAAGCAAGCCAACGCGTGAATCTCCACCTAGCTGTCAATTTTAAATTTTTAAAATGAAGGATTTAATTAAATATATAGTATAAAATCTAGAACTCATAGAAACCTGTGTTGTTCTTTACCAAATTTCCGAATATAAATAAATAATAAAGTTAAGTGATAATAATAACGTAAATAAAATTATGAATATCCACTAGGAACCCCCAAAAGCCGGTTTCACAAGAGCATGACCGTCTATGAGAACAATACAACACTACCACAATATTTGTCTAGAATGTAACATAGACAAGATAATGTATCTGAATAAGATGGAGAGTCCATGTGCTGCGAATCGTAGCGTACAATGCAGTTCACCATAAAGCCCCTTTAGCAGCTACGTTAATGCACTAAGATGACCACCTAATGTACATGCCTCAGTAGCTGCACATTCACTGCAGAAGTGTAACGTGAGTACGTAAATCAACGCGTACCAATTAAGTATCTAGCCTAACCTAGAAGAGATAGTGACACGGGGTCGACGTGACACTTACTGGTGATCTAATAAATAAAATATGATAAGGTAGACCAGTATGAAACATGGTAAGTAAAAATTGATAACAGATATAGGAACATATTACGTTCTACAACTAAACAATGAACACAAACTCCTCAATTATCGGATACCTCCTCAAATGGAATACATAATGGTCGACACTAAATCAACTGTCAAATCTCAAGTCAGGAAACTCACAAGTATGCTGACTCTTTATCATGTATTTCACATGATTATACCGAGGCGAGCGGTCCGATCTCACAAGAGTATTTCATAAAAATGCCGAGGCGAACAGTTCGATACCATAAGAATATGTTTGTTTACCGTGAAAATGTTAACAATAATTAAATTTATTAAATGGGACTCTAATAATATGTGATCTATTCCCAAGCTAGTTTGTTAGAGCCGATGATGCTAGTATTATGAATTTTAACGATATGGGGGGGGGGGGGGGGGAAGATAAAACGAGGCAACGAGCGAACCAAAGGGTCTGATACCCAGGCGTAAGCTTGGTCGATTGGGACTTTGAGGTCGACCTCGGCGTCGATCTCGGGTTGTCGGGGATACTCGGGAGTAATCTAACAGCTAGAAATATAATCAATCAAAGCTATTTACGACCGAAATTGATTTTGTACGATGATGAACACATATAAAATGAAGAACACGTACATAGACAAAGAATATCGAGGTATCCCCAGTATCAATGAGAACCAATGAGCTTTAGTAAGAAAAGTGAGAGAGAGAGACATTATTGCACTTTGTAGAATTGTGGGAGCAACATCCGTCCCTTATAAGGTAGGGTGAGTCCCCTTTATATATGAGAGGAAACTCGGGATACATGTATATTTAATTCATGAATTATGAAGATGTGATGGCATGACTCGACACCCTAGCATGGGTTGGGGATATGCTGGCCCTGTCAGACTCAACCGCGTGTTCTGGGGGCTTCCCCCCTTTATTTTTATCTTGGTCTCGAATCCGACCTTGACAAGCCTCGAAGCAGAGGACTAAGTTGTGACTTCATATCGTCGTGGTCTCGAGATATCTTCCCGAGGTGGATCCATATCCTCGGAGTCACGAGGTACCTTACCGAAGTGTCTTAATGGCGGGGAATTAGGCCCTCTGATTTCACCGCATACAATGTTACTCCGCCGAGGCGAACGAATCGATCCCATAAGAATAATGCTGAGGTATTCAGCCCGATCCCATTAGATTATGAAACTTTGACTGGTCACTGACCTCACTAACAAATATACGTGCAAGCTATAAAATTTAAGAAAAACTATCGGACGAATACGCACAACACGGATGAAATCCATAAAGGAAAGTACAGTTTCCACGGCTAATGAAGCAGCTCGTCAAGTATGTATAATAGCAAGTGCGATACTCTATATGAGTCTAGTCTAAGGCAAAATGTAAATCAAAACATTTAAGCATGCAAGAATAACTCAAATAGTACAATTAAAGAATGGCGTGAGTCTAAGTCTACCCAGACATGATTAGGAATTCTAGCATACGCACGAACAATCATCACCTCATATGTGCGTAGCTCCCACAACATGTAGCACATAATAAATATAACACCTATGGGGTAAATTTCCCCTTCACAAGGTTAAACAAGAGACTTACCTCGCTCTGAAGTTCCATAACTGGTTCCAACACCCCTCTTAAAACTTAAACCAATGCCCATCGGTCTGAAACTATCAAACAACATGAAAATCAATAAAAATATACTATAATACTCATAATTTAACAATTTATGATAATTCCCAGCTCCACTCAAAAAGTCAACAAAGTCAACCCTCGGGGTCACATGCCTGGATTCCAAAAGTTTCAAAGATAAATTCTGCAATTAACACCACAAATTCAGGTTTATAATTTATTCCTAATTCCATGTATAATTTCGTGGTCGAAATCCAAAATACAAAATTTTAGGTTTTCTTCCAAATCCCACAATTGTATTTAGCTCACAGTATGTAGAAATGACTTACCCAGTGATGGAAAACGAGAAAGCCCCTTAAAAAACTGCCCCAAGCTCGGATCCCATGGAAAATTTGGGATAAAATGAGCCAAAACCCGTTTTTGCAATCTTATACATTGCCCAGACGACCTTCATCTTGAACGCAGAAATTCTCATGCGTTCGCAAAGAACAACCAGCTTCTTCTCCCAAACTCCTCTACATGAATGAAAGAAAGGGAACGCGAATTCGAAACATTACCAGCTTGCCCATCGCGAATGCGAACATTGAATCGCGAACTTGGAGCCTTGCTTCCCAAACCTTCGCGAACTCATGAAAACAGTCGCGAATACGAAGCACAAAAGTCCCAACAGCCAAAATCCTTCTTGACGAACGTGAGACCCTTCGTGTTCGTGAAGAACAAAATCAGACAGCAGCACCAGCAGTTGCAAAACAAGGAAAAACGATCCGATAACACTGCGAAGCACACCCGAGACCCCTGGGACCTTGTCTAATCACACCAACAAGTCCCAATACCTTATCCAAACTTTTCCAAAGGCTTGAAACGGCACAAATAACATCAAAATCATGAATCAACTATCAAAATCCTTATTTTAGCTTTCAAACATTCAACCTTCAACGAACGCGTCCGAATCATATCTAAACATCCCAAAATTATGCCAAACCTTATGCATGAGTCACAAATCACGATACGAACCTATTCCAAGGCTTATAACCCCAAATGGACATCGATAACAACAACACTTCAAATCAAAGTTAGGAATATCATAATCTTTCAAGATGCCAACTTTTTATAATAAGCATCGAAATGCTCCCGGACCACCCGATACCCAACCCGAATATATGCCCAAGTCCGTAATCATCGTACTAACCTATTGTAACTATCAAATCCCTATTCCGAGTTCATTTACTCTATAGTCAAACCTTGGTCAACTCCTCCAACTTAAAGCTTTCGTATTGAGAATTTTCCTTTTGAGCCAACTCTGAACTTCTCGAAATTCAAATCTGACCACACGTACGAGTCATAAAACATGAACTGAATCTACTCAAGGCCTCAAACCGCCAAACGACGCACTAGAGATCAGAATGACCTATTGGGTCGTTACATTCTCCCCCACATAAATATACGTTCGTCCTTGAACGTGCCAAGAACTGCTCTGGAGTTGCCCACCAAAAGCGCTATTTAACACCTTGTGCACTTACCCGTGCCACAACAACCCATGTGGGCATGCTCGCTCGAGCCTGGTCAAAGATCCTTCCTTCTATCTTAGCCCTCAAGTGTTAGAGCCAAATCCCAACATCTGCAATTCCCTATGAGACTTGATTCTAACCTACGAACACTGAATCAATCTCAACCCACTGTACCAAATATGATCATTCACCCATGTTGAAACCAAACAATGCACCACATAATTCGTTTTCCCATAATAACATCCTCCAACCGTAGAAGCTGCAAATCGATTAACATGATGACCGTAGTATACCTCATACACTACATAAGCCCTGATCCAACCGAGGCGATATTGCAACAATGAAAGAGACCTGTAGAAGATCATAACCGCCTGCCAAATTGATAAATCATGGAGTCTCTCCGCTTGACAAGAACCATTACCTCGTTCTAAACTAAACAATAACATCTTCTCTTTAATACACCTTACATAGATCTGATCCCACTGATCTCAGGTCCAATAATCTCGTCTCACCAAGTACAAGCTGCTAGAGCAATAAGCCACCTTAAACACCATCTAAAGTCTCATATGACGCCATCAATGCTCCAACAAGCTACAATCTCGAATATGACCCATAAGGAAGAACGAACTCTGGCAAAGAAAGCCCGCATAACTAATAATATGGGCAAATAGATGGTATAAACATGTCTTATAGATGAGAATCAAAACACGCAAAATAAGAATAAGGAACTGTACTCAACATCTCATTGTTACGGCGTGCAACCCTATCCACACATGATATCATCAATAAGAAAGTACCTACCGAGCCAAACCGCTCCTACTCACGAAATGCCCGAATATCGACCACAAGCACTCTAAGTGCATAAACACAACCCGTGGGAGAAAGATAGCTCCATGGGCTTCAGAAGCCAAGCTCGACTAAGGTGCATCAAATGACCTGCATCTCGAGAGCCATCTCGCTCACATAACACCACAAGCTTCATAGGATCACATCACACATGTGAATAATCAAGCAGTCTTACAACCCACATAGCATAAAGAGCAGCAGCTGAAATAGGCGAAGGCGGTAATATCATCCACCACACCCGAAGACCGATCCGTAACAGATGCTATGCTGAATAAGCATATCTTATATGGTATATAATTTAGATTCACATTAGGCATACCAATATACCTCAAGCCGATTCGACCATCCTAATATGGGCGAATAACCTTCCAAGATCCACAATGACCCTATTCGTAACACATACGATCTACCGTCCAATCTAGAACAATCTCACACAATACAAAACCAAAATGATAGTGCGCCTCTCAAACAAAAACTCTCCCTCCAACGATAGTACTAGAATCTCCTTACCCGTTTCAATCTCTACCACATAAATGGCTAACACATCATACTTATCCAATTATCCCGGGGGAGATACTCCCACGACCTTCTGCACAAGGTAGCTAAATATACACATCCATGGCTACCCACCATAGTATTACTGTAATGTAAATCAAGAATTCATAAATTAATGCACAATGCCTCTTCCACAAAACATCAACACAAAAATAATGCCAACATACTCTGAACATCTGAAATCTCCCCCAGCTCTTCCGAGCACATGATAGTCCTGTCAAAATTTGATCTTAACCTTGATACAGTAATTTCAATTCCATATCGTTCACTACACCGATCATGGTGCTACGCGGTAGTACAAGAGTTTTGTCATAATTCCTAAACCTCCAATGGAATAAAGACTTCATCATCTAGAACAGTTCACATAACTCAGTTTAGAAGAAGAATCGCAAAACATAACCAACTCCCCATAGTCGCAAAATACATAGAACTCAAGTCGTGTTATAAACCGCCATAACTCTTCCGAGGCCCATTTATTTACACATAATAAAAACTATCAGAATCAGATACCTCCTAATAAATCAAATGACGGAGGTTGTTAATCCCGCACGTACAACCACGAAACACATGTATTGCCTTACCACACCAAAAGATTCGATCATTTCCTTAACCATGCCAATCCAAACCACTACTAGGTTGGCTCAGCTTCTTCTGATTTCTTCTTGAGTTGCCTTCGGAATCGATACCCCTATTCAATCACATAACGGATCCCAATCAACACCCACTCCAAGAGACCCAAGTCAATAGACCATGTCGTTTCAATACCCATAAGCCATTTCATGCCCTCCTCATGCAATCTATAGTAACTCCAACAAATACACCTATGGTGATTAGATCTTCTGCGATTCCGAAGTTGTTTCTCCTCTTTTTCTAACATTGCACTGGTGACCCATTGATAACTTAGATGCTCTCTAACTACCATTCACACTCTACTACAAAACCCAATCCTTATTTACATAACAAACCTGAAAATCCTTAAGCACCACACCTAAAATCTCGAATCCACTAGATCCATTATTTAGTGTTGCCCACTCTAGTCTAATCCCGATTATTTAACCAAACCACTAGTGCTTTATTGACACATGAGCACTCCAATGAAGCAAACGAATGAATACTTTCCCTTGTACTAAATCCCCTGCTCAATTTACCCCTGATGTTTTCTTCCCTTAGTGGTAACTAAGCCACCAGCGTATTAATAGCCCGAAACTGCAAGGCACATCACCATATGACCCAAACATAGATGGTAGGCTCCCCCACTTAGGTTTATGCCACAATGACATAAATCCAGAATCCACATTGACTCTTCCTCCGCAATTACATGATCTCGCATCGTTGCTCAGATGGATTTCTTATAAGTTCTTATCACATTTGTATACGGTAGAAATCGTTGGCCCGATTTCACGAGCATCATGGCATCTCGAGGGCTTCCAGTGTTCTATTTATTGTTCTTCATTTATTGCTTATTATTGGCCATAAAAAGTCATCATTGATCTCATTATAACTGTTAGTCGCCCATCGACTGCCCTCGATAGCTCCCAGTCGAGCATCTAACTCAACCTTGAGGCCCCGAATAAGCAGCCTCGAGCCCCTTTCCGACAGTAATTCGGTTTGGTTAATATCTCGTTTTCAAGCTCTTATCTCACTTCTAAGTCTTTCATATAGCAGCAACTGCTTAACAACCGGCATAAAAATAGATCACGTATTTTTAGAGTCTCGTAATCAAATTTAATTGTTATTACCATTTTCACGGTAAGCAGTTTGGTGCCCACCGTGGGGCTAAAAATAATAGTGATTATTTTCTTGCCGGTTTCATTACACAACGCAAGTTATCTTTCACACCTTTTCTTGTCCAAGATCTTCAATTTCTGGTCGAAATGCCAAACTTAGTAAATGGAGGTGAAAACGACAATCTTGAGAACCTCGGAGAGAATGACGTGTTGCTCCAGGTGTTGGTGTGCCACCATGAAACCTTGATAATGCACTAGGACCAATTCCAGCGGACGTAGGTTCACGCGACGCCCAACAGGTCGACATAAGCTCACACACCAACAAGAGTGTGCACCAGGGAGATCAATAAGAAACTCAGAAAACCCAAACTAGGGAAGAACGGGAGGTTAGCCTTCACGTTATTTTTGAAATGTTGCAGGCACAACAGCTGGCTATTGCTCAGCCGCAAAGTCACCAGAAAACTCCTAGCACGATAGCACCGGGGATAGCTCCCCCAACCGAGCAGGTACCAGAGAGATCGAGTAATAACGGGTCGATAGCCGATCCCGTCATCGTAAACATGCTCGAGGACCTCACCAGAAGGATCGAATCGGGTGAGAAAATGATAGAAGCCAATGATAAGAAGGTCGAGATCTACAATTCAAGGGTTGACCAGATTCCGGGAGCGCCCCCGATCCTGAAAGGTGTGGATTCAATGAAGTTCGTGCAAAAGTCGTTCTCGCAAGAAGCGGCCCCAAAGTACAATGGAACCTCGGACCTTAACGAGCATGTTACTGCTTACACCTATGCGGAAAAAGGCAACAACCTGAGGGACGATGAGATCGAGTCGTCCTGCTGAAGAAGTTCGGGGAAACACTCTCTAAAGGGGCAATGATGTGGTATCACAACTTGCCCCCAAACTCGATAGATTCATTTGCCATGCTGGCGGATTCTTTCATAAAGGCACATGCTGGTGCCATCAAGGTAGCTACAAGGAAATCTAACGTCTTCAAGATCATGCAAAGGGATAATGAGATGCTGCCAGAGTTCGTATCTCGCTTTCAACCGGAACGAATGGAACTACCACTAGTCTCAGACGACTGGGCGGTACATGCCTTAACTTAAGGTCTGAACGAAAGAAGCTCGGTGGCTTTGAAACACGTGAAACAGAACCTGATCGAGTAACCGGCCGTGGCTTGGTCGGATGTTCATAACCGATACCAGTCGAAAATCAGGGTCGAGGATGACCAAATAGGGGCCCTCGGGCTCGGTATACCCAAGCAGGCTTTTGGCAAAGGAGCCAAAACCAAACAAAGAAATGTACCAGCCATACATCGAAGACAGGAGAAATGCCCCGATGCACAGCATACCCTGCAACGATCGAAGGATGGACCCAGGACAGAATCCTCGGGGACTCGTCAACAGAGCCAAATTTGTTAGGCATACAGGGGCCAAAGAGGCACCTCACTTATCAGAATAAAACTTCAATGTCGACGTATCAGACATCGTGTTCGCCATCAGTAGAACCAGAGACACCGGTTGGCCCAGGCCTGTACATTCAGATCCTTCGCAAGGGAATCATAACTTAGTGTGTGAATTTCACAACACACACAGCCACAGGACCGAGGATTGCCACCATCTCCGAGAAGAAGTAGCCAAACTACTCAACAATGGTCACCTCCGAGAATTCCTTAGGGACCGGGCCAAAAATCAGTTCCGGGAAAGAGAGGCGGCCAAGAAGAATGAAACGAATGAGCCACAGCATGTCATCCACATGATCTTGGGAGGCATTGATGCCCTACAGGAGCCCATGATGAGAAGAACAAAAATATCCATCACCAGAGAAAAGCGAACCCAGGTCTACGTACCCGAGGATGCCCTCACATTCAGCGATGAGGACATCGAGACCTTGTCTCGACCTCACAACGACGCACTGGTAATCTCCTTCATTGTAAATTCATTTCAAATTAAACGTGTAATTGTGGATCCAGGTAGCCCAGCCAATAGTATCAGATCGAGGGTGGTAGAGCAGCTCGAACTGCTTGACCAAATCGTACCCGCCTCTCGAGTCCTCAACAGATTCAACATGGAAAGTGTAACAGCCAAAGGGGAAATCACCCTCCCAGTCAACGTGGTCGGCACAACCCAAAATGCCAAATTCCATGTCATCGAGGGAGACATGAGGTATAACGCCTTGCTCGGAAGGCCGTGGATACACTGCATGAGAGTAGTGCTATCCACCCTTCATCCAATGATAAAATTCATGACAAAGGATGGGATCAAAACCGTCTACGGGGAACAACATGTTGCGAGAGAAATGTTCGTGGTGCACGATGTGGCCCCGACACTGGTACCTCCAACATCGAAGGAGCCGAAGGATAAACAAACAGTGAAATAGCGATAACAAGCTACACTCTCGGCTACTCCCGTCTAAAAAAAGCAGTGGACCGTACCGCGTCCTCCTCACAAGCGACTAAAACAAATCAGGGCTCGAAACATCACCGGCACAATCTACACTAAGGTATGACCGCCTCCCGATTCTTTCAATTTTACTCTATGCCAACCTGAGTGTAGGTACCCGATCAAAATGGCCGAAGCACTTCTTGAAGGCCTTAGGTTTCGAAAGCATGCATTGCATTTTTTTTCTTTCGCCCGAGTTTTTATCCCAACAAGGGTTTTACCAACAAGGTTTTTACCGAGGCAACACCTATATGCTACCTAAGGAAAACTCAATAAGTATTCAAGGCTTCTTTTGCAATTAACCTCGAATATTGGGGGCATCCTCCCGGAAGATCACCTTCTAGGAGAAGCTAAGATATGTTGAATAGGGTTTCGATAGATAATACAATATACCGGGCCAAACGGTTGAACGAACCGTGCCCGCATAGAATAACCGAGCCCTCAACAGCTAAGACATGTATGCTCGAGCAATCGAAGAATAATTTCAAGAAGCATTTTGCGTTTCAAAGAAGCTCGGTACTTTTGCAAAAACGGTTCCTCTGTCAAAAACATCTCGAACCATCGGGGCCGCCTAAATTACCTCAGGGTCGGAGCTCCAAACTCACAAGCCCTCAACAAGGAAACATCAAATCACGAAGTGGCTACAAAGCCAAAAACGCCCTGAACACTCGGGGACTGGCGTCAAAAAATCAAAGCCACATGACCTCCAGGTCGGAGACTCCGAATCAAAAGCCCTCAATCGAGGAAGCACCAAGTATGCAAGTAACGCCTCCTGAGTCCAGAAATCCTCGATAACTTGGGGATTGCCTTCAAATCGCCTTCTCCATCGCAATGGCTCCCGACCCAAAAAATCCTCGATAACTCGGGGACCGTCGCCAATCGCCACCTATCAAAAACCCAGCCATAAGACCCCGAGCGGGCAGACTCGGTCTCGTAAGACCTACATAAGGCAATGACGACATCTGTAAGACCTCAAGTGAGGCATGAACCACACTTTTACCAAGTGACAATATCTGTAAGACCTCAAGCAAGGAATGAACCATACTTATACCAAGTATCCAAACTGTAATACCTCAAAGGCATGTAACACTTGTAAGACCTTACTAAAGGCATACACCCAATCTCAAAGTTAAGGCTATATATCGAACTTGTATTTCCCCTTAAAGGCATACCCTAGATATACACGCCGAAACTACTTCACTCGGGACTTAAAAGGCTTCGGCCGAACACAAAAGACTACGGTCGAAAGGCTGTACTAGCCAAACTAACGCGACTCGGGGACGCCCGACCATTACTACAAAATCACAGGCCTTCAATTGATTCGAATCTACATCGAAAAGAACCAGTTAAACAGGCTACCCTCGATATAGGCAAAAGAGCTTCGACCATGTCAGCTCCAAATCACAGGCTTCGAGATACTCAGCCTCCAAGCCAAACCTTCCGAGGTGCTCGATCATCGTCACATAACGACCCGTAATCGAGGTTTTTATCGAACCATCAAAGAGTCAGGCAAAAATTATTTCAAAAAGTCCTTGACGAGGGAAAACCAAAGCCTATAAAAGGTTGCATTGACCCAAGGTGTAAGAACCTCTGTCGCCAGCACATATAAAACGTTGCTTCGATCCAAGGCGTAAGAGCCATTGTTACCAGCCCGCAAAAATACAAAAACTTGAGGGTCGAATGAGCTCGAGTCGAGACCCGACTCGAAGACTGAGCCCAAAACAGTTAATCAAAAATGCCCAAGAGCAAAAACATAAGAGCTCAAACGCCAACTTACACTAAAAGGTCTCATCAACCCAAGGCATAAGAGCCATTGTCGTCAGCCCACACAAAAGGTCGTACCGACCCAACGCGTAAGAGCCTAAGGGCCAGTATTAAATTCAAGAACTTGAGGGTCGCATGAGCTTGAGTCAAAACTTGATTCGGAGACTGAACCTAAAACAGTTAACTAAATCTGCCTAAGAGCAAAAGCGTAAGAGCCATTGTCGCCAGCTTACACTAAAAGGTCGTATCGACTAAGTGCGTAAAAGCCTACGGGCCAGCCTAATGAGCCTCAGAGCCATACCAAGATTCTAAGGGCTCCTCTCAACTCAAACACCAGTTCATCTGGCTAAATTCAAGACAGGAAGAGATACAAAGGAAATAAAACCACAAGGTTTTCTTTCGTACATATATACGAAAAAATAGAAGCTCCATTTACAGCATACTCTGAAAAATACTATATACAGAATCAAAAAAGGAAAACTACCTTCCCCGTGGGGACTACGACCCATCAGCATCATCCTCGCTATCCTCAGCGTCAGATAGAAGGGACCTAGCGCCTCGTTCGTCCGCCCTCGCCCGCTTAACCTCTCCCGAGAGGTCGAAGTCCCTAGAATGGATCTCCTCGAGGGTTTCCTTTCGAGAATTACACCGAGCATATTCCTTGCTCCGGCCCTCGCAGTCAATAATCCTTCTCGGCTCAGTTTGAGAATCGACAACGTCCTTCAAGTAGACCGCCACTTTCTGGTCGGCCTTAGTTCGCCTCATTACAGCTTCAGCCCGTCCGTCCACAACCTCAACATTTATCTTCAAAAGCTCGGACTCGAGCTTCGTAATCATGTCTGTTTGAACCAAGTTATTATCACGAGCTAAGCAAAGTTGGACCTCAAAAGCAGAGGCTTTGCCTATAGTGCCCTTCTCCGCCAAAGCCTGAGCGTCCGCCCGAGCCTTTAACTCGTCATACTGGCGCTTGACTCATCCAACTTCGTTCCGAAGGTGCTCCAGGTCCTTCGTCTTTTTTTGCAACTAAAATAAACGAATCATTTGGCTTAGGATCTAGAAGAAGGAACGCACACTCGCTCAGAACAAAAACTACATGTTCTTTCAAATAGCTCTCATAGTTCAAGCTCCGACTCGCCTCATCTTGTAAGCATGCTAGCTCAACTTACCTTTCATCACAAAGGAGTCTAAGGGATTTATCTTCATCCAGAACATCCCGCAGCCTGGCCTCACGACAAAGCAGCTCGGATATAAGGTTGTCAAAGGCCTGCAAAGGAAAACTCAATCAGGAAGGGATGGCACAAAACTAGGAGGGCCTATGCCAAAACTCACCGCATAGTGAAGCCGCTGGGCTTCCTCGAAGGTCGATTGCACATCTGCTAACCCGGCTCCGTTAGCTCTGAAAGGGTCGACCCCGGTCGGGGCTCGAACGCTCGGTACATATGATTTCGGGTCTCGAGTATCCCTCGAAGTACCTCCGACGGAAAAAGAGGACGACAGCGGAGGAGAAACCGCCTTTCAAAAACCAAAAATCATGAGCATGGCAGGTTCACCTTGAGTTGAGCACCATCGCCCTGCAAAGGTACCTCCTGCTTATTGTTGTCATTCTAGAAGCTAGCGACCTTTCTCCCACTCCAAAGGGCCACGACCTCACCTCAGAAGGCTCCCCAATGCCTGCAATTACACGGTTAGTACGCAGAAATAGAGAGCGCTTTTCAAACTGAGAAAAGGGAAGTAAGCGAATCTCACATCAATACCATGATGGTCGTATGAAAAAAAAATGAATCGGAAAAAAAGATTTCTTTTTTTATTGAATTGAACGTGTTCATTCATTTTGACTACTTTAGCATATTTTCTCATACTAATTTCTACTCTACCTTCCCGGAGTTCATTCTCCGGGGTTTAGAAATTGGTTAGTCGGTAAAGATAGATGTACTTGATGCCCCGCCCAAGAGAGTGCATTTCCATCGCGAAAGATTCAATCCAGCCACAGGTTCCCCTACGGCTACCTTGTTACGACGTATCCGACCCATCTCTTTCTGCCGATTCCCAGGGTCGTCGGAATCTCTGGTTCGATCGGGACCAGGAGTCCCAGCTCTAGAAGGACATGAGTGGAGAATTGTCACCGGATTTGATCCAAAAAACACAGGGCGGAGTTACCTTATTGGTGAGTCTTGGCCGGGCGGCCCCTAGACAAAGCTCGCCACTTATGCTCGTCGCGGGTCGAGTGGGCTGCCAACTCCCTAGCCCAATTTGTTAGATCAAAGACCTCGTGCGGCATTCACAAAATCGCCACAGTAAAGGAAAAGAAAGCACATTTATGGAACACTACTTCACCGTAACTAAAAAGCTACTAAGGCACGAGTGTACCACTTACATGTATAATTACATTCCTTAGGGAATGGCATAAATGCCACGGGGATGATATCAATAGTCCGCACTCGAGCAAATCGACCCATCCACTCCTGATCTGCATCTTCTTCGCTATCAACGACGAAAGGCGTGGCCGACCTACATCGTAAGGTTATCAGACCCCGATGGTTAAAAGGTCGGTACAACCTGATAAGGTGACTGAGCGTGAATTCTAGCCCCACCTTCTTTGCAAGGAACATCCTCATCAATACTATCCGCCAAAATGATGGATGAATCTGCGCCAAGATGACCCGGTATTTCCGACAGAAATCAAGCAGAATCCTATTAGGGGGACCTAGCGTGAAGGGGTATGTATATACGTTCGAAAACCACTCAGCATGGTCCATAACACTCTCTCCCGGGGAAAGTACACGCAATACTACCTTTTCCCCCATCCATAGTCCTTCCTCACCAACTCAAGATGCTCCTCTCCTATTAAAGAAATGAACTTCGAGGGATAATCCTGATAACCTCGAACATTGGGAGTCTCATCTTGCGGGAGATTCCCTTCTGAGGGAAAGTGCCCAAAGGCAGAGCTCTGTTCTCCATGCCGAGCGGATTTGGGCATAGCATCCATGGCATAATAAAACGAAGGAAGGGGAAATGAAGACTTGGGCGAAAGATTTGAGTTAAAGAAAAATTGGCACAAGGAAGGAGAACTCTATGAAAGAGGGTAACTACTCAGAATATATGGAATCTCCAAAGGGGTGAAGACAACCCTATATATGGGAAAAGCGGCGACCACTCGCCTGCCTCGGGGGCCGATTAAAAACATTGGCTAAAGCTTTTGTCGCTTTGGGAAGATACGCCAGCGGAGTCGACTCGGCCATTTCGTGACCATATCCTACACTTGACGTCGCCACACGACGCTCCAAGGTCGGTAACCTCGCGTCAACCAAGTCCTGAGGTGGTACCCAACCTCGAGGACTCCATCAAAAAATGAAGTTAGGTTCTAAGATGCCATTGGCGTCATTGCAAGTTCCGAGGTGGTACCCTATCTCGAGAACCTCCACCAAGAGGAAGATTGGCTCCAGAAAGCCATAAATGTCATTACAAGTCCCGAGATGGTACCCGATCTCGAGGGCTTCTCTCAAGAGGAAAATAAGTGCTTAAACTCTACTCACATGGGTTTGGCCCCGGGGTACCATCTGAACTCGGGTAAACCCTCACCTTGGATCTATCTACAACGCTATAAAAGCTATCTACACTAAGTTCAAAACAAGTTTCCAGGTGGCCCAGATTTGAGCAAACCCCCACTCGAAGACTGCTCTCAAAAGCCTAAAGGCAGACTTTATACAACTCGAAGTCAGGGTCCCAACGGCTCGAGTTTATCCGTCCAATCCAGGCTCGGTCCAAGGAACGACGAAGGGATCTGCGGGGAGCCGTGTTGATCAATCAAAATTCAGAAGAAATACTTGCACCCAGGCTCGATATATGCACCAATCGATGAGGTGATGCATTCAGATTCTTCACAACCATATATAAAGGGAAATATAGCATATATCAGAGGCAAATTGAAGATACATCTTTATATTCGCAAACACTTGACTATGAAAGCCCACGAGGGGTCCTTACATATGATTACAAAAGCCCACGAAGGGTCCTCACACAGAAACAAAGAAGCAAAACAAAATACATACAACGAAAGCCAAGAGTCTAAGCTATTCTCGGGGGTATATTCTCGGCGGCGTTATGTTCGACCGCCGCCCCCTCGGGAATCGTATCTTCGAAGGCCTGATCTCGATCCCCCTGCCAAAAGTGTCTCAATGGTTGAGGAAAGCAAAGGAGATGAACTGCCACACCAGGACAGAGTAGGGGGATGAGCAGCGGTGTATAGTCCGAACGCCCTCCCGAGCAGCGGTGTAGAGTCCAAACATCCTCCTAACCCGGAAGAAATCGGTCCCCTTGTCTCACCATCTCGATCCAACAACGACATTAGTAATAGCAACAACAACAACAACAAGCCTGTGTAATCTCGCTCGGCAAGGGAAAGCCCTAGGAAAGGGCCGCGACATGACTGATGAGAACACCTCCATGTGTCTTTAAGACAGCGGTGCTCAAACATGGAAAATAACAATGGACGGGGATAAAGAGAAGAGAAGGGCAAAAGACTAATCTGAGAACACTTGAATAAAGAAATGGTTCCAGGAGGTTCCCTTTTATAGGGGATGGCAGCATAACCGGCAGCCCCATTAATGTGTTTGACAGACGTATCAGCCGGAGCAATTAATGCGTTTTTGAAAAATGGAGTGACGATGATATTATTGTTCTGAATAATAAAGGTCCGCAGTGCAGTGAATAATTCTGGAAAAGAGGACTGACGGGACGTTTCCATTATCACAAAGGCTTACACCGTCAATATGACATCATCACAGGAAGTTTGAAGAGATGGATATCAAAGTCATTTCTCATCGTTCCACTCTAAGAAACGCGAGGACTATCTGTATATGGTAGAAATTGATGGCTCGATTTCACGAGCATCACGGCATCTCGAGGGCTTCCAGTTTTCGATGCCGAGAAACCTCGACGGTCGATTTTGAGACAGTACGACTTCAGGACGTTATGAGTGATGACTGGTCCCGGGACAATGTGAATCACCGATCTCGGTGATTCAAGGTGGAATTCCCAAGGCACGTGACTAGAGCTGACAAAGCCTCGTGAACTAGTCTGAAAACGTATCTGGACAGTAGGTGGCTATACCTTCCCCATGTCTTTGTAATTAATGCTTTTGTACTATGTTCTCCATCATATATAAAGGGTAACCCTTGTCGAGGGTTCGATTGTTCTACGCGGACACGGTTCATTTGACTGTTTGGCCCGATTCATCATCTTCCTATCGAGACCCTCTTTGGCTTATTTTGATCTTTTGATGAGGCGATGTCCCGGGGGGGATGCCCCCCAATATTCGAGGGTGATTGGACAGAAGCCTTGAATACTTGTTGAGTCCTCCTTAGGTAGCATATAGATGTAGCCTCGTTAAAAACCTTGCCGGTAAAACCCAATTTGGGACAAAATTCGGTCAAAGGAAAAGAGTGCAACCCATGCTTTAAAACCTAAGGCCATTGATTCGGAGGATGATTCGGTGTTGTCCATCGGACACCTTAGAAATAATAGCATTTGAGCATTGATATGTTCCCATTGCTTGGAAGTTGTTCGCCTTCCATGGTACTGAGCTTGTAGGACCCTTTGCCGATCACTCCGAGGACACGGTACGGTCCCTCCCAGCTCGGGCCTAGCTTCCCCTCATTAGGATTTGAGTGTTTAGGGCGACTTTACTTAGGACTATGTCCCCGACTCCGACATGTCGGATATTTGTTCACCTGTTATAGTACATTTTGATTCTTTGTTTTTAGGCGGCCATTCGGACCAGTGAAGCTTCTCGCGTTTCATCTAATAGTTCGAGGGCTGCAGTCATGGCTTCGTTGTTTGAGTTCTCGGTGGGATGTCGGAATCAGGCACTTGGCTCCCCGACCTCGACCGGTATCAAAGCCTTGGAGCCATATACTAGAGAGAAAGGCGTCTCTCCCGTGCTTGATTTTGGAGTTGTTCCATTTGCCCATGGCACCTCGGATAACATTTCTCTCCATTCTCCTTTCGCATTTTCTAACTTCTTTTTCATGTTTTGAATGATGGTCTTGCTTCTGGACTCGGCCTGGCCGTTTGCACATAGGTGGTAGGGTGTTGACAGGATCCTTTTTATTTTATGGTACTCGAGGAATTTCGTTACTTTGCTTCCAATGAACTATTTCCCGTTATCACATGTTATCTCGAAGGGAATACCGAATCGACACATGATATGATCCCAAATGAAATTAATGACTTCTTTTTATCATATTCTCGAAGTCCTGCGCTTCTACCCATTTCGAGAAGTAGTCAGTCATAAGTAAAATAAATCTAGCTTTACCTGGTGCCGTTGGTAAGGGTCCGACGATCTCTATCTCCCACTTCATGAACGACCACGGTGACAAGACTGAATGTAGTTGTTCACCGGGTTGGTGAATCATTGGTGCAAATCTCTGGCATTTGTCGCATTTCCGAATGAATTCTTTGCTGTCTTTTTCCATGATGTCCCAATAATATCCTGCTCTGATCACCTTTTGGACTAAGGAATCGGCACCTGAGTAATTTCCGCAGGTGCCTTAGTGGATTTATCGAAGCAAGTAATCTGTGTCCCCTAGTCCCAGGAATACTGCTAGGGGCCCATCAAAGGTTCTTCTGTATAGAGTTCCATTTTCGTCAAGTGAGAATCGGGCTGCTTTGGTTCGCAGGGCCCTCGACTCTTTTAGGTCTGCGGGTAGCTTCCCATTTTCCAACTAATCGATATATTTATTTCTCTAATCCTATGTCAGGCTAGTAGAGTTGATCTCGGCATTGCCTTCTTCGATCACTGATTTGGATAGCTGAACAATAGCCTCGGGGAGTATGTCATCTTCCTCGATGGATGATCCCAGGTTTGCGAGGGCATCAGCCTCGCTGTTCTGCTCTCGAGGTATGTGCACCAGAGTCCATTCTTTAAAACGGTGCAATGTGACTTTAATTTTTACCAATTATCTTTGCATCCTGTCTTCTCGAACCTCGAAGTTCCCATTTACCTGATTTACCACCAGAAGGGAATCACATTTTGCTTCGATGACTTCCGCTGCTAGGCCTTTGGCTAAATCCATACCTTCAATCATAGCCTCATACTCAGCCTCGTTGTTGGTCAACTTTGTAGTTTTTATAGATTCCCCAATCATGCCGCCCGTAGATGGTTTCAGAACTATGCCGAGCTCGGACCCTTTCGTGTTCGAGGCACCATTGGTGAACAAGGTCCATGCCCCCAAAGATGTGCCTGTTTTTAGTAGATGTTCATTCTCTACCTCGAGCACGAAGGCTGGCGTAAAGTCAGCCACAAAATCCGCCAGAATTTAGGACTTCATAGCCATTCGGTGTTGCTACTCGATATCGTACACTCCAAGTTCGATGGCCCATTTGGCCAGTTGCCCCGATAATTCGGGCTTATGCAATATGCTTCGAAGAGGATATGTCTTTAAAACACAAATATGATGGCATTGAAAATAAGGCTTTAATTTTTGCGATGCGCTTATCAATGCAAAAGCCAATTTTTCTAGGTGCAGATACTTGGTTTCGACATCTCCCAGGGTCCGACATACATAATAAACAGGGAATTATGTACCTTGTTCTTCTCGACTCAACACGCCACTTACCACTACCTTAGATACGGCCAAGTACAAAAATAATATTTCATCTTTCTTTGGGGTGTAGAGTAATGGTGGATATCGTTTCAACTCCTCTAGGGCACGTTGGCATTCTGGAGTCCATTCGAAGCGGTTTTCTTTTTGAGTAAGGAGAAGAAATGATGACTCATGTCTGATGATTTTGATATGAATCGGCCCAAGGCTGTTATCCGCCCTCCTTCACATTGTTTACCACCGTGATTTCTTCGATGGCTTTGATTTTGTCGCGGTTGATCTCAATCCCCTTGTTTGACACCATGAAGCCTAAGAATTTTCCTGAACCGACTCCGAAGGCACATTTCTCAGGGTTGAGTTTCATGTTGTAGCTTCTGAGGATGTCAAATGTCTCCTGCAAATGAGTCAAATGGTCCTCTGCCCTTAGGGAATTAACTAGCATATCATCATTTTAAATTTCCATAGATTTTCCTATTTGATGTTCAAATATCTTATTAACTAGGCATTGGTACGTGGCTCCCGCGTTTTTTAGCCCAAAGGGCATCACATTGTAGCAGTACGTACCATACTTTGTGATGAACGAAGCTTTTTCCCTATCCTTGGGGTTCATCTGAATTTTGTTATACCCCTAGTAGGCGTCGATTAAGGTGAGAATGTCATGTCCGGTCGTGGCATCGATCAAACGGTCGATGTCTGGCAACGGGAATGAATCTTTGGGGCACGCTCTATTTAACTCTTTATAATCTACGCACATTCTTAACTTGTTCCCCTTCTTGGGAACTACCACCACATTGGCCAACCACTCGGGATATTTCACCTCCCCAATAGACCCTATTTTGAGGAGTCTTGTTACCTCGTCCTTGATGAACGCATGCTTTACCTCGGACTGATGTCTTTTTTTTCCTTCACTTGTTTGAACCTGTGGTCGACACACAGTCGATTGGTGGTTATTTCCTGTGGGATCCCCGTCATATCCAAATGGGACCAAGTAAAGCAATCGATGTTATTAATAAGAAAGTGAATGAGTTTTTTCCTGAGTTCGAGGGTTAATCCCGTTCCCTGGTATACCTTCCGATCAAGGAGATGCTCGATCAAAATAGCTTGCTCCAGCTCTTCAACTGTTGATTTTGTCGCATCCGATTCTTCGGAGGCAACGAAGGTCCGGGGAGCGAGGAAGTCTTCTTCATTGTTCTCGGGGGTCATTTTGCTCTACGGCTCCTCCGAGGTGGAGGGTATAGAGGTTGGTGCCTCCCCGTGAACCGCAAACATCTCTTGTGCTTCATGTTGTTCTCCATATTCTGTTTTTATACCGTATTTTGTTGGAAACTTCATCATCTGATGAAGAGTGTACGATACTGCCCTCATGTTGTGTATCCATGGCCTTCCAAGCAATGCATTGTACCTCATGTCACCTTCGATAGCGTGATATTTGGTATTTTGGACTGTACTGGACATGTTGATCGGGAGGGTGATCTCCCCTTTCATTGCTTTGCCAGCCATGTAGAATCCGTTGAGGACTCGGGAGGCAGGTATGGTTTGACCGAGCAGTTTGAGTTGTTCTACCACCTTTGACCTGATTACGTTGGCCGAGTAGCCTAGATCCATGAGTACACATTTAATTTGAACGTTATTCAAGATAAATGAAATTACCAGCGCATCGTTATGTGGATGAGACAAGGTCTCGAAATCTACTTCACTGAACGCAATGATTTCCTCGGGCATGCGGCCCCGAATTTACCCTTCTGTTGCAGAAGAAACTTTTGTCCGCTTGATCATGGGTCCTTGAGGAACGTCAGTCCCCCTAATGATCATATGAACGACGTGCTGAGGTTTCCCCGTTCCGTTCCTCCCGTCTGCCTCTCTTTCCTCCCGGCTGGATTCTTTCGAGCTTCCTGTTAGTTTTCTTGGCGTATACTCCTGTTAGTGTAGGATCTTATATGGACGTGTTGGGCGTTGCATGAGACTACATCCACGAGGATTGGTTCTGGTGTGCCCTCAGGGTTTCGCGGTGGTACACTGGCACTTGGAACAGCTACACCATTCTCTCCATGGTCCTCAGGACCGTTGTTTTCATGTGCATTCACTAAGCTAGACATTTTGACCTGAAATGAAAGATTCTTGGACAAGAAAAAGTGTGAAGAATAACTTGTGTTTTTAATAAACCAGCACAAGGCGCCAAACTATTTACCTTGAAAATGGTAATTACAATTAGATGTTATTTTATGGTTCTAAAAATACGTGATTTATTTCAATGCTAGTTGTTAGGTAATAGATGTTAAGTGTGAGTCACGAAAATGGGATAAGAGCTTAAAGATAGTATGTTATGCTAACCGAATGGTCTTGAATCAGTGTCTTGAGCTAGCCTATGATGGGCCGCGAGGTCGAGTTAAAGTGTCAGACTGGGAATGGCCGTTGAAGGGCTGACAGTTCTAAAAGATTTGATGATGGTTCATTATGATAAATGATGAGTAATAAATGAATAACAATCAATAAAACACAATAAATGTAAGCAATAAGATCAGAGGAGAATATGTTTAAGTTGGAGAGCAGAGAATGTTCTTGTTCCTGTATTGAATCTCATGTATCTTACAAAATGATAAGGGTCACCTTTATATAGGAGGGGAAATCCCAATATGGTACATGTATAATTATTACAAAGAAACGTAGCTGGCACGGCTACTCAACAGTCCGGTGCGGACTGGTACTATTCTTGTAGGCGTTGTCAGCTTTGACCACGTGCCTAGGGAATTTCCTGCTTGTTCATGATAGCCACCGATTTGTGCTGCCCCGATATCAGGCATAGGGAACCCTCGGGGTCGAACCTCGAGCTGTGCCTCGAGTCTTCCAGATGAAGCTACGGAGTGTTACAATGATCATAAAATTGGACTCTCTGATTTTAGCTATATACAGATAGTCCCCGCGTTTCTTAGAGTGAAAATGATAAGAAACAGTCTTGAATTCTTGCCTCTTCGATACTTCCATCACCACGTCAGTTTCGCCCTATCAAGCGATTGATGTGACAAATAGGGTGTCTAAAGTTCGCGTCCATACTTCCCTTGAAAAGCCTTTGAATTAATTACAGCGGTTGGCTATCTTTTGGCCTGCTCTAAGTTAGACGCTTGACCTCTGTAAATACTTCTTCCTTCGCCCCTTATTTTCCACTGTATCATCAAGTCTTCAAAAGAGTTCTTCTTACTTCTCTCTTGTGTTCCGTCATCGCAATTTCTTCTCTCATCCGAAATCCTCTAACAAGAATGGTGAAGACTTCCACCTTCGTCCTTTAGGATGATGTGCCTTCCTCTCCTTCACGCCAGTCTAAGAGCAAGGCAACAGTACCCCCTCATTTTGAGGAATGCATCCTAGGATCCTTTAAAACGACCTCTGATTTCAAGGTTGACAAGTGTTCTTCGAAGCCGGGACAATGTGGATCCATGTCCCGAAATATTAGTTTAGTAGCAAATGTCGAGAAGGTGAAGACTGACTGCCGCTGGGGGGCACGCGGTGCTAGTGTAGGTTCCTTGTCGGGGGGAGGACATAACGACATACAAGGCTGGCTTCCTTAGTGTGTATACCTTTCTATTTACTCATGGCCCGGTGGAGCCATCCTCCCCTTTAATAGACCCCGTGATCCTCGACTTTTGTGAACAATATCGAGTGACTCTCGGCAAAATTCATCCGTCGTTCTTGCGTATTGTTTACATGATCAGATATTATGCGAACATGATTAAGGGGATGCCCTTCACCCTTGACCACCTGATCAGAATGTACAGTCCCGACTCTTCCGTGGGGGCGAGATTAAGCTCCTATGTCGGGCCTCGAGAGCCCTTTTTGCTTGTAGTAACGAGGTTAGGAACTGAGGGTGGATGAGCCGTTTCGTTCGAGTTAGGACCTCGGACCTGATTCTAGTTGAGAGGATGTCGTTCCCTGAAAGGTAGAACACGAAACGTAAGTGGATACGCTAATTAAATGTTCTCTTTTCCTTTTGGATAAATCTCCCTATGAACTGACTTCCTCCGTTGATGCAGCTGTCGCGATGTACCCTAGCATGGTTAAGGACCTCTCAAGCTGCGTTACCCAACTAGATTCGACTTTCCCAAACGTTGAGTGCGTGTGGCGCGACCTGTCTAGGGCTCGATGGGAGGCCAAGGACCACGGAGAGCCTTCACTTCTACTGTAATTGAATCTCTCAAAATAACTATCACCAATTGCGTCCTCTTTCCCTGTGTTTTTACTTTGTATTTGTGCTGGTCTGGGAGAGGCCTCCTTGATGAGAGAAGCACCGCTTGGGGAAGCAGATACCCCGAAACCTGACAAAGAGAAGAAAAAGCGAAGGAGATCAGCGATCCGATAAGAATATGATGCGTGATACTGCCAAGGCGAACAACCCCATCCCATAAGAATATGTTACTCTGCCGAGACGAATTTCACGATCCCATAAGACTGTGGTACATTATCCTGCTGAGACAAGCAACCCGATCCCATAAGAATATTGTTGAGGATGTTTACCTTGAAAATGATAATTACAATTAGATTTGATTTTGTTGTTCGAAAAATACGTGATTATTTCAATGCTAGTTGTTAGGCAATAGTTGCTAAGTGTGAGTCAGGAAAATGGGATAAGAGCTTAAAGATAGTACGTTATGAAAACCGAATAGCCGTGAATCGGGGTCTTGAGCCAGCCTATGCTGGGCCTCGAGGTTGAGCTAAAGCGTCTTACTAGGGATGGCCAATGAAGGGCTAACAGTTCTAAGAGCTTTGATGGTGGCTCATTATGATCAATGACGAGTAATAAATGAATAACAATCAATAAAACACAATAAATGTAAGCGATACAATTAATGTAAGCAATAAAATTAGAGGAGAATATGTTTAAGTTTGAGAGAAGAGAATGTTCTCTTTCTTGTATTGAATCTCATGTATCTTACAAAATGATAAGGGTCCCCTTTATATAGGTGGGGGAATCCCAATATGGTACGTGTATAATTATTACAAAGAAATGTATTTGGCACATCTACTCAACAGTCCAGTACGGACTGGTACTATTCTTGCAGGCGTTGTCAGCTTTGACCACGTGCTTAGGGAATTTCTCACTTGTTCATGATAGCCACCGATTTGTGCTGCCCTGATATCGAGCATAGGGAAACCTCACGGTCGAACCTCGAGTTGTGCTCCGAGCCTTCTAGATGAAGCTACCGAATGTCACAATGATCATAAAATTGGACTCTCCGATTTTAGCCGTATACAGAGGCGTTCAGACCAAACCCGTTAGAATATGAAACCATGGTGGGTCACTGATCCCACTCACGAATATATGTGTGAGTTATAAAATTCAAGAAAAACTATTAGATTAATATGCACAACGCGGAAGAAATTTGTGAAGGAAAGTTCAATTTACACGGCTAATCAAGTAGCTCGTCAAGTATGTAAAATAGCAAGTCTGATACTCTACACGAGTCTCGTCGCAGGCAAAATGTAATCAAAGTATTTAAATAGGCAAGAATAACTCAAATAGTACAAATAAAGCATGGCATGAGTATAAGTCTACCCGCACATAATCAGGAATTATAGCATACGCTCGGACAATCGTCACCTCATGCGTGCGTAGCTCCCACAACATATAGCACGTAATAAATAAAACACTAGTAGGGTAAACTTTCCGCTCATATGGTTAGATACGAGACTTACCTCGCTCTGAAGTTTCATAACTAGCACCAACAATGCCCGTCAATCAGAAACTATTCAGACAATATGAAAATCAATAAAAATATTATCTGATACTCATAATTTAAAAATTTATAACAATTCTCAACTCCACTCAAAATGTCAACAAAGTGAACACTGAGGCCCACGTGTCCGAATTCCAAAATTTTTGAAAATAAATATTACCCATAATACCACAAATGCAAATATATAATTTATTCCTAATTTCATGTCTAATTTTGTGGTCAAAATTCAAAAGTACCAAATTCGAGGTTTTCTTCCAAATCACACAATTTTGACAAGATTCCACATTTAAATCGATATATAACCTATATATTTAGCTCACAATGGGTAGGAATGACTTACCTAGTGATGGATGAAGAAATAGCTCCTTCAAAAACTGCCCTAAGCTCGATTCCCATGGAAGTTTTGAGATAAAATGAGCTAAAACCCATTTTTTTAATCTTATGCACTGCCCAGATGACATTCATCGCGAAAGCGTAAATTCGCTCGTGTTCATGAAGAACAACCAACTTCTTCTCTGTGGAGTGAATGATTTTCTTAATAATGCATTTGAACAAGCCGCCCAAGGAAATAAAATATAGTGCCGAGGCGCTTTAATCACTATTGAAATTATAGAAATGTGGTGGAGAATCACTTGGTTGTTTATGGGTTTCTTGATGGTTGCACCAAATGGGTATTCCATGGGAAAGGATTTTCCTCTGGAAAGACAACTTATCAAAGAAATATTGATGATGGTTCTACCACGCGTGATGATAATGATGGATTACATCATGATACATTTAGAAATATAGAAGGCCAGTCAGTGGATGAAAAAGGAGTTGGACAAAGGCAATCTGAAGATGCAAAGAAATTTTATAAATAACTAGATGAAGGAAAATAAGAGTTATATCTGGGGCGTGAAAAATTATCTAAACTGAGTTTCACTATTCGGTTGTACATGCTTAAATCCTTTCATGGGTTGTGTAATATGGCTTTCTAAGATATGTTAGAGTTGATAAAAGAGGCATTTTCCTTTGCTCAGATATTGGAATCTTTCAACAAGGCTAGAAACATGACAAAAGATTTGGGTCTTCGGTATGAAAAAATGAATGCATGCTGTAATGATTACATGCTATTTCGGAAAGAAAGTGCGAAGGCTGATAATTGCTCTATTTGTGGGTCTTCAAGATGGAAGAGTGCTAGTAATCCTTTGGATAATGCAAGCTCTAAAATCTCGGCAAAAGGTTTTAAGATACCTTCCTTAAAAGACTAGGGTTCAGAGGATATTCATGCGTCTTGAAACAGCTACTGCAATGAGATGGCCTGCTAATGAATGATACAATGATGGGAATATAAGACATCCTGCTGTTGGGGAAGCTTGGAATTATTTAGATTCCATACACCCAAACTTCCCTAGAGATCCTCGTGCTGATATATTGGGTCTTTGAAGTGATGGATTCAATCCATTTTGGACAATGAGCATTTCTCATAGCACATGGGCTGTTATGTTACTGAACTATAATTTATCACCATGGATTTGCATGATGCCGGAGTACATAATATTGTTTATGACCATTTGTAATGACCCGACTGGTTGTTTTGAACATTTGTACTTTGCTCGGTAGTTTTGGGGCACGAGTAGCTCCATATGATGTATTAGTACTTTTGTGAAAAAATTGATTTCATTCCGAGTTAATTTGATATGTTTCGACGGGCGTTTTGAAAAGTCGAAAGTTCAAAAGTTCATTAAGTTTGATTTGAGTTGCGTTTCATCGTTTCGGTGTTTTTATGCGTGATTTGAGGCCTCGAGTAGGTCCGTGTTATGTTTTAGGACTTGTTGGTATGTTCGTACGGGATCCCGCGGGGGTCGGGTAAGTTTCAGATAGGATTAGACTGTGTTGCGCTCGTCTTTTTTATGTTTCACATCGTTTCTTCAAGCATAAATTGTACCACATTAAAACAATGAGCTCTGATTGTTGTTTCGATTGAAGCATTAGATCCGTATCGGAATTACGGAACCATAGCAAAAAGAATCATCGAATTTGGACATCGTATGAAGATTTTATGGTCATTTTACTAAGATTTGGGTTGCTAGATTATTGAGATTAATTACGAAATGGCCACTGACTTCGTATTTAAGAATCTGCACTATTTCCAAATATTGAAACCAACATATCTCCTTCATTATAATGTCAAATGGAGTGATTCAAAATCCTAACTTGACTAAAATTTTATAAAGAATCCATTGGAGGCACCAAAAGCAAGTTTCGAGATTGTTTGACACACAAAACGAGGCAGATCAACTAGGAAAAAATACTTGATATCGAAAATTTATTCATTTGTTCATATTTGAGTTGGGAAGTTCGGATTCGGACATTGTTTGGAGGCGATTTTCACCATATAGATTGGGTTAAATGTTCTATACTCGATTTCGTTATATTTCATGAATGCATCTTCGTCTTTGGCATTTGATTGACGATTTCAAAGTGAAATTTGGGGGTTTTGGCTAAACTTTCATAATGTGAATTTTTGATGTTTGAACATTGATTCGGAGTCGAATTTGAGTAAAACTAGTATGGTTTGACTCATAATTGAATGGGTTGTTGAATTTTATAAGTTTGACTTTATGGTCGATTTTTGGGATTTATATTAATGATTCGACCTTTATCGATTGGGTTTATTTCCTTTGGCATTATTTGATGTATTTGAGTTGTTTTTGGCTAGTTTCAAGCCGTTCAAAGTTTAGTACACGTGGGATGTCATTTTTGGAGTATTGTTTGGCTTGCTAGGTATTGGATTTGACATGTTCGAGGTAAGTAACACTTCTAGATTTTGTGCTGAGGGTATGAAACTCTAGATTACGTATTATGTGTTCGGTGTTGATGTGACGCGCATGCAAGGTGACGGGCGTGTGGGCGTGCACTGTTTGAATTGTGACTACGTTATTTTTCTGGTATTGTGTAGTTACCTGATCTCATATTTAACCATAAAATCTCTACGTACTAGAGCTATTAAATTGTCATTCATGTTAGAAACCATGTGTAGGCTTCAGGTTTATTATGTTGAGACCCACTGAGGTCATATTGCTGTTGAATTATTTGTTTAAATTGCAAATTCATATTCAATCATGTTCATACATTTCATATCATATCTCAGTCTTTATTACTGTCTATTGATACAACATATCATCATTTTGGGCTGGTTTCATGGCATTGTGAGCCTGGGAGACTAGAGAGATTGATGATTGAGTGAGGTCGAGGGTCTGAGTGTGAGTGATTTTATGGGATCGGGCTACACGCCGCATTGCCCGAAACATTTATATTTGGGGATGGATCTTCCCCGTGCTGGATTAGTCTTATATAGTATTGAGTGACTAACTATCAGTTGCGATGTAGATATTCAAGATGGATCATCCCTGGGCTGTAATGGCTATATATAGTACTGAGTTACTGAGCGTGTTGAGTGATTGAGCATGATGAGTGGAAAGTTTGAGACAATGAGATTGAGTACTCTCACAGTGTGAGCACACGAGTTCATCTCCGAGATACACTACATTTTACATGCACATTTGACATACAGCCATAAATATGCATTTATCTCATGTTGTACGGTATCGCGTCATCCATAACTTCTCAAACATATTGAAATATATGCATAGAGATGTAGTTAACTCTTTCTATTTGGAAAATGAAACATCTTATTTACAGTTGAAAGGATTTTGGGAAAATCACAGTTTTAAAACTTTCTCATATTTTTGGCAATTTCGGAAAAAGATTTGGGCATTCACTGATATACTTGGAAAACATGACTATTTTCTGTAATTGTAAACAAGCTGAGCATTTTGTCTCTGAGTTACTTCTTTTATTACTTTCATTATGTTGTTATGAACTATTGTTGGCTATTGGTATTGGATTACGACATTTGTCCCAGCTCGTCACTACTTTCAACCTAAGGGTAGGTTTGTTACTTATTGAGTACATGGGGCCAAATGTACTCGTACTATACTTCTGCACCTTGCGTGCAGATGTTGGCTGCTAACATTGTAGTGATCGACGAGAGCAGGATTTGAAGATGTATCTGCGTTCTGATTATAACTGCCTCTTATTCATGGTAGTCTTAGATTAATAAAAATCAGTGTATATACATTACAAACAAATGATGTATTTATTTCATACCTGCTTTGTAAATTCTAATATTAGAAGCTCACGATTCGTACTACCAGTCCTTGGGGAGTGTTTAAGATTCAGTTATTTTCTTATTAAATTTCATTAGAATAGGATAGTTGTTAATTGGCGTACCTAGAGGGTTGGGTTAGGTGCCATCACGTCTATTTAGATTTTGGGTTGTGACAAGTTGGTATCAGAGCTCTAGGTTCATAGGTTCTACAACTCATGGGCAAGTGTGTAGTAGAGTCTTGCGGATCGGTATGATAACGTCCATACCTATCTTCGAGAGGCTACGAGGTATTTAGGATAAACTTCCCATCTTTCTTTCCTTATAGTATGGAATTAATTCTTCTCGAAACATAATACACTGAATTCCTTCCATGCATCCGTACGCGCATGTGAGCGCTCGGTATCAGTGGTGAATCGATGACTTATGATTCTATGGACAAGGTGCGAGGTGTGATTTCTATGTGGTGATGATGGGCCATTCTGGAGGACTTGAAGCTGGGTTTTGACTGTAGCTTAAGCACGAGGAGTTTGGGTGTGTGAGCACATGCATTTTGACTTACAAGTCTGACAGTGTCCTTATTAGTAGAATTTGTGTCTCGATAAGTGGTAGGATGGCTATATAACAGTATGATGTGACAGCAGGAAGTGTTTAGATTGTTTGAATGTGATGAAAAGATTTTGCTTGAGATGTAATAAGGACTATTGGGTGCTTGATTTCTGTCATGATTTGACGTATAATCTCGATTTATGGGTGTGTTGAAGGATCTTTCATGTTGTTTCATTTTGGAGTGAAGTAGATTTTTATGTCTTGTTATGAGTTCAGACTCAGGAAGTTTAAGTAATTACGTAGTGGTTGTGGATGTGGAAAGGTGTAAAGAGATGTTAGTTTGAAGCTAAGTAGGTGGATTATAACCTACGAAGTAATCTAGGAATGTGCGATTTTTATGATTTGTGTGGAGGTTTTCTTTTCAAACAGTGGGTTATGTTTGTGCGATTTGAATTTGGATCGGTCGTAAAAGTTGTCATGACCATCACGAGGATGAATGTGTGGCTTGTGGATGATTTGAGGTGTTAGATGGTTTGTGTTACATGAGCTTATGAAGGATTTAGTTGACGTTCAATGCGGGATTATGGCAGTAATAGGGTATGGGTATTATGAGTTATCGAGTGTTTTATTCTATGGCTTTGAGCTAAGTGGGGAAGTATGCTATCGATGATTGGATTGCGTGGTTATGTGTTGTAATAGTTTCGGTGTATATTTGTGAATTAGTTATGACTTGTAGATGTTGAGATCGAGGATGACTCGAGTAAGGGAATTCATGGATACAGGTTGTATTACACTCTATCGGTATATGGAAATCATGGAATGATGAGTTGTTATTTATGAAGGATGCAGTGTGCACGAAGTAGGAATTTGCTTGGTTGCAATATGGTTGGGTTACTTCTTTCAGTGTTGTCATGCTAACGGGGCACAGGTTGTTTGGCCTATTTTGGCCGTTACAATTGAGATTTGAGTAGAGTGGATGAATCTTTAGTATGGTTCTAATGGATTCAAGATTTATATGTAGCAATTGGGAATTTTCAGGATCTATACATGGCTAGAAACTGAGATTTATATTGGATGGTGTCGAGACTCGCGGTATTTCTATATCCTTATGGATTCTACATTTCAATATCGGGAAGGTGAAGGAAACGACTTTAGATTCGCATGAGGTCTCTTCAGAGAGGGTATCTCGGTTGTGGTTCATATGGGGTACCTGAGAGGGAATTCAGCGGCTTATGGGCCTTAAGGCGGTGTGGTTTTAAGCTAGAGTTCGTGGAGTGAGTTTTGGTTAAGGATCATGGTGTTCTAGCAATGAGAAGTATCAATTTAAAGGAAATTAGAAAGGAACTCGGAGAAGTAGGACAATTTAGTAGTAGATTGGATCTGTACCGTAATGGATATGACTAGTTCTTTGGGTACTTATGATGTTATGAGATTCTACAGGTGTTCTGTGGCAACACTCTTGGGTTTGGCGACCCGCTTGGCTTGGTTGAGTTAGAGAGACTTAGTTCTGATGGCTTAGTTATGTCTAAATGGGTTCCGGAGGGTTCTCGATAGTTTCTACCATTATTTAATATGGATATTTCCTACTGGCATGATGAGCATGTTGTGTGTTGTGATTTTCTCCTAGGTGAGATCAAATAGAAGGTTTCTGACTGACCGGGTATGTAATCTGTTGGCTACTCATTGTTGATCACGAAATTCTCGTGCTTTTCATGTGATGGTATTATAGATGTGGTGTATTATATATGATTGAGAGTTGCATATGCAAGTCACGATTCCTTTTTGAAGGGAAGGTCTTGAATTCTTAGACAATATGGACTATTTTCGATAACTATTTGGTATTGCATGAGGTGAGTGTGCATTTCAGAAGGTGCACTGTGTTTTGACTTTGGATGCTTCATTGGCATTGCAGTACTCGCCTGGTTGATCGACTGTTGATATTCAGATTTCGCTATGTGGCACGGAAGAAAATTATGGAAGTGTTCCTCGTATCATGGTCGCATGTGAGAGATGCGTTAAACACTCGGGCAGTGGAGTTAGGATCAGATTTGGTGATTCATGTGTTCTATGAATTTGGAGACCTGGAGTTCTCAAAAATAGATTTTTTCGTGGTTGTGGACTATGAAAATGCAGCTAAAGCTATCCAGATGATAATATTCTTTATGGTTCATTCATTGTGAACTTTTGGAGGGTTATGTAGTGTGATGACCCGACCCGTCGTCTCATGAGTTACCGCCCCGTTTCCCCCATTTTCTGCTTCTTCATGCTTTATTATCTGTGTCTTGTGTGATCGAGTTGGTTTGGAGAAGTTTAGGTAGGAAATGAGACACTTAGTCTCTTTAAGGAAAGCTTAGTTTGGAAAAGTCAACCGGATGTTGACTTATGTGTTAGAGGGCTCGAATGTGATTTTCGATGTTTCGGTTAGCTTCGGGGGATGATTTGGTCGGGCTTGCCTAGCATTGTGTTGGGCGCCATCACGACCGGTGTTGGGGTCGTGACATGCATCTATTTGTGGTGACCAAAGTTGATTTGGAGTCCATTGGTAGGCCTAATGAGGATGTGTACTCTACACCGGGTCGGATTGGTTTATTTTGTACTGCTGTTGTTGAGGAATGCGCCATTCGGTTGGAGTTGAGCTTATATGTGTTCTGAGATGCTCTATGAGTCACGCTTATATGCTACGAGGGGTTGTGATTCGTTTGATATATATACACATGGGGCCGTTCTATTTGGGCCTTATGGCAGAATTTGACTTAGATGGGTATTAGGGTGTTGAATGATTGATTGTGCATTGATTATGTTCATACAGGACAATGGTATTGACTTATTTGCTTCCAGTGTTTGTGGCCATGCACTTTTGGTACTAGACATCAAATTGCGCGTGGTTATTTATTTTGAGCATTGTGACTTGAGGTATTTAATGTGGACCAGTATTTTGCTGGGGTCACGCATTGAAGCAAAGTTATGTTGAGATATGATCCTTGTGTTAGATTCGTGTATTTTGGTTCTACGGTGTGTGATGGGTTCTTAACATTGCGTTGTGGTGGTACTTGTTGAGCTTGCAGGACAGTTCTCTCATTGATGTCATTTTCTATGTTTGAGTACGTTTTAATTGTTGTGTATTGGTGTAGGAATTGCACGGTTTCTGGCTCTGGGTGCACTGGTGTGGCATGTCGATAGAGTAGCTTGTATTTGATAAAATGAGCTCAACGGACCTAGTGTGGGTGCTATCGGATTTGATTGCGGTATATTTGAAAAGATAATGTCGCTGATCGGCATAGAAATTGGCTATAGTTCTTGTCGAAGGATAGATAGCTCCAGGAATCGTTGATCTGATGAATGGTTATGAGTTTTCGCGTATTTCTTTCATCATCTACAGTACACAAAGGCTTTAGAATGAGGTTTTGTTTGACACGAGATTTATTATCGGTATTGGGTTATTTTGAGCAGCTACTGTGATAGAAAATTATGCTACAGGTATGCAGGTCATATGGTTTGTCGGGTGATTACATCTTGGGTTGTGGTTATGTCTTGATACAACTTGTTTAGACTTATACGGTGTGTAGATCCAGAGTTCGAGTCTTGTAGTAAATTTCGGATATTGGAATTTGGTTTATGTGGTTTGCCGACTAAGATTGAAGTAATGATCTTCATGTTGTTGTGCTGTCGGGCCTACATGGAATAGGGTGACGAGGGATCACCCCCGAGTATGTGAATGCTATGGTTACACGACGGTTTGACGTTTTAGGATTAACTCTTGGCACGTTCGAGGTCAAACGTATGATTAAGTGGTGGAGAATGTAACGACACGACTGGTCGTTTTGAGCATTTGCACTTTGATCGATAGTTTGGGGCCACGACTAGCTCCGTATGATGTATTAGGACTTGTTTGCAAAATTTGAGTTCATTCCGAGTTGATTTGATATGTTTCAGCGCGAGTTTTTGGAAGTCGAAAGTTCGAAAGTTCATTAAGTTTGATTTGAGGTATGTTTCGTCGTTTCGATGTTGGTATGCGTGATTTGAGGCGTCGAGTTGGTTCGTGTTATGTTATGTGACTTGTTGGTATATTCGTACGGGGTCCTGAGGAGCTCGTCTGAGTTTTGGATAGGTTTGAGTTGTGTTGCGCTCAATTTTCTTATGTTTCAACATCATTTCTTCAAGCATAAATGGTACCACATTATACAAATGAGATACGATTACGGTTTCAATTGAAGCATTATATCCGTAACGTAATTATGGAACCATAGCAAAAAGAATCATCGAATTTGGACATCGTATGAGAATTTTATGGTCATTTTATTAAGAATTGGGTTGCCAAATTTTTCAGATTAATTACGAAATCGCCACTGACTTGGTATTCAAAAATCTGCACTATTTTAAAATATTTGAAACCAACATATCTCCTTTATTATTATGTCACATGGAGTGATTTAAAACCCTGACTTGACTGAAGTTTCACTAGCAATCCATTGGCGGAATCAAAAGCGAGTTTTTGGATTGTTTGGCGCACAAAACGAGGCAAAACAATTGGGGAAAAATACTTAATATCGAAGGTTTATTCAATTGGTCATATTTTGAGTTGCGAAGTTCGGATTTGGACATTGTTTGGAGGCGATTTTCAGCATATGAATTGGGTTAAATGTTCTATACTCGATTTTGGTTACATTTCATGAATCCGTCTTTTTTTTTGGCATTTGATTGATGATTTCAAAGTGAAATTTTGGGGTTTTGGCATAAAATTCATAAAGCAAATTTTTGATGTTTGAACATCGATACAGAGTCAGATTTGAGTAAAACTAGTATGGTTGAACTCGTAATTCAATGGGCTGTCGAATTTTATGAGTTTTGTCGGGATCCGTGGTGCGGGCTCAGATTAGACTTTTTGGTCGATTCTGGGATTTTGATTAAATATTCGACCTTTATCGATTGGGTTTATTTCTTTTGGCATTATTTGATGTATTTGAGTTGCTTTTGGATAGTTTCAAGCCGTTTAGAGGTCAGTACACACGGGATGGCATTTTTTGAGTATCGTTTGGCTTGTTGGGTACTAGATTTGACTTGTTCGAGGTAAGTAACACTTCTAAATTTGATGCTGAGGGTATGAAACTCTAGAATACGTATTATGTGTTTGGCGTTGAGGTGAAACACATGCTAGGTGACGGTTAAGTGGGCGTGCACCGTGTGAATTGTGGCTCCGTTATTTTTGTGGTACTGTGTAGTTAACTTATCTTATCTGTAACCATAAAATCTCTATGTACTAGAGCTATTGAACAATGATTCATGTTAGAAACCATGTCTAGGCTTTATGATTATTCTGTTGGAACCTATTGAGGTCATATTGCTGTTGAATTATTTGTTTAAATTGCAGCCCGATCCCATATTGCTGTTGAAAGGATTTTGGAAAAATCACAGCTTTCAAACTTACTAATATTTTTGGCGATTTCGGTTAAAGATTTGGGTTTACACTGATATACTTGAAAAACAGGCCTATTTTCTGCAACTGTAAACGAGTTAAGCATTTTATCTCTGAGTTACTTGTTTTATTACATTCACTATGTTGTTATGAACTGTTGTTGGCTATTGGTATTGGACTCAGACATTTGAACTGAGTACATGGGGTCGGTTGTATTCATACTACACTTCTGCACCTTGGGTGCACGTGATGGCTGCTGATTGTGGTGGTCAACGAGAGCTAGATTTGAAGATGTACCTGCGTTCCGGTTATGCTCCCTCTTGTTCATGGTAGCCTTAGATTTATAAAAATTTGTTTATGTACATTTCTTACAGATGATGTATTTATTTCATACCAGCTTTGTAAATTCTAATGGCAGAATAGCCTAATAAATACCTCTACTTGTCCCGCTTTGTCATCCCGGTCCCTATACTTCACAAGATTTCACCCAGACACTCGTAGTTGTTAAAACACACTACTTTAAACCCTGCCTACCTCGCGTGTTCTTCAAATGCACAATGTGGATGACACGTCGTCCCTACATCAGATTTTTTATGACACAACATTATTTTTTTAATTTAATTTCAAAAAAAAATAATTTTTTTTCCTTTTTCACTCAAATCTCTCTTCATTTTTCACAGCAGAAAGCAAGAAACAACACTCTGACTTTCTATCTTTACCAGTAACAATACCACCATGGATAACAAAAAAATCATCATTCTCCAATTTTCCATCGTCCATCTCTCCCTTACCAATATTTGTCCAGCGACGCCACTCACTACTTCAATCCACCATTTGAACCACCTTAAGCTCCTTCCTCCATTGACGCCAAGGTACCACCAGTGAAAGTGCTCAATATACCTTCTTGTCCACATAATTTTATGTTGTACATCCCACCTAATTCGGCAAAGATCTCTGTCAACCACACTCTCCACAACGCATCTCATGAATCTCACCATAAACTGTCAAAAAAAAATTTAGCTTCTCTCGATCAAATAAATCCGCCATTAAATATCGACTCCACAAACTGAAAATCATAGTCCCAAAATAGAGTCAACACTGTAATAGCCATAGATCTAATTCATCTCAAAAACACTAATGCTGATTGTTCTTAAGAAAGGGGTTTTTAATAAATTTTTCTCAAATATTGATTTAAAGTTTGTGAAAATGGAAAGGATGAATAATGGGAAAGGAAAAATGGGGAACGAGAAAAGAGATGGAGGAGAGGTGGTGAAAGAAGGGGAATGGGGAAAGGAGAACTGTAGAAAGAGAAAAGGAAATGGGAGAAGCGTGGGGGAAGGACGCATATTTGTTTTAATTTTTTTATCTTTTACTTTTTCGTTTTATTTACTATTCTTATTTTAATTATTTATAGTCTAACTTTTTATATTCACGCTCCTTATACACGTGAAATTCACGTATTTTATCCAACTCGGCCATCAAGTTGCCACATATGCTCTGTCAACGGTCAGAGGGGTTTAAAGTATTGTATTTTAATAACTACAAGTATTTGAACGAAACCTTGTAAAGTATCGGGACCGGGATGACAAAGCGGGATAAGTATAGGTATCTATTAGGCTATTCTGCCAATTCTAATCTTAGAAGCCCATGATTTGTACTAACAGTCCTTGGGGAGTGTATATGATTCAGATATTTTCTTATTACATTTTATTTGAATTGGATAATTGTTAATTGGTTGTGTCTTGTTTCTACATGAAATCGAAAGAGAAAAGGGCCATGAAAGGCATAGACTCCAGGGTCGACCGAATCCCAGCCGCGGCCCGGTCCTGAACGGCATAGACTTGAGGAAGTTCGTGTAGCGGACGTGCTCGGAGGAAGAGGCTAAGAAACCCATTCCAAAGAAGATCAGAATGCCGAAACTCCCGAAATATAACGGCACCTCAGACCCCAACCAGCACGTTACCGCCTACACGTGCGCAGTGAAGGGCAACGACATAAAAGACGACGAGATCGAGTCTGTCTTGCAGAAGATGTTTGGGGAGACGCTTTCAAAGGGGGCCATGATTTGGTACGATAATCTAGCTTCCAACTCCATAGACTAGTTTGCCATGCTGGCAGACTCCTTCATAAAGGCACACGCTGGTGCCATCAAAGTAGCAACGAGGAAGTCTGATGTATTCAAGGTCAAGCAAAGGGAAAACGAAATGTTGCGAGAGTTTGTATCTCGCTTTCAAACGGAACGAATGGAACTACCCCCGGTCTCCAACGAATGGGCTATACAGGCCTTTACTCAAGGCTTGAATGAGCGGAGATTCAGTGGCCTCAAGGCAGCTGAAAGAAAATCTAATTGAGTATCCTGCCGTAACCTGGTCGGACGTCCACAACCGATATCGGTCGAGGATGACCAATTAGGAGCCCCTTCGGGCTCAGTATACCAGAGCAGGCCCTTAGCGAAGGAATCAAAGCCAAATAGAGAAAGGTATCAACCATACACCGAAGACAGGAGAAGCGCCCCAAGACGCAACCCGCCTCACAACGACCGACTGATCAACCGAGGGCAGAATTCTTGGGGACCCATTAACAGAGTCGGATTCGACAGAAACATGGGGGCCAACAGGGGCACCGCGCCTATCAGAATATAAATTTCAACGTAAATGCTCCAGACATCGTGTTCGCCATCGGCAAGATCAAGGATGCCCGATGGCCCAGGCCTGTATAATCGGATCCTTCCCAAAGCAATCATAAATTGGTATGCGTATTTCGCAACACACATGGCCACAGAACCAAGGATTGTCACCATCTACGAGAGGAAGTAGCCAGGTTAAATAGTAAGGTTCATCTCAGAGAATTCTTGAGTGACCGAGCAATAAATAAGTTAAGAGAAAGAGAGGCGGCCAAGAAGAACGAAGCAAACGAGCCACGATATATTATCCACATGATAGTAGGGGACATCGACGCTCCCCAAGAACCCGTGATGAGAAGCACAAAAATATCAATCACCAGTGAAAAGCGAACCCGGGGATACGTACCCGAAGATGCCCTCACATTAAGCGAGGAGGACGCCGAGACACTGTCCCAATCTCACAACGACGCACTGGTAATCTCTTTCCTCGTAAATACGTTTCTAATAAAACGTGTACTCGTGGATCCAGGTAGCTCGACCAACATTATCGGGTCGAAGGTAATAGAGCAGCTCAGACTGCTAGACCAAATTGTGCATGCCACTCGGTTCCTCAACGGATTCAACATGCCAAGCGAAACAACAAAAGGAGAAATCACTCTCCCGATTAGCGTGGTCGGCACGACCCAAAATGTAAAATTCCATGTCATCGAAGGAGATATGAGGTACAACGCCTTGTTCGAACGACCGTGGATACACTGCATGAGAGCAGTACCATCCACCCTCCACTAGATGATGAAATTCCCAAGAAAAGACGCGATTAAAACCGTCCACGGGGAGCAACACACGGCAAGGGAAATGTTCGCGGTGCACGACGTGGCACCGGTGCCAATATCTCTACTCTCGAGAGAGCCTAAGGATAATCAAACTACATCTTCGGCTAAACCCGATTGAACACAGTGGAGGACCGTACTGAGTCCTCATTACAAACAACTGGGGCATACCAGAACTCGAACCTCGCCAAGCGCATCCCACAACAAGGTATAACCATCTCCCCTTTCATTTCATATTTTACACTAATCCTTTACACAAGCACTCGATCAAAGCAGTCAAAAGCACTCAGCTAGCCCGAAGACCCTAAGGTTTTAAAAGCATCCGTTGTACACTTTTCCTTCGACCGAGCTTTTGTCCCGAAGAGGGTTTTGTCGGCAATGTTTTCAACGAGGCAACACCTAAGTGCTACCTAGGGGGAATCCAACAAGTCTTCAAGGCTTCTTTTGCTATCAATCACGAGCGTAGAAGGACATCCTTTCGGAAGATCGTCCGCTCAGAAGAGCCGAGAAATGCCAAACAGGGTCCAATGAGAAAATGATTTACCAGACCAAAAGGTCGAATGAACCGTGTCCGCACAGCCGAGCCCCCGATGGCGGAGGCGCATGTACTAGTGCCAAATAATCAAAGAATGCTTTTTGCCAACATGACTCGTGCTCCAAAGAAAACCCAGCGTTTTCGCCAGAACGGTTCCTCCATCAGAAAACGTCCCGAATACTCGAAGACTGACGTCGATATTTCGGCACCCGCATGACTCCAGGGTCAAAAATCCAGAATAATAAGCCCTCAACGAGGCTCACAGAAATCATTAAATATCTTCAAAAAAGAAAGCGTCACGAATACTCGGAGACTGGCGCCAAAGAACTCAGCATACGCACGACCTCAAGGTCAGAATCTCCAAAGTCGTAAGACCTCAATGAGGCAATCTCGAGGTCACGAGTAACAACCCTCGAGCCAAAATGATCCTGATGACTCGGAGACTGTCGCCAATCGCCATTCAGCAAAAAAAAATGGAGGCCGTAAGACCCCAAGCGGCCTGACTCGGTCTTGTAAAACTTGCACAAAGAAACAACACAATCTGTAAGACATCAAGCAAGGCATGAATCATACTTGTACCAAGTATCAGCAAAAACTGTAAGACCTCAAAAGGCATGAAAGTTTTGTAAGACCTTACTACAGGCATAAAATCGATCCCGAAGTTCAGGCTATATATCGAATTTGTAAGACCCCTAAAAAGGCATACCCTCAATATAGACGCCTAAACTACTATACTCGGGACCAAAAAATGGCTCCGGCCAAAAATAAATGACTATAGTCATACGGCTGCACCAGCTAAACAAACGCGACTCGAGGACACCCGACCGTCGCTACAAAATCATAGGCCATTAATTCGAATCTACTTCGAAAAGAATCGGTTAAACAGGCTAATCTCGATAGGAAAATGAGCTTCGACTATGTCAGCTCCATATCATAAGGCTTTGAGCTACTCAACCTACAAGCCAAACCTTACGAGGTGCTCGAACATCGCCGCTAACGACTAGAAATCGAGGTTCTTCCTGAATCGATGACAGGTCAGGAAAAATCGTTAGAAAAGTCCTTAACGAGAGGAGAATAAAGCCTACATACATATGCCTAAGGGCAAAGCGTAAGATCCACTGTCGCCAGCCTAACAAACCTCAGGGCCACACACATGCCTAAGGGCAGAGAGTAAGAGCCATTGTTGCCAACTTACATAAAAGACCACTTCGATCGAATGCGTAAGCGCCATTGTCGCCCACCCAATACAAACATAAAACAAGAGGGTCAAATGAGCTCGAGCTGTAGCCCGACTCGGAGACTGATTCCAAATGATTTAAAGCATAAGAGCCATTGTCGCGACCCACGCAAATAAAATAAGCCCCAAGGCCATTCACATAAAAGATCACTTCAATCAAAGGTGTAAGAGCCACTATCGCCGGCCCACACAAACATAGCTTGAGGGTTATATGAGCTCGAGTTGAAACCCAACTCAGAGACTTTACCCAATACAGTTGAGCAAAAGCATAAGTGCTCTAATGCCTGCTTACACTAAAGGTCGCATCGACCAAGCGCGTAAGAGCCCCCGGGCCTTCTTAAAAAGCCCCAGGGCCATATCACGAATTTGTGGATTCTCACTAACTCTAAAACCAGTCTACCTGGCCAAAGGCAAAATAGAAAGGGGTACAAAAGAACTAAAGCAGCAAAGGAATTTTTCTTTCATATACATTTGCGGAAAAATACATTCTTTGTCTACAAACATACTCCGAAAATGTGCTACATACGGGACGGTGAGGTCTACGCCCCATCCCCGAGAGCTATAGCATATCGGCCTCAACTTCACTCTCCTCGGTGTCAGACAGGAGTAACCGAGCATCACGCTCGTCCGCCCTCTCTCGCGCCAACTCTTCCGAGAGAATAAAACCCCTAGCACTGATTTCCTCGAGAACCTTTCTCCGAGACTTGCAAGGAGCATATTCTTCCATCTTCTCTCCACGATCGAGGACCCTCTTCAACTCAGCTTGGGCATCGGTAGCACCCTTCAAATGAATCTCCACCTCCTGATCGGCCTTAGTACGGTTCAGTGCCACTTCGGTCCGAGCATCAACGATCTCAACCCTAATCTTTGGAAGTTCAGATTCAAGCTTAGTGATCAAATCCACTTGAACTGAAGCATTGTCACGAGCTAAGTGGAGTTGGACCCCGAGGAACAGAAGTTTAGCCAAGGCATTTTTCTCCTCTGAAGCTTGGACCTGCGCCCGAGCTCTCAGCTCGCTAAATTCATTCCTGATTTGGTCGGCCTCACCCCTAGGACGCTCCACGGCCTCCATCGTTTTCTACAGCTGAAATAGGAGAAGAGTTAACCTTAGAAGTTAAAAAGTTAAATGCATACTCAACCAGGACGGGAAGTTACCTGCTCCATCTTATAGCTCTCGTAATTCGAGCTTCGGTACGCCTCATATCACCAGTATGCCAACTCGACTTCCTTCTCCTCGCAAAGGAACCTAAGGGATCCACCCTCATCTAGAGCTTTCCAGAGCCTAGCTCCATGACGGAGCAGCTCAGACCTAAGCCTGCCGAAGGCCTGCAAAATGAAAAACCCGATAAGGAAGGGATGATGCGGATTCGGGAGTCCTATTTCGGAGCTCACCGCAAAGTGAAGTCGGAAGACTTCCTCGAAGGCAAAGCACACATCTGATGATCTAGTCCCCTCTGCCCCGGAAGAATCAACCCCGGTTGAAGCACGACCGCTCGGAGGACCCATCTTTCTAGAACCAGAAACCTCAGGCGCGACAGGCTCGGGGATGGCTCCTCCGCCATCGGGGGCTTGACCCCATTTCGCTTTTCCATGAGCGCCATCACTCTGCAAGTACATTTCCAGCTTACTATTGTCGTCCTTTGGCTCGAAAGACGGCAACCCCTCCTCCTTTCCGGAGGGACACAGCCTCGCCTTTTGAGGCTCTCCGATACCTCCGACAGCAAGATTAATGCATAAAAAAAGGAAGATGTCTCTCGAAATAAACAAGGGACAAGGGAAAAATAGTACACACATGCAACGTGACATTTTACTTTCCATCTGCCCCCAGAGACAACTCGCCACCTACGATCGTCGCAAGTCGAGTGGGTCGCCAGCTTCCGGACACAACCAGGCAGATCAGGAACTTTGCCCGGCGCCCAAGAAATTGCTACAGAAAAGAAGGAAACACTATTATGAAACTAGCTTTCACCATGAACAAATCTGAGAAAGCACGGAACGCTCCACTCACGCGCATAGTTCCATTCTTCAAGGAATGGCCTAAGCTCCGGACCCGGACGAATCGACCAGTCCACTCTCGATCTCCATCTTCATCATCATCAATAACAAAAGGCATGGACGAACGACACCGCAAGGTTAGCAGGCGTCGATGGTGAAAGGGCCGGTACAGTCTGACGAGATAGCTGAGCGTGAGTTCAAGCCCTGCCTTCTCTATAAAAATCCTCATCATCAACACCATTCACCAAAACGACGGGTGTACCTGCGCCAAGGTAACCCGATACTTTACACAGAAGTCGAGCACGACCTTGCCGAGAGGTTCAAGTGTGAAGGGATACGTATATACGTTCAGGAATCCATCGGCATGGTCCGTGATATCCTCGCCCGGGGGAAGCACCTGTAACTCTACTTCCTCTCCCCATCCGCAGTCTCTCCTCACCAACTCAAGGTGCTCCTCCCTTATCAAAGACATAGTCTTCAAGATAAACTCCCGCAGGTCCTGAACACTGTGTGTAGAACTCTCCCCTCTCTGCCTAGAAAACCCCGAAGTAGTAGTCATGGCTATGGAAAGACTAGAGGAGCTAAAGTGGAAACATACACAAACACTCTAGTGCTAAGGTAACGAAAGACTCGACGCCAAAATAGAAGGAAATATCTAAGAAAGTGGGATCTCTCAAAAGGCGGAAGCAACCCCATATATATGTGGAAACAGCAACGGCCCGCCAGCCCGAGATAGGCCCCGGGAGGCCAATAACTTCGATGCCAGTCCCGAGGTGGTACTCGACCTCGAAGACCTCCATCTAAAAGAAGTTAGGATTTAAGAAGCCAACAACACCATCTCTAGTCCCAAAGTGGTACCTGACCTCGAAGACCTCCATCGAAAAGAAGTTAAGCTTTAAGAAGCCAATAACATCATCTCCAGTCCCGAGGTGGTACCCGACCTCGAGGACCCCCATCAGTAGGAAGTTATGCTCCAAAAAGCCTCCAACAAGATTGCGGAGCTCGAGATAGTGTCCGAACTCGAATCCCCCCCCCCCCCCCAATAAGAGGAAGAAGCACTTCAAGTTCCGCTCATAATGGCTCGACCTCGGGACACTGCCTAAATCTGGATAACCCCTCATCTGGAACCTATCTACAACGCCTTAAAAGGTTATCTACTCCAAACTTAAAGCAAGTCTTCAAATGAGCAAAGATAACCCTTACTCATAGACCACTCTCCAAAAATTCTAAGATTCGAGGTACAATTTTTAGGTGACTCGAACGTGCCGATGACCCAAGTCAAACGGACCAAAATCGGGTTTGGCCCGAGGAACAACGGTGGGCTCAGAAAGGAGCCATTTCAATCAACCAAAAACCGAAAGGAACACTCGCATCCAAGTTAGGTGTTGACAAATCGTCAGTAGAAGCATACATTCAGGATCCCCGTGAATATAAAAGAATATGGCAAGCATCTAAGGTAGAAGTCAAAAAATAATCTTTATATTTATAAAAATTTTCTTACAACGGCCCTTTAGGGGTCCTTACATATGATCACAAAAGCATACCAAGGGTCCCTACACAAAAACAAGGAAGCAAGAGGAAATACATGAAGTTAAAACCTAAAACCTAGTCTACCCTCAAAGGTCCGTCTCTGGCCGCAATATCCCGGAAGCGTCGTCTCCTCGTGCTTGCATCCTCGAAGGTGATACCTTCGACCGCCACCTCCTGTAGGTTCCCAGCTCAATCCCTCAGAATAATATCTCCGAGGGAAATGATGAAGAAGGGGAATGTGGGAGGATGCCGAAGAGGCAGAAAGAGAGACACAGCCCGCTGGAGCAGAATGTTGAAGATCCGGCGGGCCCCAGTCTTGATGGCCGGTTGTGCCATTTTATCACTTGGGGAAAACCCCAAGGAATAAAGTGCCACACCAGGCCCGTGATGGAGAGTGAGCAGCGGTGTATGATCTGAACGCTCTCCCTAGAAACGGTATAGAGCTCGAATGCCTGTCCAGACCAGAAGAAGCCGGCCACCAGTGTCTCATCGCCTCAAGCCAATATCGACAGTAGTAGTAGTTGTAACAACAGAAACAGCAACGACAAAACGGCATGATCTCGCTCAGCAAAGGGAAGTTCGGCCAAAAGGCCACTATGCAGCCAACGAAAATGCTGCCACACAACCTTGGAGCCTTGAGCCCCTAACATGGTAGTTAACAACGAAGGAAGATAGTGAAGAGAAACGGATGAATGAATGAAAGAAGACATTTAGCTGAAGAGATAGTACCAGGATGCCCTCATCTATAGGGGGAAATTACACGGACATCAATGCTTTGAAAGACGTTCTGGTAGGCGCAATCAATGCGTTCTTGAAAACTGAATTGACGGCGGTACTGTCACTTTGAAGAACGGGAATCGATAGTGCATTAAATGGCACCAAAAAGACAAGTCCATGGGATGTACCGACCATTGTAAAGGCTCACATCATGGGTTGCGTCACCAGTATGACTTCTGCACGGGGAACTCGGAGAGACGGGCATCAAATTCGATCCCTATCGTTTTGCTCTAGGAATTGCTGAGACTATCTATATACGGCAAAATTAGAGTTTTCCAATTTCCCATCATCGAGGCATTTCGGAAGATTACCCGGAAGGCTCGAGACTACAGAGATGCGTTTGAGTCTTCTTCTTCAGAGCTCGTCGACACCAGGTCTAAAGAAAATATCGGGAGTCCCCAAGACGCGGCTAAGTCTGACAAAGCCTAGCTGGGCTACCCTAAACCCTAATCGGGGTGTCACATCCGGCCGTCTCATCTCGACACCTTTACAGCTAATGTATGTCTTACCATATAAGCTTCCCCCTTCTATATAAAGGGGATTCTTACTATTTTGTAGCGGACTGATGTTGCTCCAGCTACTCTACATGAAATGTATGATCTCTCTCTCTCTTTTCTCTCTAATACACTCTCTTCTATATAAAAGGGGATTCTTACTATTTTGTAGCGGACTGATGTTGCTCCAACTACTCTACATGAAATATATGATAACTCTCTCTCTTTTCTCTCTAATACACTCTCTCGATATCGTTGCTTTATTTTATTATCTTCATACTTGTTCTTCATTTATTGCTTATCATTGGCCATAAAGAGCCTCCTTTAATATTATCGCATCTGTTAGCCGTCCCCGACTGCCTCTAATAGCTCGAGCCCGAGCTCGGGAATCGACCTCGAGGCCCTAAATCGACTAGCTCGAGACCCTAAACAGCTATTTATCTGTTCGGTTATAACTTTATTTCAGCTCGCATCTCGCCCTTAAACATCACACGCATAGCATAAATTGCTCTACAAATAGCATAAAAATAAATCACGTATTTTTAGAGTCCCATCAACAAATTTAATTGTTATTACCATTTTCACAGTAAACAACATTCTCTCTGCTCTCTAGCATATTCTCTTGAGTTCATTACTTCCATTTATTGCTTACATTTATTGTGTTATATTTGTTGTTCTTCATTTATTGGGTATTATTGTCCATAAAGAGCCATCATTGAATCTATCATAACTGCTAGTCCCTCCATCGACTACCCACGGCAGGATATAGGACTCGACCTCGAGGCTCCGAATAAGCAAGCTCGAGGCCCTGCTTATCAGTCTATCGGTTCGTTTAGCACTTTTTTCAAAGCTTTTATCTCGTTTTCTAATCCCTTCCTCAACATCTATTGCCTAACCAACTAGCATAAAAATAGATCACGTATTTTTAGAACCACAAAATCAAATCTATTTGTAATTACCATTTTGAAGGTAAACAGTTTGGCGCCCACCGTGGGGCTAAAAATAATAGTGATTATTTCTTGCTGGTTTAACTACGTAACGCAACTTAGCTTTCACACTTTGTCTTGTCCAAAATCTTTGATTTCAGGTCAACATGTCTAAGTCAATAAACGCACGTGAAAACATCTATCTTGAAGACCATAGAGAATATGGTGTTGACATCCCAAGTATCGGTGTGCCACCACAAAACCTTGAGAATGCACCAGAATTAATTCATGTGGGCGTGGTCTCGTGCAATGCTCAACACATCGAAATAAGCTCCCACACCAACAGGAGCATACACCAAGAAGATCAACAAGAAGCCCAAAAAACCCCAGCTAGGGAAGAACGAGAGGTTAGCCTTCACGTTATTTTTGAAATGTTACAGGCACAACAGCTGGCGATCGCTCAGCTGCAAAGTCACCAGAACACTCCCAGCACGGTAGCACCGGGGACGACTTCCCTAGCCGAGTAGGTACCAGAGATGTCAAGCAACAATGGGTCGACAATCGACCCCGCCATCGTAAAGATGCTCGAGGAACTCACAATGAGGATCGAGTCAGGCAAGAAGAAGATAGAAGCCAACGACAAAAATGTCGAGACCTTCAATTCCAGGGTCGACCAGATTTCGGGCGCACCCCCGATCTTGAAAGGTGTGGATTCAAAGAAGTTCGTACAAAAGTCGTTCCCACAGGAAGCGGATCCGAAAGTACAACGGAACCTCGAACCCCAACGAGCACATTACTGCTCACGCTTGTGCAGTGAAGGGCAACGATCTAAAGGACGACGAGATCGAGTCCGCCTTACCAAAGAAGTTCGGAGAAACGCTTTCTAAAGGGGCAATGATGTGGTATCACAACCTAACTCCTAACTCTATAGAGTCATTTGCCATGCTGGTAGATTCTTTCATAAAGGCACACGCCGGTGCCATCAATGTAGTAACAAGGAAATCCGACGTCTTCAAGATCAAGCAAAGGGAGAATGAGATGATGCGAGAGTTTGTATCTCGCTTTCAAATGGAACGAATGGAACTGCCCCCAGTCTCTGACGACTAGGAAATGCAGGCTTACACTTAAGGTCTAAATGAATAATGTTCGTTGGCTTTAAAGCAGCTGAAACAGAATCTGGTTGAATATCGTGTCGTGACCTGGTCGGACGTTCACAACCGATATCAATCGAAAATCAGGGTCGAGCATGACCAACTAGGAGCCCGTTCGGGCTCGGTATACCCAAGCAGGCTTCTCGCGAAGGACCCAAAGCCAAACAAAGAAAGGTACCAACCATGCACCGAAGATAGGAGTAATGCCCCGAGGCGCAACATGCCCCGTAACGATCGAAGGATGGACCGAGGCCAAAATCCCCGGGGACTCGTCAACAGAGCTGGATTCGATAGGCACACAGGGCCAATTGAGGCACCTCACTTGTCGAAATACAACTTCAACATCGACCTATCAAACATCGTGTTCACCATTAGTAAAATCAGAGACGCCAGGTGGCCTAGGCCCGTGAAATTGGATCCTTCGCAAAGAAATCATAACTTCGTGTGTGAATTTCACAAAGCGCACGACCATAGGACCGAGGATAGCCGCCAGCTTCGAGAAGAAGTAGCCCGACTACTTAGTAAAGGTCACCTCCAAGAATTCCTCAGCAACCGGGCCAAAAATCAGTTTCGGGAAAGAGAGGCGACCAAGAAAAATGAAACAAATGAGCCACAACATGTCATCCACATGATTTTGGGAGGCATCGATGCCCCACAGGAGCCTACGATGAGAAGAACAAAAATATCCATCACCAAAGAAAAGCGAACTCGTGGTTACATACCCGAGGATGCTCTCACATTCAGCGACGAGGACATCGAGACCTTGTCTCAGCCTCACAACGACGCGCCGGTAATTTCTTTCCTTGTATATACATTTCAAATTAAATGTGTACTTGTGGATCAAAGCAGCTCGGCCAACATTATCAGGTCGAGGGTGATAGAGCAACTCGGACTACTTGACCAAGTCGTGCCCGCCTCTTGAGTCCTCAACGGATTCAACATGGCGAGCGAAACAACAAAATGGGAAATCACCCTCCCAAACAACGTGTCCGGCACAACCTAAAATGCAAAATTTCATATCATCGAACGAGACATGAGATACAATGCCTTGCTCGAAAGGGCATGGATACACTGCATGAGAGCAGTACCGTCAACCCTTCATCAAATGATGAAGTTCCTGACAAAGGATGGGACAAAAACCGTCGACGGGGAACGGCATGCGGCAAGAGAAATGTTCGCAGTATATGACGTAGCGCCAACACCAGTACCTCCACCTTCAAAAGAGCCAAAGGATAAGCAAATAGTGTAATAGCAAAAGCAAGCTACACCCTCGGCTATGTCTGACCGAACGAAGCAAAGGACCATGCCTCGTCCTCGTGACAAATGATCGAAACATATCAGGGGCCGAAGCACCGTCAGCACTAAGGTATGATCGCCTCCCTTTGTCAATTACATCTTATACCAACCTAAGTGTAGGTATCCGATCGAAATAGCTAAAGCGCTTCCCAACTCGAAGGCCCTAGGTTTCAAAACCATGCGTTGCACTCTTTTCCTTCGACCGGGTTTTTATCCCAAGAAGGGTTTTACCAGCAAGGTTTTTTATGAGTCAACATCTATATGCTATCTAAGGAAAACTCAACAAGTATTCAAGGCTTCTCTTGCAATCAACCGCGAATACTGGGGGCATCCCATCGGAAGATCACCTCCTAGGAGAAGCTAAGATATGCTGAACAGGGTCTCGATAGAAAAAGCAATGTACCAGGCCAAACGGTCAAACGAATCGTGCCCGCATAGAATAACTGAGCCCTCAATAGCAAAGACATGTATACTTGTACCAAGTAATCAAAAAATAGTTTCAAAAAAGCATTTTACGCTTCCAAGAAGATCGATATTTTCGCAAAAATTGCTCCTCTGTCAAAAAGATCCCGAACACTCGGTGACTAGCATCAACAACTCGGAAAAATGCGACCCCTGGGTCGGAGCTCCAAACTCGCAAGCCCTCGATGAGGCAACACAAAAATCTCAAAACAACTCCAGAGCCAAAAAAATGTCCCGTACACTCGGGGACTAACATCGTAAACTCAAGGTGATGTATGATCTGAACGCTCTCCTGAGCAACGGTATAAAGTTCGAATGCCTGTCCAGACCAGAAGAAGCCGGCCACCACTGTCTCATCGCCTCAAGCCAATATGGACAGTAGTAGTAGTTGTAACAACAACAACAGCAACGACAAAACGGCGTGATCCCGCTCGGCAAAGGGAAGTTCGGCCAAAAGGCCACTATGCAGCCAACGAAAATGCTGCCACACAACCTTGGAGCCTTGAGCCCCTAACATGGTAGTTAACAACGAAGGAAGATAGTGAAAAGAAACGGATGAATTAATGAAAGAAGACATTTAGCTGAAGAGATAGTACCAGGATGCCCTCATCTATAGGGGGAAATTACACGGACATCAATGCTTTGAAAGATGTTCTGGTAGGCGCAATCAATGCGTTCTTGAAAACTGAATTGACGGCGGTACTGTCACTTTGAAGAACGGGAATCGACAGTGCATTAAATGGCAACAAAAAGACAAGTCCATGGGATGTACCGACCATTGTAAAGGCTTACATCATGGGTTGCGTCACTATTATGACTTCTGCACGGGGAACCCGGAGAGACGGGCATCAAATTCGATCCCTATCATTTTGCTTTAGGAATTGCTGAGACTATCTATATACGGCAAAATCAGAGTTTTCCAATTTCCCATCATCGAGGCATTTTGGAAGATTACCCGAAAGGCTCGAGACTGCAGAGATGCGTTTGAGTCTTCTTCTTCAGAGCTCGTCGACACCGTGTCTAAAGAAAATATCGGGAGTCCCCAAGACGCGACTAAGTCTGACAAAGCCTAGCTGGGCTACCCTAAACCCTAATCGGGGTATCACATCCGGCGGTCTCATCTCGACACCTTTAGAGCTAATGTATGTCTTACCATATAAGCTTCCCCCTTCTATATAAAGGGGATTCTTACTATTTTGTAGCGGACTGATGTTGCTCCAACTACTCTACATGAAATATATGATAACTCTCTCTCTTTTCTCTCTAATACACTCTCTTCTATATAAAGGGGATTCTTACTATTTTGTAGCGGACTGATGTTGCTCCAACTACTCTACATGAAATATATGATAACTCTCTCTCTTTTCTCTCTAATACACTCTCTCGATATCGTTGCTTTATTTTATTATCTTCATACTTGTTCTTCATTTATTGCTTATCATTGGCCATAAAGAGCCTCCTTTAATATTATCGCATCTGTTAGCCCTTTCCTGACTGCCTCTAATAGCTCGAGCCAGAGCTCAGGAATCGACCTCGAGGCCCTAAATCGACTAGCTCGAGACCCCAATCAGCTATTTATCGGTTCGGTTATAACTCTATTTCAGCTCGCATCTCGCCCTTAAACTTCACACGCATAGCATCAATTGCTCTACAAATAGCATAAAAATAAATCACATATTTTAGAGTCCCATCAACAAACTTAATTGTTATTACCATTTTCACAGTAAACAACATTCTCTCTGCTCTCTAACATATTCTCTTGAGTTCATTACTTCCATTTATTGCTTACATATATTGCGTTATAGTTATTGTTCTTCATATATTGGGTATTATTGGCCATAAAGAGCCATCATTGAATCTATCATAACTGCTAGTCCCTCCATCGACTACCCACGGCAGGATATAGGACTCAACCTCGAGGCTCCGAATAAGCAAGCTCAAGGCTCTGCTTATCAGTCGATCGGTTCGTTTAGCACCTTTTTCTCAAAGCTTTTATCTCGTTTTCTAATCCCTTACTCAACATCTATTGCCTAAACAACTAGCATAAAAATAGATCACGTATTTTTAGAACCACAAAATCAAATCTATTTGTAATTACCATTTTGAAGGTAAACAGTTTGGCGCCCACCGTGGGGCTAAAAATAATAGTGATTATTTTCTTGCTGGTTTTACTACGTAACGCAACTTAGCTTTCACACTTTATCTTGTCCAAAATCTTTGATTTCAGGTCAACACGTCTAAGTCAATAAACGCACGTGAAAACATCTATCTTGAAGACCATAGAGAAAATGGTGTTGACGTCCCAAGTGTCGGTGTGCCACCACAAAACCTTGAGAATGCACCAGAATTAATTCATGTGGACGTGGTCTCGTGCAATGCTCAACACATCGAAATAAGCTCTCACACCAACAGGAGCATACACCAAGAAGATCAACAAGAAGCCCAAAAAACCCCAGCTAGGGAAGAATGAGTGGTTAGCCTTCACGTTATTTTTGAAATGTTACAGGCACAACAGCTGGCGATCGCTCAGCTGCAAAGTCACCAGAACACTCCCAGCACGGTAGCACCGGGGACGNCCCGGGGACGACTTCCCCTAGCCGAAGTAGGGTACCCAGAGATGTCAAGCAACAATGGGTCGACAATCGACCCCGCCATCGTAAAGATGCTCGAGGAACTCACAATGAGGATCGAGTCAGGCAAGAAGAAGATAGAAGCCAACGACAAAAATGTCGAGACCTTCAATTCCAGGGTCGACCAGATTTCGGGCGCACTCCCGATCTTGAAAGGTGTGGATTCAAAGAAGTTCGTACAAAAGTTGTTCCCACAGGAAGCGGATCCGAAAGTACAACGGAACCTCAGACCCCAACGAGCACATTACTGCTTACGCTTGTGCAGTGAAGGGCAACGATCTAAAGGACGACGAGATCGAGTTCGTCCTACCAAAGAAGTTTGGAGAAACGCTTTCTAAAGGGGCAATGATGTGGTATCACAACCTAGCTCCTAACTCTATAGACTCATTTGCCATGCTGGTAGATTCTTTCATAAAGGCACACGCCGGTGCCATCAAAGTAGTAACAAGGAAATCCGACGTCTTCAAGATCAAGCAAAGGGAGAATGAGATGATGCAAGAGTTTGTATCTCGCTTTCAAATGGAACGAATGGAACTGCCCCCAGTCTTTGACGACTAGGAAGTGCAGGCCTACACTTAAGGTCTAAATGAACAATGTTCGTTGGCTTCAAAGCAGCTGAAACAGAATCTGGTTGAATATCCCGTCGTGACCTGGTCGGACGTTCTCAACCGATATCAATCGAAAATCAGGGTCGAGCACGACCAACTAGGAGCCCGTTCGGGCTCGGTATACCCAAGCAGGCTTCTCGCGAAGGACCCAAAGCCAAACAAATAAAGGTACCAACCATGCACCGAAGATAGGAGAAATGCCCCGAGGTGCAACATACCCCGTAACGATCGAAGGATGGACTGAGGCCAAAATCCCCGGGGACTCGTCAACAGAGCTGGATTCGATAGGCACACAGGGCCAATTGAGGCACCTCACTTGTCGAAATACAACTTCATCATCGACCTATCAGACATCGTGTTCACCATTAGTAAAATCAGAGACGCCAGGTGGCCTAGGCCCGTGAAATTGGATCTTTCGCAAAGAAATCATAACTTCGTGTGTGAATTTCACAACGCGCACGACCATAGGACCGAGGATAGCCGCCAGCTTCGAGAAGAAGTAGCCCGACTACTTAGTAAAGGTCACCTCCAAGAATTCCTCAGCGACCGGGCCAAAAATCAGTTCCGGGAAAGAGAGGCGACCAAGAAAAATGAAGCAAATGAGCCACAACATGTCATCCACATGATTTTGGGAGGCATCGATGCCCCACAGGAGCCTATGATGAGAAGAACAAAAATATCCATCACCAAAGAAAAGCAAACTCGTGGTTACATACCCGAGGATGCTCTCACATTCAGCGACGAGGACATCGAGACCTTGTCTCAGCCTCACAACGACGCACTGGTAATTTCTTTCCTTGTATATACATTTCAAATTAAACGTGCACTTGTGGATCCAAGCAGCTCGGCCAACATTATCAGGTCGAGGGTGATAGAGCAACTCGGACTGCTTGACCAAGTCGTGCCCGCCTCTTGAGTCCTCAACGGATTCAACATGGCGAGCGAAACAACAAAAGGGGAAATCACCCTCCCAGTCAACGTGGCCGGCACAACCTAAAATGCAAAATTTCATGTCATCGAACGAGACATGAGATACAATGCCCTGCTCGAAAGGGCATGGAACACTGCATGAGAGCAGTACCGTCAACTCTTCATCAAATGATAAAGTTCCCGACAAAGGATGGGACAAAATCATCTACGGGGAACGGCATGCGGCAAGAGAAATGTTCGCAGTATATGTCGTAGCGCCAACACCATTACCTCCACCTTCAAAAGAGCCAAAGTATAAGCAAATAGTGAAATAGCAAAAACAAGCTACACCCTCGGCTATGTCTGACCGAACGAAGCAAAGGACCATGCCGCGTCCTCGTGACAAATGATCGAAACATATCAGGGGCCGAAGCACCGTCAACACTAAGGCATGATCGCCTCCACTTTGTCAATTACATCTTATACCAACCTAAGTGTAGGTATCCGATCGAAACAGCTAAAGCGCTTCCCAACTCGAAGGCCTTAGGTTTCAAATTCATGCGTTGCACTCTTTTCCTTCGACCGGGTTTTTATCCCAAGAAGGGTTTTACCAGTAAGGTTTTTAATGAGTCAACATCTATATGCTATCTAAGGAAAACTCAACAAGTATTCAAGGTTTCTCTTGCAATCAACCGCGAATACTGGGGGCATCCCCTCGGAAGATCACCTCCTCGGAGAAGCTAAGATATGCTAAACAGGGTCTCGATAGAATAAAACAATGTACCAGGCCAAACGATCAAACGAATCGTGCCCGCATAGAATAACTGAGCCCTCAACAGCAAAGACATGTATACTTGTACCAAGTAATCAAAAAATAGTTTCAAAAAAGCATTTTACGCTTCCAAGAAGCTCGGTATTTTTGTAAAAATTGCTCCTCTGTCAAAAAGATCCCGAACTATGGATCTAAGGATTCCTTTCAAAACAAAGACCAATTCATCCGACTAACAACTGAAAAATATCAAGGCAAAAGAAATGCGTGAAAAAACAAAAAATATGAGGCTTCCTTTTACACATGTATTTGAGGGAATACCAGTTTCATTTACAATGTTGTCTGAGAACACTACATACAAAATCAAAAAAGGGAAGGCTTAATCTACGACCCCCCCCCCCTTGAGGACTACTGCCCATCGGCCCGCTTCTCGCCATCCTCGGTATCAGACAGAAGGGAGTCATGTTCATCTGCCTTTGCCTGTTTCACCTCTTTCGAGAGGTCAAAACTCCTAACATTGATCTCTTGGAGGGTTTCCCTTCCAGTTTTGCATCGTGCATACTCCAAGCTCCTGCTCTCGCGGTCGAGAACCCTTCTCAGCTCAGCTCGAGCATCGATAGCATCCTTCAAATAGACTGCCACTTTTTTATCAGCCTTAGTTTGGCTCATTACGGCTTCGGCCCAGGCATCTACAACTTCGCTTTTATCCTCAAAAGCTCAGACTCAAGCTCTGTAATCATATCCGTTTGGACCAAACGGTTCTCGCGAGCTAAGCAGAGTCAAACCTCGAGGGCGTAGCTTTAGCCAGAGCGCCTTTTTCCTCTATAGTATGAGCGTCCGCCCGAGATTTTAACTCATCGCACTCACGTTTCGCTTGGCCAACTTCACTCCTAAGGCGTTCAAGGTCTCCAGTCTTCTTCTGCAACTAAAATAAACGAAACGTCAGCCTCGGGAATAGAAAAGGGAACATGCGCCCCATCTTGAGCAATAAGTACATGTTCCTCGAGGTAGGTTTCGTAGTTTAGGCTTCGACTCGCCTCGCACCGTAGGCATGCCAACTCATTATTAAAATCTATCAATAATGCCTCAGGGCTATCCTCCGCCTTCGGATCAAGTTAATCATTTTTTCAGTTACTTTAACCCATGGGTTATTCAAGTCCAGGCGTACCCTCATTCGGGGTCTATCCGTAATGCCTTGGGGCCATATTCTCTCTAAGTCTAAAATAGGTTTCTAGGTAACCCGAGAGTGAGCGGATTCTCACTCAGGGACTGCTTTCGAAGAGATAAATTTCGTTTTGAAAATCCAAAGCCTTACTCTCATCGAACTCAAAGTCGGACGTCCCGACGACTAGTCAAGAACCGGAGAAATACTCGCACCCTGGCTCGACACTCGCACCAATCGGTAGAATCATGCACTCAGGTTCTTCACAAACGCAGATAAAAGAAAATATAGCATAAATGAGAAACAGATTGTAGAGACATCTTTATATTCATAAGCACATGATTACAAAAGCCCATGGAGGGTCCTTACATATGATTTCAAAAGCCCACGAGGGGTCCTTACACAGAAACAGAGAAGCAAAAAAGTGCATATATAATAAAAGCCTAGAGTCTAATCAATTCTCGGGGGTACGTCCTCGGCGGCAGTATCTCCGAACACCACCTTCTCGGGGACCTCATCCAGATATTCCAGAACGGAATCTTCAAGGGAGAAGATGGAGATGATGGAGAAGAGGAAAGTGACGCAGAAGAAGCAAAAAAAAATGGAGGAGCGGAGAGGGATGAAGAAGTGGGTGGGTGAAAAATCTGGCTAGCATGAGTTTTGCCAGCGCTACTATTTTGAAGCCACTGCTTGAGACATTGCACCGATGCGTGATGCAATAGTTAGTGGATAGTACCACCTCACTCCACGGAAAGCAAAGGGAGTGAGGCGCCGCACCAGGTAATTAGGAGAGATGAGTGGAAGTTCATAGTCCGCATATTCTCTAATGCAAGGATAATTTGAGATTTCTCCCTCATCACCTCGGGTCAACAACAACAACAAATTAGTACAATCTCGCTTGGTTGGGAAAAGCCTTGGAATAAGGCCATGGCCTTACTGGTGAGAACGCCACCATATAATCTTAAAGGCACGGGCCTCAAACATGGGAAATAATAATGGATAAAGGTGAAGAGAGGAAACGGGTGAACGACTGTTGAAGAACATTTGGATGAAGAATTGGTTCCAAGAGGCTCCCATTTATAGAAAGGGTGGCAGCTTAACCGACGGCGCCATCAATGTCTTTGAAAGACGTATCGACAGGTGCTATGAATGCATTTTAGGGAGCTAAACCGGCAGAGATATTATCGCTTTGGAGAATGAAAATCGGCAGTGCATTGAATGACCCTGGAGGGATGAACTGACAGGACGCCTCAATTATCGCAAAGGCTTACCTCATAAGTATGACATCATCGCAAGGAGTTCGAAAAGATGGATATCAAAGCCATTTCTTATCTTTCAACTCTATGAAATGCGGGGACTATCTGGATGCGATAAAATTGGAGGGTCCAATTATCGCCCATTACGACGCTTAATAAGCAAGCTTTCTGAACGCTCGAGACTACGGTCGAGATTTACACCCGAGGGGCCATCGATGCCCGACCTCGAGACAGTGCTAGTCGAAAGTTATGGTAGAAAAGTGGGAAGTTCCCTAGGCGCACGACTAGGGCTGACAAAGTCTAGAGGGCTAGCTCTGACCTGTATTAGGGCATTGAGTGGCTGTACCTGCCCCATTTTTTGTAATTAATGCATTTGTACTATATTCCCCCTCATATATAAAGGGGAGTCCTTGTCATTTTGTGATCATCTGTGGCTCAATACTAAATACACAAGAACATTCTCTCTGCTCTCTGACATATTCTCTTGAGTTCATTACTTCCATTTATTGCTTACATTTATTGTGTTCTATTTATTGTTCTTCATTTATTGCTTATTATTGGCCATAAAGAGCCATTATTTAATCTATCATAACTGTTAGTCCCTCCATCGACTGCCCACGGCAGGATATAGGACTCGACCTCGAGACTCAAAATAAGCAAGCTCGAGGCCCTGCTTATCAGTCTATCGGTTCGGTTATAACCTTGTTTTCAAAGCTTTTATCTCGTGTTCTAATCTCTTACTGAACATCTATTGCCTAAACAACTAGCATAAAAATAGATCACGTATTTTTAGAACCACAAAATCAAATCAAATCTAATTGTAATTACCATTTTCAAGGTAAACAGTGCAACAAGTGCCACCGAATTCTACTTGTTCTACCACACAAGGAGTACATGGAAAAGTGCAGCAATCGCCAAAGGATTCCATCAATCTTGCATTACAAGCAGCTCAAGAACGATCTTAACATTCTACCAATCTTGAAGCAGTTAACAACTTGAGGAACAAGGCAAGTATATTTATATTTAGTCATAAAATTAACTAATATTAGTGATTATTTATTATCTTTTATTTGTATATTTCAGGTCCTTGCGAGCCAAAAAGAAAAGGAGGTCATACTCAAATGCAAGGTGTTCACGGAAGGAAAGAGCAAAAAAAGTCATGCTAAATGATTATTATTAGCCCATTGGTCCTACTAATACAGTTGTAAAAGAGTTGGGTAGCTTCCTCGGCACAAAAGGAGTAGAACCTTTTGTCCTCTTAATATATTTAATTTGAGGAAACTAGACACAAAAGACGGTATATGGAAATATATCATGGCTTGCAGTTCCCAATATTTAATAAATGTGGATGATATTTCATATATTTTACACTAATCTAACTGCACTAAAATTGTAGGAAAAATATGACATTTCTAACGAGGTGAAACCATGGGCTTTTGAATCCATTTAGACTGCTTGGAGAAGGTATAAGAATCAGTTGAAGAAAAAGCACTTGAAGCCTAGGAAAATGACGAACTTCGAATGGAAAACATGCCGGTTGATGTTCCGGAATCTATCTTTAAGGATCTTCTAACATACTGGAATTCTGATCCCCTTAAGGTAATTACATGATCTTTTCTGACCTTTCATATGTCTTAATTGACTGAACACTACACAGTGTATTATGATGCTTATCGGATCGGCATTGGGTGTGTCTTGATGCAGGAGGGTATGATTGGGTGTTGCGGATGACGGTCAGATTTATGTGCCCAATGTGGATATGCTACGTGCGTTGACTCTTGAGGAGGCCCACAGTTTGAAGTATTCCATTCATCCGGGGCCACAAATATGTATCAGGACTTGATGCAACACTATTTGTGGAGGAGAATGGAGAAAGATATAGTGGAGTTTGTAGCTCAGTTCTTGAATTGTTAAAGGTGAAGTACGAGCATCATAGGACGGGCGGTTTGCTTCAGAGTCTTGAGATTCCGGAGTGGAAATAGAAGCATATCACCATGGACTTCATAGTTTGGCTTCCATGGACCTTGAAGAAGTTTGACCGATTTGGGTGAGTGTGGTCCAGTTCACTAAGCCCGCACATTTTATTCTTGTTGGGACTATCTATTCTTCGGAGCGGTTGGCTATGATCTATATTTTGATATTGTTCGCCTTCATGGGGTGCTGGTGTCCATCATTTTAGATTGGGGCACGCAGTTCACATCGCAGTTTTAGAGAGCTGTGCAGCAAGAATTAGGCACACGGGTTGAGTTGAGTATGATATTCAACCCTCAAACAGACATACAGTCCGAGCGCACCATTCAAATATTAGAGGATATGCTACACGCTTGTATGAAGGATTTTGGGGGTTCTTCGGATCAGTTTCCGGCGTTTCCAGAGTTTTCCTAAACAATCTACCAATCAATTATTCAGATGGCTCCGTACGAGGCCTTGTATGGGAGACTATAACGACCCAACCAGTCATTTTGAGTATTTACACTCTTATCGGTGGTTTGAGGGCATGAGTAGCATCGTACAATGTATTATGCTATATGTGAATCATCCATTTCGGTTTTTAGGTTATTCAAAATTGATTTGGAAGAATGATTCTAAACTAGGAAGCTTTAAAATGGAAGAGTTGACCAAGTTTGACTTTTTCCTATTTCACATCGGGTTAGATTTTTGATGGTTCCTTTAGCTCTGTTGGGTGATTTTGGACTTAGGAGCGTGTCCGGATTGTGATTGGGAGGACAATAGTTGAATTTGGCTTGAAATGGCAAAAGTTGGATTTTTGTAAAAGTTTGACCGGGAGTGGACTTTTTGATATCGGATTCGGATTGTGGTTCTGGGGATTGGAATAGCTTCATTATGCCATTTGGGACTTGTGTGTAAAATTTGGGTTCATTTAGGGTTGATTTGCTATGTTTCGGCACGAGTTATGGATGTTGAAAGTTCAAAGTTCAATTAAGTTTTATTTAAGGTGTGATTCATTGTTTCGAAGATTTTATGTGTGATTTCAGGCCCTGAGTAGGTCCGTGTTTTGTTACTGGACTTGTTGGGACGTTCCGATGTGGTCCTGAGGGGCTCGGGCAAGTTTCGAATTGATTTCGGGCTATTTTATTTTCATGTTTTCTATGCTGGTATTTTCTAGTGTCTGGTGTCACATTTCTTTATCATGATCATGAAATGAGGAACGCGATCGCGTAAGGGAAAAATCAGAGGCTGGATGTTTTTTCTTTGCGTTCGCGAACATTGGTCGGCATTCGCATATGCTGTGTCAGATTGAGCATCGCGTCGCTGTTGGTGAGCACGCAGTCGCGTAGTGGTTTGGACTTAGCTGGGACTAGAGAAATTTTTTAAGGCATTTGCGTATGGTGACACGCGTTCGGGCATAAGGTAGTGTTGTTAGCGTTCGCGTGGTCTTTTTTGCGATTGCGTGTATTTTGCGAGGTTTTTGTATTTGTTCTTCGCGTTAGCGGTGCCTTGTCCGCGTTTGCATAAGGTCTCTTGGGCGGCAGTGCATTTTGTTCATCACGAACACGATGGTTTTCCTGCATTCGCGTCAGAGGATATTTGGGCAGATTATAAAGTACTATATTTCTAGGGTTTCAGCCATTTTACATTTGTGCAGCTATGGAGCTTGGATTAAGGCGATTCTTGAAGTGATTTTCACCATATGAATTAAGATAAGCGTTCTCTACTCGGTTTTGGATATATTACATGAATCTATGTTCGATTTTTGCTTTTGGTTGATGAATTATAAAGAGGAAATAGGGGGTTTTTGCTGAAAGTTTCATAATTTTATTTTTTGAGTATTCAAAATCGATTCGTAGTCGGATTTGTGTAAAACTAGTATGGTTAAACTCGTAATTGAACTGATTATCGGATTTTGTGAGTTTTTTGTTGGGTTACAAGGCGCGGGCCCGGGTGTGACTTTTGGTCTGTTCTAGATTTTTATTAAGGATTCGACCTTTTTTATTTGGAATTGTTTCATTAGGCTTTATTTGATGTATTTGATTTTCTTTTGGCTAAATTTGAGCCATTCGGAGGTCGGTACGCGTTTGATGGCATTTTTGTTGCATTGCTTGCCTTGCTCAGTATTAGAATTGGCTTGTTCGAGGTAAGTAACACCTCTACACTTGGTGTTGAGGGTATGAAACCCCGAATTGTGTGGTATGTGATTGGTATTGAGTTGACGCGCATGTTAGGTGACGGGCATGTGGGCGTGTACCATGTGAATAGTGACTTCGTTCTTTTTTTGGTACTGTGTAGTTACCTGATCTTACCTGTAACCATGAAATTCTACGTATTTGAGCTATTGAGTTGTGATCTTTGTTAGAAACCATGTGTAGGCTACGTGCTTATCATGTTGGGACCCACTGAGGTCATTTTTGTTGTTGAGTTATCTGCTTTCATAGCTTTATATGCTCAGTTATAGGCATAACATATCTCAGTCTCTGTTACCATTTATTGGAATATCATATCATCATTTTAGGCTAGTTTCATGGCAATGTGAGCCCGAGAAACTGGAGAGGTTGATTACTGAGTAAGGCTCAGGGCCTGAGTGTGAGTGATATTATGGGATCGGGCTGCAGGCTGCAACAATTTATATTAATTAAATATGTAGGATCGGGTTGGACGGTGCAGCGGTTATACTGATTTATGTTAGAGCTTGGGATGAAGGAGCCCCTCCAGAGTTTGCACACACACCTTAGTGAACGCAGTTGATTATATTGAGGGATGGATCTTCTTGGACATGGATTTTGTCTGAAGCATTTATATACCTGGAGATGGATCTTCCCCACGGGCTGGATTGGGTCCTACTCAATACTGAGCGACTATTCGTCAGTTGATGTATATATACCGGGATGGATTTTCCCTTGACGTATTGGCCATATACAGTACTGAGTGATTGAGCATGATGAGCAGAAAGTGTGAGAAAGTGAGATTGAGTACCCTGAGAGTGTGAGTGCATGAGTTCATGTCTGAGATAATGGCATTGACATGCACACATGACATACATGCATAGAGATAAATTTTCCTCATGTTGTACGATTTCATGTCATTCATGACTTCTAACACATATTGATATATAAGCATAGAGAGGCATTTCACACTTACTATCTGGAAAGAAAATGAAACATTTTATTTATTGTGGAAAGGATTTTTTGGAAAAAGTAATAGTTTTTAGACTTATTCATATATTTTGACGATTTCGGTAAAGGAATTAGGTTTTCACTGACATACTTGAAAAGCGGAACTACTTTTTGGAAAACTATGAAAAAGCTGAGTATTTTATCTCTGAGTTACTTCTTTTTTTACTTGCTTTGAGTTGTTATGATTTGTTGTTGGCTATTGGATGTTTGACCAGACCTTTCTTCCAGGTCGTCACTACTTTAAACCTAAGGTTAGGTTTGTTACGTATTGAGTACCTTGGTTGGTTATACTCATACTACACTTATGTACCTTGCGTGTAGATGTTGGCTGCTAATATTGTTGTGTTCGATGGGAGCTAGATTTAAAGATATACCTACGTTCCGGTTGTAGCTACCTCTTGTTTATGGTAGCCTTGGATTCATAAAAATCTGTTTATGTACTTTTAAGAAAGATGATGTATTGACTTCATACCAGCTTTGTAAATTCTATTCAGAGAAGCTCCTGATTTGTACTACCAGTCCTTGGGAAATGTATAAGATTCAGAGACTTTATTTTGCTTAATTGTCCTGTTAAATATTATAAGAATTGGATAGTTATTAGTTGGCTTACCTAGCGGGTTAGGTTAGTTGCCAACACGATTAGTGGATTTTGGGTCGTAACGGAGAGGGTGTCGGTATTCGGTTGGTTGATGTGAGCTGGGTGACGCTAGGCTATTGGGTACAGACTTGGTTCAGTATGCTTTGGAAAAGGTTAAGTTGATTCAGGATCTGCTTCGCACGGTACGGTCCGGACAAAAGAGTTATGTCGATTGGAATGTTCGTGATGTAGTACACATGGTGTTGGAGAACATATTGCTTAGAGCTTCACCTATGAAGGGTGTTATGAGGTTCGGGATGAAGGGAAAGTTGAGCGCTAAGTATATTGGCCCTTTTGAGGTGATTGAGGGGATTGGATAGGCAGCATACAAGCTTGCATTTCCACCCAATCTTTTGAGTGTTCATCCAGCGTTTCATTTTTCCATACCCGCAAAAGTATTTTGGAGATTCGTCCCATGTTTCGAGCTTCAGCACATTTCATTTAGATGGGATTTGATTTACGATGTAGAGCTAGTGGGATTTTTTGATCGGCAGGTTCGAATGTTGAGGTCAAAGAATATAGCTTCAACCAAGGTGCAATGGATAAGCCAACCATTCAAGGAGGCTATTTGGGAGACCGAGTGGGAGATGGAGATAATGTAATAACCCAGCCAGTCATTTTGAGTATTGTTGCCGCGTATCCCCATTTATTGCTTATTCTATGTTCTATTGTTGTTATGTGACTTGTCGAGGCGGTTGGTTTAGTTTTGGAAGTGTTTTAGAATGAGTTAAGACACTTAGTCAAAGGTTGGGAGCCTAAGTTGGAAGAGTTGACCGAATGTTGACTTATGTGTAAATAACGTTGGAGTGGAGTTTTGATGGTTCCGACAGCTCTATATGGTGATTTTGGACTTAGGAGTGTGTCAAAATGTTGATTTGGAGGTCTGTAGATTATTTCGGCTTGAATTTGGCAGAAGTTGGAAAGCTTATAATTTGGAGAGTCGGGAAATATGATCGAGAGTCGACTGTGTGGTTACCGTGCTCAGATTTTGGATCCGGAAGATGGAATAGGTGTGTTGTATCATTTATGACTTGTGTGTAAATTTTGAGGTCAATAAAAGTTGATTTGTTATGTTTCGGCATTGGTTTTTGAAGTTGGCCATTCGAAAGTTCATTAGGCTTGAATTCCGGTGCAATTCGTGTTTTTGATGTTGCTAGGGGTGATTTGAGGCCTCGACTACTTTCGTATGATGTGTTAGGATGCATTGATATTTTTGGATGGGGTCCAAGGGGTCTCGAGAGTGATTCAGGTTGATATCAAAATGAATTGTTGAATCGTGGAGTTGCTGAACTGCCCCGGTTCCGTTGTGCTCGAACCTTCGGTGGGAATGGACGGAGATTCGGTGTCATAGGTGCGGCCTTATAAGCTGTTACGCCCCGCAATATTACGTCCCACAGTATTGTATTACGACGATGTTGCACCCTGTAGTATTGTACGTTGAATTTGTCGTAAGGAAAATGACATCAGTCAAAGGACAAGATTATTTGGGGATTATAAGGATCATATGTGATGAGTAAATTCATGAAGGTAAGAGGGTAAGTAAAATCGAAGAAAACGAATTTTGTCAAAGTTTGGTATTTGGGATAAAATACAGCCCTAGCTAAAATACCCGGTGTTATGGAGTAGTGCCATACAAGGTAATACATGTCCATGATAGTAAGGTGTACAAGGTATGTTAAAAGAGAGTAGTATTTAATTAAGTTGAAATAATTTTTAAATTATACGAGTATTGATTAATTACCGGGTAACAGAGCATTACTCAGTTAATTAATAAACGGACAAAATTTAATCAATTACCCCAAGGAGGAACGTGGCAGCTCCCCTTTTGTATATGGTGAGTCATTGATTTATGCTTTACATGTGTCAAAAGTTAGATTTCAAAGTCTTATCAAGACTTTGTTGTAAGCTTTATCAATCAAAAGAGATAAACATTTCATTTCAAGACTAAAGCACACTAGTTACATTCTGTCCAAAGTGAAAAACAGAAGCATTTTCAACGTCCAACCCTCACTCCTCAATTCGTTACTTTGTCATTTAAGCCAAACTTCGTTCCTCAAGTTCAAAAAAACACAGAATCTTAAATTTAATTTTTGGGTCTATGTTCAATCCACAAAGGTTTCTAACGGAATAATTATACGGAGTTATTCCTATTCCACGTATGTTAAGGCTAAACTTTTCCTTCATTTTGGCATGACCCAGTAATTACGGGTATTTGATAACAAGATATAAAGAGAAATTTATATTCTGGATTTAAATTTGGTATTAAATCCAACATGTGGTCTCGGCTTAAAAATTCAGATTTAAACAAGCAAGTTTGTAGAACTTAACGAGTACATCTTGTAGTGTCTACAAAAAAAGCTAAAATTCATTTATTAAATGCTTACTATAGTTGTATTGCTACAAATATAAATATATATGTTATTATAGTCATAGTTATTTAAACGACAGAGTATAATATTCAAGATTACAAATAGTGTACACTATCAATATTCCCTAATGAAGATAGAATCCTCTTAGAAAATATAATTAAGGGAATTCTTGTTTCAAGTCCTTACGCAATCCATACAGAAGACAAATTCAAATGCACGATTTATCTTCCTTATCGGGATTTTATATTCAATTGAGTATTTCCTACTTCCAGTCAAGAAAGTAGAGAGTCTATATATACAATATTACAATATTTTCATTACCATCGAGCTATAATCGATGGGCAGGCCCCTGTTGGGCAACCTATGATCATATGGTATGTTATATACCGAGCCTACTGTGGCTGAGCGCCTATGAGCGAGCCCAGTTGGTCGAGACACAGAGCCTAGTATGGCCGAGCGCATACGGGTGAGCCTACTACGGCAGAGCAGTTATATATATACCGAGCCTGCTGTGGCCGATCGCTTATGAGCGAGCCCAGTTTGTCGAGATACGGAGCCTAGTATGGCCGAGCGCTTATGAGCGAGCCTACTATGACATAGCAGGTATATATGTATGCCGAGCCTTATAGGCCAGGCAGCTATTTTACTCACTAAATTGAGAGAGTTGAGTCAGTATCAGCAGATAAGCATATCTTCCGATTTTCTGACTCCCACTTCTTTTCAGTTATTATATTATCAGTTTAGTTTCATCATCAGTATATTGCCTTACATACTCGGTACATTATTTCGTATTGATGTCCCTTTTGCCTGGGGACGTTGTGTTTCATGCCTGCAAGTCCCGATGGACAGGTCGAGAGCCCTCCAAGTAGGCTATCAGCGCAGCGGAAGATGTTGGTGCGCTCCATTTATATCGGAGTTGTTTGTTTGGTTAGTATGATTTAGACGTATATTGTTTGGTATGGCCGGACTCTGTCCCGACCTTAATGACATTTATTACTCTTAGAGGCTTGTAGACATATGTCGTGTACGTGAAGGATTGTGCCTTGTCGGCCTATGTTTTGAGTTTATAAATGATCATGTTGGCCTGTTAGGCCCGTATGTCACGTGTATATGATAATGTAATAAGAAAGATACGTTTCGTTGGTACTCGGTTGAGTAAGGTACCGGGCGCCCGTTGTGGCCCATTGGTTTGGGTCGTGACATAAGCATAGGTGTGGATGTGAGTAAGGGTAATTGGATCGCAGAAGCGTGGAAGTCTCCGCAGAAGCAAGCTCGCTTTTGCGATGGAGTGAAGCGTATGAGTGGGCATGTTCGCAGGTGCGACAATTCCTCCACAGGCTTATGTTAAGCTATAATTACGTTTTTAGTCACTTATTGCATTCAAATTTCTACACTGTAATTGTGTTTGAGATTTAATCGTTAGTGTTTTGTATTTATTGTGTTTTATGCCTTGTAGGAGTGATTCCGAGCTATGTACATGTTGTGAGGCTAATTAAAGCTATTTGGAGCTTTGAAGTATGAGTAAAAGGCCAAGGGATTAAGCCTGGATCATGTTCGGGGGTCGAGGACCAAGTCTGAACGTCAAAACGTAAAATTTGAGTCGTACTCTGAGAAATTTGGACTAGTGCGACGAAGGGTGCGAGGCATAGCGCGACGCATCACTGTATTTTTGCTGCATGTTGAATTGTTGAGCATCCAGAAGATATCCATTAGCGCGTGGCATGGCGCGTCTCTCTATGTGGTGCGCCTGTGAACCATGTGGAGTTTTTTTTTCTTCTTGTTTCCGTTTAACTGGTAAGTCACTTGGCTTTTGCAATTTCGTTCATATGTGTCTATGATTTGCATATTCTTACTTCTGAAATCATGGCTTAATGTATTTTTGGACTACTTTTGTGTGCAACTTTGTCAGCTTTGCACTTGTTTTAAACCTCTTTAGCATTTAAATTTACCTAAAGCTGCCAGTTCTGAGATATGTTATTTGAATATGCTTCACCTGAATAATTTAGACCCTCTTAAGTTCATATTAGCTTAACGTGTTGATACCTGAATGCCTAGTTTTGCTATTAGACATGAACTTGCNACAGGCTTATGTTAAGCTATAATTACGTTTTAGTCACTTATTGCATTCAAATTTCTACACTGTAATTGTGTTTGAGATTTAATCGTTAGTGTTTTGTATTTATTGTGTTTTATGCCTTGTAGGAGTGATTCCGAGCTATGTACATGTTGTGAGGCTAATTAAAGCTATTTGGAGCTTTGAAGTATGAGTAAAAGGCCAAGGGATTAAGCCTGGATCATGTTCGGGGGTCGAGGACCAAGTCTGAACGTCAAAACGTAAAATTTGAGTCGTACTCTGAGAAATTTGGACTAGTGCGACGAAGGGTGCGAGGCATAGCGCGACGCATCACTGTATTTTTGCTGCATGTTGAATTGTTGAGCATCCAGAAGATATCCATTAGCGCGTGGCATGGCGCGTCTCTCTATGTGGTGCGCCTGTGAACCTTTTATAGAGCAATCGTCTTATTTTGGCTAGGAGATGGTCTTTTCGTCTCGGCCCAAACCTAATTGGTATAAATACATGAAAAACGTTATTTCTAGACTTTTGACACATCTTAGACCTATGTAAGCTAAGGAGGAGGTAGAGAAGCAAAAGAACAAGGATTTCATCATTCAATACTCACTCAAGACAAGAGTTTTGTCACGACCCTAAAACGGAACCGGTCGTGATGGAGCATATCGTGAAACTAGGCCAGCCGACACAAACCCCAAAATTAATCCAACAATTATAATAAGTCATTTAAAAGTCATTAATAAGCTAAAATCCAAAAATGTAACGTAGAGTAGAACAGTGCGGAAACAAACACAGTCCGACATGGGGGTGTCACCAGTCATGAGCAACTACAACTCGTCTAGTAAATATTGAAAAGAAAACATAGTCTAAAACAAAGCTAATACAAAGCGGAATAAAGATAGGAAGGACAAGCACTGGGCTGCAAACGCCAAACAGCTACCTAGTCAACGCAGAAAGCCTGTTGGAAGACAAATCAGCACTCACTAGCGTGACCCGAGACTCCTGGATCTGCACACAACGTGCAAGGAGTAATGTGTGTAAGCCAACTCAGTAAGAAATAACAGTAAAGGACGCTGAGCAGTTAGAAAACACGTAAAATACAGAATAATACTACATCAAAACAATATAAGTCCAGATCAATGCAGTAAAGCAGTAAAACTCGTAAAAATATCTCAGTTTAGTAAAACCCCCTTTTTTTAAAGCACTTTTCTATAGTTTCAAATGAGTGATGGAAACGATGAGTAAAAGTATAGAAATGTAAACTAACCCCTCGGGCAAAAATATGTACTATAACCGACCCTCGAGAAAAATATCAATATAACCAGCCTCTCGGGCTATGTCATAATCACTCGTATCAGCCCCTCTGTCATTAACATGAAAACAACAACAGCCCTTCGCGCAATATGACATCTCACACTGCGTACCCGCGCTCACTGGGGGGGGGGGGGGGGTGTACAGACTCCGGGAGGGGCTCCTTACATCCCAAGTGCTATCACAAGCCACCTCGTGGAATACCAAATCAGTCTCTCGGCCTCATAACAACAAGCCAACTCGTGGCATTGATCAAACAGGCCCTCGGCCTCACAATATATCATAATACCCTCACAACATAGGCCCTCGGTCTCACACAGTCAGATCTCACTCAAGCCCCTCGGGCTGACAGTAAAATAAGTACTCGGCTCAAAATCATTCATGAAACAAAAAGGAGTGAATAAAACCGAGTTATGAAAAGAGTTAGAACATAGCTGTCATGCCCCAACCTCGGGAGGCGCGACCGGCGCTGATCGGGTGAACCCAACCAAGCAAGCCTTAACACACACTTCCTACCCCACTCTTTATTAATGAGAGAACCATGTTTCCCTTTTTATTTAGGCAAGGAAAGGTGGTATATTCAACAATGATAGTTTATTCCATATTACAAGCTTAATCCATAGTTTAAGTTAGTTTCTGGAATTCCCATAAAGTTACAATTTATACAAAGCAGGAGTTTATAATTACAACATAGTTTATAAGCCCCCACAACACCCATACATGACCCACACACATGTCTACGGAGCTTCTAAGGATACAAAAGATGAGTACAACAATGCCGGCAACAAGGCCCCGGCTATACCTCAAAACAGAAATCCACAACAACAAAAGATATACAATACAACCCCTTGAAGGAGGAAGGGGCTTACCATGACTTGAGAAGAAGGTAACCTGCTACGCGCGGTCGACACTATCCGCAATGGAGCCACCTACATTTATTTAAAAATATAGCGCCCCCGGTAAAAGGGACGTTAGTACCATGGAATAGTACTAGCATGTACAACTAAACACCATTTTACTAGAAAGAACTATCAAGCAAGAACAAAGAAATCATAAGAGTAAATCAAAGGTTTGAACCGGACGCCACATCATCACATATAGAAGCCATATAATCTTGCATAAAATTTCCATAATTCAATTTGGGGCGTTTCTTTCATAGACTCGTCACTGTTCTCAACACCACCGCTATCTTGAGCGGAGTCCGATCCCGACCCGATCGGCTAGGTCGCCTCATTTGAGATATATACTTCAATCACCATTTCATTTCCCTTTTTTCCGGATTTCAATATTTGCACATCACCACCATGTGTGCGGCATGGTGTCCGATCATGCCCCGATCGGCTAGGCCGCCTTACCTAGGGGTTGTTCCTTTCACATTATCCATCTCATTGGAATCTTCATTTCACATATATCATATCCATTCATTGGCACTTAGGCCCACAATTATCATATCTTTTCCATTTTCAATGTCCAACTAGCAATTTTTGATCATAGGCACATACAGAAGCAACTCAAGTGGCAAACACCAGTGGGATTTCACATATTTAGCACGACAATTCTTAGTCTTAATCTTGGCTTATAGCCCAGGCATGTCAACAAATGATTTGTGTTCTTCACACCTCTTTAAATATCAAGGATAGTTTATTACACACGTTAAGGCACATTCTTCATGTTGATACATATATAATTGCAAACCAATTCATATAAAGTGACAATCGGTACATCAACAAGTTCTAGTCTTACCACATTTGCGTAAACACCAACGGAGCTGAATTTCTAATAAAAGGGGGGTTTAGCCATACATACCTCAATTTAGCTTTCCTTAATCCTTACAAAATTCCGGAACTCATAGCACTTCAATCTATTGTGTAATAATTAAAAATTGAACCGAGAACTAGAGACGAGATTGAAATTCTAGCTTGGTTCGAGCATATCATCAAACACTAAAGGTGAATTGTGATCCTAGGCCCTTTTTGTGAGAAATTTCTATCATTTTGTACCCCGAATCGCCTTCTTCTTAGTTTTCTACCTTCCAATATCCTATGGTGTGATATGCATGCAAGAATTCCATTCTTATACTCATACATTACTTTACCACTGACCCCTTATAGCTAAGTATAGAAATAAGAGCTGAGGTGATAAATCTTACCTCTTGGGAATGAAAAATTAGGTGTCTTCACTTGAGTTTTCTTCAATGATTTAGTAAGGTTCAAGGAGTAANGGACTTAAAAATTAGAAAAATTGGAGCCCCGAGTCAGGTATGCGATCGCATAGAGGAAATGCAGCCTGCAAAATGGACCACAAAAGTGCTCCAAAAATCTGATCCTTCTGTCGGGGTTTGCGGCAGAAATGCGGTCCGCATACCCGTTCTACGGTCGCATAATGCACCGCAGAACTGCCCTCTACAAAATTCCAAGATGATTATGCGACGACTATGCGGTCAGCATATCAGTTATGTGATCGCATAATGGACCGCATTTTTGACCTCAAATTTGACTAACACACTAAGTAACTTTGCGATAGAAATGCGATCCGCATACTGGATTTGCGATCGCCATCTGCACCGCATAATAGCACTTTTCTGGAAAACTTTGGTTCTTGATTTTTAAATGCTTAGATCAGTACAAAGGGTCCGAACCGCGGCAAGCTTGCGAGCTTCTACTTTTTGAGTACAAGTTTTCACGGGGCCTTACATCCTCCCCCACTTAAAATCATTCGTCCTCGAATGAGGATCAAGGGTCACTTATTAGAAGTTCATTATGCAATCTTCTGCCTTTTACAACCTTAAACCTGTTAATAGTCTCCAAATTTGGCTAACTCCCTAAATCTCCAAAAATTTCGCCAGAGTTTCCTTTGTATCTAGGCCTATCCACCTGCTAGAGAGCCCCAGAATCATATCCTAACAGCATATACATGTTTCTTAACATAACAAGACTTGTACTGAACAACATCAACCATGGCCACATAAGCAACATATATAACCAATATGGGAGAGTTTTTCATTGATTAAATCACAATATAAGAGTTCGTAGGAATCAAATACATAAAAAGCTATTACATGAATATTCAAATAAATGTGGGTACTTCTTTTTCATTTCATCCTCGGCTTCCCAAGTGGCTTCCTCGACTTGTTGATTCTGCCATAACACATTCACGGATGTAATTTCCTTATTTCGCAAATTTCGAAATTGCCTATCATGAATGGCAACTGGAACTTTTTCATACGACAGCTCTTCGTTGACTTCAATAGTCTCAACTGGCACAATAGTGGACGGGTCTCCCACTACCTTCCTCAACATAGACACATGAAAGACCGGGTGTACCAATTACATTTCGCGTGGCAGATCGACCTTGTATGCCACCTGACCAATCCTCTGAATAATTCTGTATGGTCACACATACCTCGGACTCAACTTTTCTTTTTTCCCAAACCGCATGATACCCTTCATAGGAGAAATCTTCAAAAATACCCAATCATCTTCCTTGAACTCCAAATCTCTACGACGAATATCCGAGTAAGACTTCTGGAGACTTTGAGCAGTTTTCAACCTTTCCTTAATAATCTTGACTTTTTCCGTGGCCTGATGCACGAGGTCCAGCCCTATCAATTCCGCTTCTCCAACCTCGAACCACCCAATGGGAGACCTGCATCTCCTACTATACAATGCCTCAAATGGTGCCATCTGGATGCTAGAGTGGAAGCTGTTGTTGTAGGAAAATTCTATGAGTGGCAAATGGTCATCCCAGCTGCCTTTGAAATCAAGAGTACAAGCACGCAACATATCCTCGAGCGTCTGAATAGTTCACTCTGCTTGCCCATCAGTTTGAGGGTGAAAATTGTGCTAAGATTTAACTGCGTACCCAAACCTTGCTGAAACTTCTTCCAAAAGTTGGTTGTGAACTGAGCCCCTCGATCTGATATGATTGAGATTGGTGTGCCATGTAACCTGACTATTTCCTTGATATACAACTGAGCATACTGTTTTGCTGTGTCGGTAGCTTTGACTGTCAAGAAGTACGCTGATTTCGTGAGTCGATCCACGATTACCCAAATTGAGTCAAAAAAATGAAAGAAAACAAAAAAAAAAAAAGAAAAAAGGCTGGTTTTGATTTGGGCCACCCGAAAGACCAAAATCAATGCCCCAAACCCCTTTCCTTCCAGTTCCGCCCATCCTAGTCCCCATGCCCGGTCCATACCCCCCAGTTAGCAAACGACGTCATTTTGCAAATCTAAATCCCAACCGTTGATCTTCAATGATCTAACGGCTGGGAACTCATCACCCTTTACCCTTATATATGTCGGAACCCCCACCCCATACCCTAGCGAACACCCTCATTCCCACCCCGTCTATAACCCAGCAAACTCTAGCCGCCCTATTTTTCTCTCAAACTCACACGGCCCAAACCCTAGCCGCCGCCCGCCGGAAATCATTTCACGGCGGTGGATGGTCTCTAAACACCTCCAAATTTTTATCATACAATCACCCTTCCCCCCTCTTTCCGAATTCATAACTGGTTTCCCTTAAGTCCCCACCGAAGCTTTCCAATTTTAGATCTAGTAATAGCAAAAAACCTAAGTGCCACGCCTTCAAAGTTTCCAAGAGCGATTTGGCCCGAAACTTGTGTTAATCGTTCGTTCTCAACAAGAACATTCGATTAACACTAATTTAGGCTTAAATCGGAGAAGGCCGGAGTTTCGTTTGAGCCAACCGTCAGTCTGCCTAGCCTAGGTATTTCTGCTTCTCTTTTCCTCTTTCTCTTTCCTTGTTTTTTGTTTCTTCTTCTTTTCCTTTCTTTTCTTCTCTCCTTCTCGACTCTGTTTTTTTTGTTTTCCTTTTCTTTTGACCAAAAAATGATGAAATTTAAGTAACCATAATCTATGGTTGGTAGGATTTTCTCATGCTTAGTCAGTAGTATTAATTAGTTCAATCTGAGTTCTTAACTGTTTAGGACAGATTTTTTATGGTATTTTCTTTTCTTGCTTTTGTTCTTCCTTTTTCATTCTTTTTCATAATTGGTGTTTAGTTTGCATGCTTTAGGTTATTTACAGTATTTTGTGTTGTTGTTATTTGTTTGAGTCGTTTGCCTATGCTAGTCATCAAACCTGTTCGTTTTTGAAGAGCGAACTTGGTTCATTTTAGGGTTTAGGTTTTTTTTAAGTTTTCAGATATTTAAAATTTAATTACACTATCTAGCTTTGTTGTTTGCTATTTTATTTGTCCATTGATATTGGCTTGCTTGTTTTTGTTTGCCTTAATTTGTAAATCAGTAGACATTTGTAGGGGTCGAATTGAACAAAGGAAAAACTTAAGGGGGTTGATTGAAGGGTGGGTAAATAGGAAATTCAGATAAGGCCATTTAGAAGGTTCTAGAACATGGACAGCTGGCCCTATTTGGGCAGTACAAAATGCTGAAACCAATTAGGGATAGCCAGCTGCCCAATTCTGTTAAAAAAGATACTCTTTGAGAGCTGCTTTCAACGGGAATAATCCCTGACTTGGAGAGCACATAACTGCCCTCTGAGAGTATAAATAGAACCTTTTCTTCACTCATTAGACAGAGATTTTCAGAACCCTAAAAAAACTAAAAGGCTCAGCTACTGTTTCATTAGTAGCTACACCTATTTTCTTCTGATTTCTAGCAAAACTTAGAAAAACTTTCTCTCTAGGATTTCTGCTTCTCTATTTCGAGTATGGACTAAGCTGAAACTGTATACTGCTGCTGATTTGTTACTGTTCTCCACTTATTTCTTGCTGAAGTTCTTACGTCATTCTGTTCTTTGCTGTATCCAGGTATTTTCATGAGCCTTGAAATGACAAAAATGAAGTTGTAACATGTTGTCCTGGAATAGAACTTCAGATCTTCTTCTTTGCTTGATGTCTTCTATTTTTTTTTTGGCTTCGTAGTTTCTTTCCAGCTTTTGTTCAAGCATGCTGAAACTGATGTTCTACTCTATAATTTAATCACAATATTTAGGTTTGAAGGTTTGAATTAGTTTAGTTTTTTCATTGTATGGTTTGACAGTTTGCAATGCTTAACAGTTGTAATAATTCATTAGGACTTTTGTTGCAAAATATGTTGAGTGTATACTGTATATGTCTCGAAATGATATGTGTTTGAATTGCTGAGTATTCTCAGCTGAATCACCTCGAATTTCAATGCTGTTAGATTAATGGCATGTTTAGGNAACTGAGCATACTGTTTTGCTGTGTCGGTAGCTTTGACTGTCAAGAAGTACGCTGATTTCGTGAGTCGATCCACGATTACCCAAATTGAGTCAAAAAAATGAAAGAAACAAAAAAAAAAAGAAAAAGGCTGGTTTTGATTTGGGCCACCCGAAAGACCAAAATCAATGCCCCAAACCCCTTTCCTTCCAGTTCCGCCCAGCCTAGTCCCCATGCCCGGTCCAGTACCCCCCCNCCCCAGTTACCAATGACGTCTATTTTCGCCCATCTCAATCCCAACCGTTGATCTTCAATGATCTAACGGCTGAGAACTCATCACCCTTTACCCTTATATATGTCGGAACCCCCACCCCATACCATAGCGAACACCCTTATTCCCACCCTGTCTCTAACCCAGCAAACCCTAGCCGCCCTATTTTTCTCTCAAACTCACGCGGCCCAAGCAATAGCCGCCGCCCGCCAAAAATCATTTCACACCGGCTGCTGGTCTCCAAACACCTCCAAATTTTCATCATACAATCACCCTTCCCCCCTCTTTCCGAATTCATAACTGGTTTCCCTTAAATCCCCACCGAACCTTTCCAATTTTAGATCTAGTAATAGCAAAAAACTTAAGTGCCATGCCTTCAAACATTCCAAGAGCGATTTGGCCCGAAACTTGTATTAATCGTTTGTTATCAACAAGAACATTCGATTAACACTAATTTCGGCTTAAATTGGAGAAAGTCGGGGCTTCATTTCAGCAAACCGTCTGTCCACCTAGACTGGGTATTTCTGCTTCTCTTTTCCTCTTTCTATTTCCTTGTTTTTTCTTCTTCTTTTCATTTCTTTTCTTCTCTCCTTCTCGACTCTGTTTTTTCTGTTTTCCTTTTGACCAAAAAAATGAAGAAATTTAGGTAACCATAATCTATGGTTGTTAGGATTTTCTCATGCTTAGTCAGTAGTATTAATTAGTTCAATCCGAGTTCTTAATTGTTTAGGACAGATTCTTTATGGTATTTTCTTTTCTTGCTTTTGTTCTTCCTTTTCTTTATTTTTTCATAATTGGTGTTTAGTTTGCATGCTTTAGGTTATTTACAGTTTTTTGTGTTGTTGTTATTTGTTTGACTCGTTTGCCTAGGCTAGTCATCAAACCTTTCATTTCTGAAGAGCCCTTGTCGAGTTCATCATGAACCTGGTTCATTTTAGTGTTTAGGTTTATTTTTATGTTTTTAGATGTTTAATATTTAATTACATTGTCTAGCTTTGTTGTTTGCCATTTGATTTGTCCATTGATATTGGCTTGCTTGTTTCTGTTTGCCTTAATTTGTAAATCAGAAGACATTTGGAAGGGTTGAATTGACTAAAGGAAAAAATTAAGGGGGTTGTTTGAAGGGTGGGTAAATAAGAAATTCAGGTAGGGCCATTTAGAGGGTTCTAGAACATGGGCAGCTGGCCTTATTTGGCCAGAACAAAATACTGAAACCAATGAGGAATAACCTGTTGTCTCATTTCTGTTAGAAAAGATGCCCTTAGGGTTGTTTTGAGGCAATAATTCCCTTATCTTTAGGGGCACATGGGTTTTTTTCATCTGATTTATATATATATATATATATTAAGAACCCTCCCCTCACTCAAGGAACGAAAAAATAGACCTGAAAAACTCCCTGAAATCGCGGTTATTTTTTTACCAGTTTTTCTATTTTCTTCTTCACTAAGTCTGGAGCAGTCTCCTTTGGGCTTCCGGGCTCCAAAGCTGAAGTGTGGTCCTATGCTGAAGCTAATTATTCATTGCTATTGCTATCTCTTTGATGTTGAACTACCTTCTTTTACATAGCATTTGGAGCAATTCTTAAACAGCTAAGTACACATCTCATCTTGTGTTTAAATGTCTGCAAATCTGATTTGAGATGAATGCAAGAGACTCCTGTTTGATGCTGTTTTGTTTATATAACGAGATTCATTCTCATAAATGCAACAACATTTAAGTTTGCTTTCATCATATGATCCCCTGTTAGTTCAGTGTTCTTTTATGCCATGATAAACCTGTTTGCTTGTGTGTTAAACATAATATTTGTTATCTGCTGGATTTAGGCTATGTATACTATTTTTGTCATTCTAGTCTAACATCCTTGTATTTGTTGGCTGAGTTTGTGTGGCAGTATTACGTCTAATATGTGTGAAGCCATGCTCTTTCTGGATCTGATCCTTGACAGGGTCAGGTCCATGGGATTCAAAGCTAAAAATGGGATTCTGGGGTGTACATGTAAGATCTGGAAACTTTGTGAAAGCTACTGCTGAAACTTCCATTATAGTCATTAGGATATTTGTTTTGATATCTTAGATTAGGTTTGTCTATTATTTCATAGATTGAGCTTCATTCATTTTGTTTAGTTATAGTTCTGATGATAAATGGTTCATTACCGCTCAAGAGATACAAAATTCCCATATAGACAGATTACGATGTATAAATATGTTGGGACAATTAGTATTGAATGGTTTTAGCACTTTATCCTTCATGTGGTTAATTCATTTGGAACTCCAGGATGATTGTAGCTCATTTCATTTGTGTGTTCACTGGAAGGGTCTGTTGGATAGTATGTTGCCATGGTGTATTTTTTCTTCAATTTGGGGTCTAAGTCCATACAATTTCAAAGGCTATTCAATGTTAAATTCTAGGTGATATTCGATTCTCCAGTTGCGAGTGAAGTAATTAAACGTCTAGTTTCAATGTAATTAATTGGTAGTTTGGGTTAGTTTAAGTTTATATTGGTATTACTAATGGCATGATGATGAATTAGACTCGTAATACAGTTGATCAGCCTTTCATTTTTCCAGAATTTTTACAATGTTTTGTGTTACATGTGATTTAGAGGAAATGGAGTCTCAAATGGGCCATAATATCGAAGGCTCTCCTACTGGGAGCAATTGGGCCTGATTTTGGCCCAAATGAGGCAGCCTAGTTGGAAGAAGACTCAATGGGTTCTGCTCTTGTTTTCTTTAACTTTTGGGCTCAATTTCGAGCCCAATTATCTTCAATATTTCTTTATTCACTATGTTTTCTTGTTCAGATAATAAAAAGGGTTTTAACGTTGAAGGTTTTCTTTTCATTTTTTTTTATTATTAAAAGTTCGACCCGGTATTGGCCCAACCAAAGCTGCCAAGTCAAAACCAGGCAGGCCTGTATCTTCATTTTCAATCTTGGGCTCAATTTCGAGCCCAGTCCACAAGCCGTATCTCCCTCAATGATTTTCTTTAGATAACAGGCCTGCCATTGGCCCAATTTTTTTCGAATAATTTTTAAGTTAAACATATTCTTCCAATCACACTTACAGTTAGTAGCTCTTCATTCTAAACTCCAAACTTAGTTTAATCATGAATACTCATAGCTTGCTTTAGGCACGTTTAATATATTATCGTGATTGTGTACACGTTCACGTGACGTAATTACGATCTTAAAAACAAAATCGGGGTATGCGTTCGTGCAACTTCGACTAAAATTCCTTAATATTAATAAAGCGTTAGGAGTTGTGGACACCTACGCGTGACATGATCCTTGACGCGCCAAACAAAAATGAGTACACGTACGCGTGACTCATTTTAGGATAATTTCTTAATTAAAATAGGTAAATGCACATATGTTCTAAAATAAGTAATTGGACAATTTAATTGAGCCAAGTATGATTAAAGCGACCGTGCTAAAACCACGGAATCCGGGAATGCCTAACACCTTCTTCCGGGTTTACAAAATTCCTTACTCGGATTTCTGTGTTTCGCGGATAGTAAAACAGAGTCAAACTTTCCTCGATTCGGGATTTTAAACCGGTGACTTGGGACACTATAAATTATCTTAAGTGGCGAATCTAAATAAAATAAATAATCCCGTTTTGATTATTGTCACTTTAATTTGAACCGACCGAACTATGCAAGTCTTATTCTCACCGGATGTGGGATACGTAGGCAACCTACATAGGGTTCAGCCTCATTTTTGCCAAAGTAACCACATAAAATAAAGTGTAGTTAGGGCTCTGGTCAAAAGAATAAGCCGACCTAGCTTCGGTTATGTCTTAAGCTAGAACAGTGCGGAAACAAACACAGCCCAACATCGGGGTGTCACAATTCATGAGCAACTACAACTCGTCTAGTAAATATGGAAAACACAACATAGTCTAAAACAACTCTGAATGCTTGCAGGAAGACAAATCAGCACTCGCTAGAGTGACCCGAGACTCCTGGATCTGCACACAAGGTGCATGGAGTAATGTGAGTACGCCAACTCAGTAAGTAATAAAAGTAAAGGCAGCTGAGCAGTAAGAAAATAAGTAAACCACAGAATAATACTACAGCAAAACAGTATAAGTCCAGATCAATGCAGTAAAGCAGTGAAACTCATAAAAATATCTCAGTTCAATAAAAACCCTTTTTGTTAAAAAAAACACTTTTCAATAGTTTCAAACGAGTGGTGGAAACGGTGAGTAAAAGTATAGAAATGTAAAACAGCCCCTCGGGCAAAATCATGTACCATAACCTTCCCTTGGGCAAAATATCAATAGAACCAGCCCCTCAGGCTATCTCACAATAACTCCTATCAGCCCCTCGGGCATTAACATGAAAACAACAACAGCCCCTCGGGCAATATCACATCTCACACTGGGTACCCGTGCTCACTAGGGGCGTACAGACTCCGGGAGGGGCTCTTTACCGCCCAAGCACTATCACAAGCCACCTCGTGGCATAACAAATCAGGCTCTCGGCCTCATAACAACAAGCCAACTCGTGGCATAGATCAAACAGGCCCTCGGCCTCACTCAGTCAGACCTCACTCAAACCCATCGGGCTGACAGTAAAACAAGTACTCGGCTCAAAATCATTTTTTAAATCAAAAGGAGTGAATAAAACCGAGTTATGAAAACAGTAAGAACATAGCATAACTGATTGTAAACATTAAACCAAAATAGTTAGGAAAAGCAGTAGTAAAAGCCCCTAAGGATCCAAACAATCGGCACAAGGCCCAGACACGGTATTTAGCCCCAAACACAATAATATTTTCCAAAATACAGCAATATTAAATAGTTTTCAAGTAAAATAGGCAACTTAATAGTCGTACGGGACGGACCAATTCACAATTCCCAACGGTGCACGACCCCACGCTCGTCACCTAGCGTGTGCGTCACCTCAAAATAGCACAATTCGTGGTTTCATACCCTCAAGACAACATTTACAATCATTACATACCTCAATTTGGACCAAACTCTAGCCCGCGATGCTTTTGCCTCTCGAATCGGCCTCAACTCATGTCGAATCTACCCAAAATCAGTATCATAACATTATAATATGCTAAGGGAACGAAGCCCATGCGAAAATAATCAAACTGCATCAACAAACACGAAATTGGCCAAACCCGACCCCGAACCCACGTCTCGGAATTCGACAAAATTAAAATCAAAGGAATCCTTATCCTCCCACGAGTTCATGCATACCTGATTTACCAAAATCCAACCACAAATGTCCCCTCAAATCCCTAATTGTAGGTCTCCAATTTTCCAAGCCCTAACCCCCAATTTTCCATTGATTTTCCCATAGATGTCAATCTTACAACGTTAACAATCATCATAAAAACATATTTGGGGACCAAAGACCTTACCTCTACGAAACCCTCTAGAATTCTCCCTTGAATTTGTTGTCCAAAGCTTCTTCCCATTTGAAATGTGATGAAAAATAACCCAAATTCGCAAATGGTGGAATATATATATGTTGTGACCAAGCAAAACCGCATCTGCGGTCCAATTATCGCACATGCGGCGGTCCCAGGTGCGCATCTGCGCATTACACTTATCGGCCCAGCCACCGCACCTGCGCTAAAAATCCTGCACTTGCGTAACCGCAGGTGCACCCAAAAATCCTGCATCTGCGGCTCTAGCAATCCCTTCTCTTGGACGCATCTGCGACTTCATTTCTGCTTCTGCGGGCGGGCACCTGTGGTTCCCAAGCCGCAGGTCCGGTTATGAGAGGAACTCAGCACTACAGTGGTCAATTCCAACTCAAAACCTCCTGTCATTCATCCGAAATCACCCCGAGGCCCCCGGAACCCCAACCAAAAGTACGAACAAGTCGTATACCACCGTCCTAACTTATACCAATATTCGAAACACCTAATACAATATCGGAACATCATATTAACCATGGATTGAAGCCTAAGAACTCCAAACACTTCACAATTCCGCTTTTGATCAAAAAGTCTATCAAACCTCGTCTGAATGACCTGAAATTTTGCACACACGTCACAAATGACACAACGGACCTGCAGCAACTTCCATAACTCCATTTCGACTCCTATATCAAAATCTTCGCTACCAACCGGAAATTGTCAAAATTCCAATTTCGCCAATTCAAGCCTAAATCTACCCTGAACCTCCAAAACTCATTCCGATCACGCTCCTAAGTCCCAAACCACCTCCTGAAACTATCTGAATCATAAAAACCAAATTCCGAGATCGATTGCTCACAAGTGAACTTCCGATTGACTTTTCCAACTAAAGGACCAACTTAAGAGACTATGCGTCTCAAACCCTTCCAAAACCATTCCGGATTCGAACCGACTAACCCGATACCATATAATACAGATGAACAAAGCATAAAAAGCAGAAATGGGGGAAACAGAGCAGTAACTCATGAAACGACCAGACGGGTCGTTACAAGTTTGGATCGTTTTATTTTTTACTCTAACTCGAACACATTTGTGATGAATTACTCCCCATATATGGAGTAGTTCTCTTTAGGGTTTGATGGATTTTGTGTATTGATGTTTGTTTATGGATATTAACTCCAGTTTTATGTTTTGAATCATTTTAAATGTTTTAACCGTTGCATCTATATTCACTTGTCATGTAATCGAGAGAGCCATAACTTGTAATATCTTTGCATTATATTTTCTTGGTTGAAGTCATTAATTCTTCTTTGTAATTGGAAAAAGCTAGTTGAATTGTTGATTATGCCTAGTTAGGAGTATAATCATTCTCCTAAAATCCTATCAGTTGCGAATTCTTGCATATCTTCACCGAGCTTAAATTGGTTCATCTTGTGAGGTTGGGACTTAATCGAGAGATGAGTTTCTTCTTAACGTTTGAACTAATACTTGAGTGAATTTGAGAGACTCACTTGAACACTAGAAGTGAATTATCTAGAGTTAGATCCCAAACAATTGTCTTGCCCCTATCCAAAAAAAACTATTTTTTCTCCCCGTTGATAACCTTCATTTCTCATTACTTGTGTCTATTGTCACTAGTCAACAACTCTAGATCCTTAGTTAATTGTTATTTTAATCACCTAAATCTCAGCTGTTGATCATCTTGGATAGAAATCAAACTAGAAACTCGGAAACTTTGTTTAACTCCAATCCCTATGGATACGATATTATATTATACTATATTCGACTAGAGAGCATATTTAGGTGTGTGTTCCGAGCTCGTCAAATTTTGGCGCTGTTGCCGGGGATTAGAAATCAATAGTGTTTGAAATAGTTATTGGTTGAAAACACTATTTAACACCAATCCCTATGAATACGATATTATATTATACTGTACTCGACTAGCGAGCATATTTAAGTGTGTGTTTTGAGCTCATCAAATTTTGGCACCGTTGCCGGGGATTGGCAATCAATAGTGTTTGAAATAGTTTTGGTGCTAATTTAGGAATTATGTTTTATTTATTTTTCATTCCTATTTTATTTTCTTTATTAGTTAACATCTTTTCAAGAATTGTTTTGTAGTTCCTAAATGATGTGAAGATGGAGTACAACCAGCCTAGATAAACAATTGAAGAGTTAGCAGTTGAATATTATCAGCGGTCTGCTATGTGTTTTAAATGCGGTGGAAATCATCTATTGGTTGACTGTCAAGCGGGTAGGTATTCTTCCTATGGTTCATATTTTGAGTAGTCTCACTATGTTTCTAGTTATTACATGCATGAGAATTCATATGGGCAAAATCTTGACTCTGGTTGGGATGAATATCGTTATTATAACTGGAATAAAAGTGAAGTGAGACAACCACCTCAGGGGAGAATGGTTGTTTACAAGAGCGTGTGTATATGTTCATAAATAAGTCGGTAGAGAGATTTACAGAAGACGATGAAGCCTAAACAACCTAACAACGCAAGTAAGTCAAATAATAACTACACTTTCAAAAAGCTCATTGCGTTGTGATAGTGAATATATGGAGGAGATATCCTGTAAGAATTAGCCTACCCAAGAGGATGAGCATCCATAGAGAGAGCTTTTCACTGTTCAAGAGGACTCTTATTCAACTGAGATTATCGAAAATAACTCTATTGAGTGTGAAGCAACGGAAGAAGAGTTCACACCCCCATCCACCTTTCCACATTTGCAACCTTCATTAGAAGAGAATGAGAAACGAATTGTCTTGGACATACTAGAGGAATAATCACTTGACATTTCTTCTTTGTTTTCTTGTTCTAACCATGATTATGTGGATTTTATTTTTGGGGATTTGCATGAATATGTATGTATTGATCCTTTGAAAGAATGCAGAAAAAAGTTAAGGATCATCATGAACGAGCAATTTACCGCTCAAGATGAGAACAAGAAAGAAAGAGAAGAGCGTGTCTTGTAGGCATTCTCAAAAGACTTAAGTTTGATGAGCTCCATAAAGAATCCCAAGGAGCTAAGACGAGGAATGAATTCAGAGTTAGGGGTGGAGTTAATAAGTTCTAGGAAAAGAAGAAAATTTAGGGAAGTTTCTTCTACCTTATATATTTTAATTGTGTGTCATAGGGACATGCCACAACTTAAAGTGTGGCGTGGGGGATATTTGTATGTTTTATATATGTTACTTTTAGTTTTTGGTTTGTTAGTTGATGTAGTAGAGATAGAGATAATAATTTGAAAAAATTGAGAAAAAAACATTAAAATTTTAAAATTTTCGATTCTTCCCGATGATGGATATAATATCGACAGCTTTCTTCAGGGATTAAAGTCGACCGAAAACGACAAAAAACTTTTTTCTTTTGTTAGTTAGTGTATTCATTCCCCCTTGGTTTTACTTTGGGCCGCGGTTATTTTCTAAGGGTTTTGTTTGAACCAGATGTAGTTAGTTTTTATTTTTGCTAGGAGAGGGAAACCTTGTGCTTGATTTGAATTGAAAGCAATATCTCTTGACCTTATTATCTATGAGAATAATCAGTGCTTTAGTTGTGACGCTTAGGCTCGATATTTGACTCTTGAAAAAGTACCTTAATTTGTATGATCTTAACTTTGCTTAACTGTTTTGACTAGGGTGTCTTGATGAGTCCAACCGTGAATGAGTTATGTGCCATGTGTGTGAGAGGTTTTTCTGTTATTCTGTGCATTACATTTGATATATAGAACTTTCCCTATGTGTTTGCAAAGCGAACTAGTAGTATTATTCACTCTTGGAAGTGATATAGGCATTTCTTTGTTGAGCCTGATATATGCTTTACCCACCTAATTGTTATGCATCTTAGTTAACCCCGCTGAGCATGTAATATTGTTTCTTTCGCAAACACATTAAAAGCCTTACCATTTGTTTGAATTGACCATCTATTACAACAATTTCACCTCTCGTGAGCACTTGAATTTGTTATGAACTTTGTAAAAGTTAAAGTTTGGGGTGATAGTTTAGCTTTAGAGTGGAACTATTGAAATAAGGAGAAAGGTACAATTTTTTGATAAAGTAAAAGTCACTTGAAGTTAATAAAGAAAGAAAAAAATAAATGTATGATTGTGAAAAATATTCCTTGATAGGAGTAACTTTTGATGTATTTGTTCTTAACATAGGGAGTTGATGTATATTAATGTGAAGGTGAAGTTATTCTTTGACATAAGTGTGGAGTTTTGAATGGTTAATTGTATGTATTAAGGTGCTTAGGGAGGTGTAGTCACTCTTATATCTAATTGTATCCGACTCGGCCTGCAGCCTACATTACAACCAATTAAAGTCCTACTAGATCCTTGACCGAATGAGCTCACTAGTAGAGTAGTACACTACGAGGAAGCCTATAGTATGTCTTTTATGGCATATAAATGTTGTTTCTAAGAGTGAGTGAATTCTTCCTATCTTGAGTTCTTAATTGTTCTTAAATTCTATTGTGTGTGGAACTACTCTCAATTGTTGTTTGAGGGCACTTAATCCATGAATGAAAGGTAATTCTGTTGACCTCTATGTTAGACTAAGTCAGCGAGTTATGCATAATGCATGGTACTTTTGTGCCCAATCTTGAGGCGAGGATGTTACGTTAGAGTGCTTAGTCCGTTCTAAATATTCTTTGTGTGATGAGTTAGGATAGTTATTTAAATAGGTCGTGTCATTATAAATTGTAGTTTGATTGCTCGAGGAGGAGCAATGATTTAAGTGTGGGATAAGGAGGAATAGAGAGGGAATGCGTGCTCAGCAACAAATCAATGCAAAAATCAATATCTCTATCGGGCGACATGCCCGGAAGATTAGCTGGAAACACACCATGGAAATCACGCACTACTGGGACTGAATCAACTGTAGGGGTATCAATACTAACATCTCTCACATAAGCTAGATACGCATCACACCCCTTCTCAACGATTCGCTGACCTTTAAGAAATGAAATAACTGTACTGGGAGCATAATCTAAAGTAACCCTCCACTCTAATCGTGGTAAACCTGGAATAGCCAGCGCCACGCTCTTGGCGTGACAATCAAGAATAGCAAAATGGGGCGACAACCAAAACATGCCCGAGCTAACATTAAAATCTACCATACTGAGCAACAATAAATTGGCTCTGGTCTCAAAACTACTAAGAGCAATCAAACACAAATGATAAATGCGGTCCACAATAAGAGAATCTCCCATAGGAGTAGACACATTAACATGGGAAACCAAAGAATCCCGAGATACGCCCAAATGCGGGGCAAAATAAGAGGACACCTAAGAATAAGTGGAGCCTTGATTGAACCGATGCATCTATATGACAGACCGGAATAATACCTGTAATGACAAAATCGGAGGCAACAACCTCCGTACGGGCAGGAACGACATAGTATCTAGCCTGTCCTCCCCCTCTAGGGCAACCTTTACCTCCCCGACCTCCACCTATGGCTGGCTGGGCAGGTGGGTGGCAGCTAGTGCTGTGATCATAGCCTAGTAACCTTGTGGAGCACGATGTGGCTGAGAAGTCCATGGAGGTGCACCTCTCCTATGTCTAGGGCAATCCCTTAACATATGGCGTGTGTCGCCATATTCAAAACAAGCTCTGCGAGGGCATGGCGGCTGTGGCTGGCTCGGGCCATGTCTGCTGGACTGACCACTGAAAGCACCCTGTGCAGGAGGCGCACTAGATACTGGATGTGCATAATAAGGCTCCCGAGGTCTAGGAGGAGCTGGAATACCACCGGTTGCTAGAAGAGATGAATAAAATAGGCGACATACATAACCCCTACCATGACGAACAGCAGCTCGACACGGGCACCAGAATAATGGCCTGACGTTCGAGACGAATTGGCCTCTCTCTCCTCCCTATCTCGAGCAAGCATCCCCTCTACTCTCGTAGGAATATTCACCGCATGCTGATAGGCGATATCCATCCCTAACTCCCGGGCCATGCTAGACCTGATGCTGGGAATGAGCCCTTCAATAAACAGGAAAACTCTCTCACGAACTGTAGAAACCAAGGCCGGTGCATGTCTAGCGAAGTCACTGAAACGGACAATGTACTCCAAAACAGTCATAGTAACCTGGCCTAAATGCTCAAACTCCGCGCGCCATGCGTCCCTGAGGCTCTAAGGGACATACTCCCTCAAAAACATATCCGAGAACTGGGTCCATGTAAGGGAAGCTTCCTCAGCCGGATTGTCCAAATCAAAAGTACGCCACCACTAATAGGCTGCCCTTCGAAGCTGGAAGACAATGAAAGAAACCCCACTCGACTCTACTATGCGCATAGTGCGGAGGATACATTGACACTCCTCCATAAATCCCAGAGCATCCTCTGATTCTAGACCACTGAATGTAGGAGGGTCGTCCTTATTATATCTATCAAGTCTCCACTGCTTCTTTTTGATGCCCCCTTTTTCTCGCAAAATTGGGTTTTTGACATTTGGGAGGATAACTCGTTTCCTTTAGGGAATTGGGTTTGAATTGAAGAGTCGCCACCTTATGATTAAGTGCATTAGGACACTAAGAAGAACTTTGATTTAGAAAACCAAAGATTGGGTAAGGGCTTGAAATTATCCCGAGGGGAAGGTGTTAAGCACCCCTCGAGACCCACTAGTGTGGTTCCCGGCCATACTAAATTGTGACTTTAAGTGCATACAACAAGTAGACAAGCAAGAATTACAAATACAAGGGGGTTTTTCATGTAATGGTTGCAAGAAATTGAAATTAAAAGAAGTTAAAGAAGCTGGAATTTAAGAAAAAGCAGTTTTGAGTTTTGAATAAATAAACCAGTAAAGGGAAAGGGGTTTTCACATAATTGTGGTAAGTAATTGAAATTAAAAGAAGTTAAAGAAGCTGAAGTTTGAGAAAAATAGTTTTTGAAATAAAATGAACAAGTAAAGGGAGGGGGGTCTTAGGTTTATAAATAATATGGATCACCCCACACAACACCCGGTAACCGTTTATAGACGTGGTGTTATCGTGTGGTCATCATATCCATATCTACCCTTTCCCATCCCGTTAAGGTATTAAACGCGGAATGGTCTCGTTTTACTTATTGCATGCTATTAACCGCCCCCATCCTATCAGCCCCGGAGGTATTGGAACTACTAATCCTAATGGGAAGGGATGTGAGGTTTTATGGTTTCAAAGGAGAAAATTCTAAGGCGACAATCAAAACACATATGTAACAAATATGGGGAAGAAACACACAACAGATAGAAAGGGCTCAAACAAACCTCCTTAAAAACAAAGAGAAGCATATAGTTTAGCATGTCTTTACATGTACTATTTAGGGTCTGATTAAACTTAAGAGTTGTGGCAGACTGATCTATTACATATTTTAGATAAGAATCCCGAATCAGGCTTGCCTGCCGGCTGTAGTTAATAAAATCTGATTCAATTTATAAGTTACCCTATGGCTTTCCTAAGTGTTGAACGAAAACCTATAGGCATGATATCTATTAGTTTAAGAAAAGAAGTATACTGATTTTAAAGAACAAGACTTGTTAAATAAATAAATTCTGTAGATGTTAAGCATTTGCTACTACTAATTTAGACTTATAAGCGAATGGTCGATTCAGATTTAGTTGATAACTCCTATAGGCCTGCTTTCTAGGTGCTATTGATTTTAAAACATTTTTTTCAATCGAAACAAGAGTGCAGAAGTCCAATGGGCATGGTATCTAAATGTTGTTAGTTATTTTAAACCTATAAACAGGTTTGCCTAGTGACAGATGATGATGCAAAATTCAGGAAGTCCTATAGGCATGTTAGCTATATGATATGCAACATTTGGAGATGACTTATTGACATGTTCTCTACATAATGTAGAAGTGCAGAAACCTATAGACATAGTATCTATATGAAATACAGAATCATATAAACATGGTTTCTATATGAAATGCATAACCTATAGACATGGTATCTATATGAAATACAAAATCCTATAAACACGGTTTCTATATGAAATGCATAACCTATAGACATGGTATTTATATGAAATACAGAAATGAAAGTTGAAAGCAGGATATGAGTGCAGAAGCATAATAATTCCCTATGAACATGATATCTACCCCTTTTGCATGCATGATTGACCCTCCCCTTTTCACTAACAGTCCCAATAGTTATTACAAGTTATTACAACCAAGAATGAATAAGAAAAGGTAAAATTACATCAGAGAACTAAAAATTTACAACCAAGGAGAGCCTGATTCAGGTTTCCTGCCTGAAGCATGAAGTAAACTAGCTCCTAAGATCAATATCCAAAGCCTTTCTCGTTTGGGGTGTGTCAGAGTTCCCTAAGAGCCTCATGGACTCCGGGCACTGCTCACACCCAAATACATTGCAAGATTGAGTCATAGTGCAATGTGGAAGGGCCAGTCCCCAAATGTCCAAGTTCAGAGGGAACTCAAGGTCCCAAAGCAAGGCTCATAGGAGGGGGCCAGAACTTAGAAGCTAAGAGAGAGTGTAAGTGTAGAGAGGGAATTCTAGGGAAAAGCAAAAGACAGGCTAATCGTCATACCTAGCAATTGGAGTGCTGGCACACCCCAACCAGTCTGTTAGGCCATATTGTTTGGGAGTTAGGATCTCCTAAGGGATCAAGTCCAAACATGAGAAACAACTTGGATGTTGCCAGGTTCTAAACTTCAACTCAGACGCATAGAAGGGGACAGGGGTGCAGGGATTCACAGTAAGAACATATGCAAAGAAATTGACATGCTGATTAACATTAAATATAGGCAGTAAAGCAGATGGGGGTGTACAAGCTATAAAATAAACATATTGGGATTAGGCTGAAAACCAAACTAGAACATACCAGTTTCGGGGAAACAAGAGAAGCAAGCAGTAGTCATGTAAAGCCAAAGTGCAAGCAAATAGTCAGAATGCTATGATAGAGGACTATGATACCTGAGTAGTGTAAAAGTATTGAATTGAGAGTGTGTGATTGAAAGTGTCTGAAAAGTGTCGAATTCAATGTGTGTTGGTGAGAAAGGAGTCGTGCCCTTTTTATAGTGTAGAAGGCAAGCAGAATAAGGTAGGAGAATAATTTGAAAATCAATCACAAAAGTTTCCCTTTAATTAAAGTATTCTGATTTCAAACGGGTAAAAATAATTAAGAAAGAGATTGATCAAAACCTTTTCCAAAGCAGTACAAGAAGGGTAAATACACAGAGATTTATTTAAGGAAAAAGTCTAGTAGCACACGGTTTTTGCAAATAAGGAAGGAAATCAATTAACAGCCAGTATATCACAAGGTCTAAATTTGGTATGGATGAATCCAGTCAGAAAAGGTGAAGAAACGTTTTACTTAAGGAAAATCAGTAATAATCAATCAAACCTACAAAAAAGGATTTTGAATCAATCATAAGTTGGAAAATCTTTTCCGAAGAAAGAGTTCATCACACATATAAAAACACGCAGTCAAGCTTAAGCACGAAGAACTACTATGCTAATCAGTAGAAGAGTCTAGCATAGAAAAAGTTCAGAGTCGTAAACAAAGAAGTTCAAAATTAGCTCATAGACTCAGAATGAATCTAAAAGAGTCAAGGTTCCAAGATAGAACCCCAGTTCAAACACCTGACCCAACCTCATCAAAAAACCCCAAATTCTAGGGTTTCCACTTCGAATCAAATACAGAGACGAGGAGGCAAGTAATTGAAACAGGCTCAGAGATCTATTTTAGAGATATATGAGAAAAAAAACAGATACAATAGCAAGTTCAAAGCAACCAGAGTGAAGAAACTAATTTGAAGCATAGTGAGAGTAGAAGGAACATGTTTAAGAAAACCTGGGACTTAAACAAGTTCAGAAGAGAAAAAAGATAGTATAACACTTAAGAAAACAGTAGAAGAAACACGTTTAAAGGGAACTCAAACAAGGTCCAGTAGAAGGCAAACAAAACTTAAGAACTCAGTATGAAATACATATAGTAGGAAAGCACACAATACCGGAAAAATATAGCAAAGAACGTATAGGAAAACACAGCAAGACAGACATGCGAGCATGGTCTAGGAACACAATTGAAAAACAAAGCACAGAAGAATCATGTAGGGTAGAAAGAAAGCATAAGAAAATAGTAGAAGCACATGCGTGACAAATACACACAAAGAAAGGAAAAGACAAGTCGGAAAAATATTTTGAACCTTTCAGAAAACCCTAAATCGAAGAGAAGGGGTTTTAAAGGATAACTTTGAAAGAAAAATTGGGGAAAACGTTTAAAACACCAGTCGTGCACAGATATATAACAAATCTAAGAAAAATTAGAGAAGACCTCGAGTAGCTAGGGTTTCAGAGGAACCCTAAAATGAGAAAGGCTTGGAAAAAGTCCGATTTGAGTCGGATAAGTCAGAGATAGGCTCATAATGCTTGGATACGCCGGAGCAAGGCAGGAGAGGCCATAGAACATTAAATCGGAGAAGATCTGAACGGAAACCATCGAGGTCAGATCTCGAATCTTCGAACACCAAGTGTTTAAAAGAAGAGAGAGATGGGTTCAAGCCATCCATGGCCGGGGAGTCCATGTATTCCGGTGAGGTTGTGGTTGAAGATGGTGAGAGAGGCTAGGGTTTCAAGAACCTTCGAGAGAGTTTGAAAGGGGGGGGGTGTTTGGAGGCGGATGAGAGATGGGAAATGAACGAATTAGGGTAGTCGTTTGGGTTTAATTATGGAAGGGTTGATAGGGGCCGTTGAGCTCAGAGATCAACGGCCAAGATCAAAAGGGGTTGGGTCGGGTAATTTAAAACGGGTTAAGTGTTGGGTTAAATGGAATTGGGTTGGTCTGAAATTGGGTTCGAAATTAGGTCAATTAGGGGAACCAATTTTGGCTAAATTCAAATGAAATGAGGCCAGATTTTAAATAGCCAGTTCTTCCCTTTTAAATGTATAGAAATAGTAAAATGATTTTTTGAAACAAATTGAAAGCACTATATTAATTAATAATATATAATCATTAAATTAAAAATAATGGAATAAATTTTATAATAAAAAATGCTGTTAATTCTTAAAATAGGCTAAAATCGCAGTTGTATGTAATTTAGCTTTTAAAATACCAAATAAATTTGCAGAAATGTATAAAAAATTACCCTAGCTATATTTTGGTATAAATATGAGAATAAAATAAGTTATTCCCCAAAATGATAATTTTGGGAATAATTATTGGTTTTTGTACTGCGATAATGGGCAATAAATTGATTTAAAAATTCTTTAAAAATTAGGAAAAAATACTAAACGCTTGGGCATACTTATATATGCTATTTTGAAAGTATTTGCATGTAAAAATACATAGGGAAAAATTGGGTATCAACAGCTGCCCCTCTTTACCCGGGAAGGATGAAAGAGTTGTCGGGTAAAGACATGATGGCCAAATTTTGACCGAGTTAAGTGATTTGAAGAGATTGACCGTGTCCTGGTTCCTGAGCTGCCTACATATCCCGGGTCTTACAGGAATCAGGCCATACGTAGTTCAGGATCCGTCGGCGGAGTATGCCGATGGAGATCTTTCAAGAATGGACGCGATATTTAGGTTGGGATGGGTGGTTAAGAGTCTAATAGGGCTGCGGGAACCGGAGCGGGATTGTTCCTGCTGAGATGGCCGTTGCTCGCCGGTTTACCTGTAGATAAGCAATATGCACATATATTGTGCACAAATTTAAACATGATGCAAGTTCCCATCGGACCATGAATGCTGTCTTTGGACGGTTAGGATGACGTCCTCGGACCATGATGTCCTGGGCCATGAAGCATATAATAAAGAATTCGCAGGCTATGAAATGATGCTCTCGGGCTATGAGAATGATGCCTCCGAGCGATGATGCCTTTGAATAATGATATGCAAGAAATAAAAGGGGTCCTCAGGCCATAACGTGTCGTTCTCGGGCTATGAAGATGGTGCCTCCAAACAATGACGCCCTTGGACAATTTGGCGATCTTTCAGCCTATGAAATGCAATAGGTGGCGATCTATCAGCCCATGAAAGCGTAATTAAAGTGGCGATCTTCCAGCCGATGCAAAAAATAAGTAAAGGTGGCGATCTTTCAGCCGATGCAAGACATAAATAAAGGTGGCGATCTTTCAGCCATGCAAGATGTAGATGAAGGTAGCGATATTTCAGCCGGATGCAAGACATAAATAAAGGCGGCGATCTTTCAGCTGATGCAAGACATAAAAAAAGGTGGCGATCATTCAGCCATGCATGTGGAGACAGGGCTTAGTCTCGAAAGGCAGAGTGGTAGCCTTATGCAATGCAGAAAATGCAGATGGAGGTAGAGCTTAACCTCGGAAGGCAGAATGGTAGCCTTATGCAATGCAGAAATACAGATGGAGACAGTGCTTTTGTCTCGGAAGGCAGAATAATAGCCTTATGTAATGTAGGAAATGCAGATGGAGGTAGAGCTTAACCTCGGAAGGCAAAATAGTAGCCTTATGCGAGAGATGAAAGATGAATAGTAATAACAATTCTTTGCTGATAGCTGGTAGCTGATTAAGATACTGCGAATGCTGGGGATATTGTATGCGGATAGCAAATGTGAATCGGTGCTACGGTTCTGAGGGTTGTATTCCTGAATAGTATGAGCGTATAATACATGATTTTGCGACTTGGGTGCCTGCATCCAAAGAAAAATCGTGAGTTTTGTAAAGAGGGAAGGTTAGTTCATTCCGCGCCGACATTGCTTCACCTGCTTGGCTCTGTTTTTGGTTATACTGTGCGTATCATTGGGGGTAGCGTTTCTAAACATAGCAGTTTTGGTAATAGACATGCATGAGTTTGTGAAAAATAGGACATGAGTGTATATTTAAGAAATAGTTTTTAGATGAACCGACGAATGTGACGCGGTTCAGGACATTGCAACATTTCTCGCATCGGAATTTTGAGGGTCCTCCTCAAAATTCTGCCCCATTTTACTGGGCTGCTGCTTCTGACGGTTACTTGCGATGATCGGCTGGAATTACTTCGGAATTTTGAGGGTCCTCCTCAAAATTCTGCCCCAGTTTCCAATTGCGGAGAGAATAAATTTTTTATTGAATTGTGACCGAGCCCATAAGGCTACCTACGTATCCCCTCTTAAATGGGAATCAGGTCAGACGTAGTTCAAATTACATCATGTAGGAAAACATAAGATTACACATAGTAGTGCTTGACTGCATCTGAATTGATTGGTTTTGGCCAAACTTCTCCGACCATTTCTGCAAGTATAAGGGCTTCTCCTGTCAGAACCTGATGAACCATGTAGGGACCCTGCCAATTGGGAGAGAATTTCCCTTTGGCTTCATCTTGATGCGGGAAAATTTTCTTTAACACCAGCTGCCTCGGTGTAAACCGTCTTGGTTTGACTTTCTTGTTGAAAGCTCTGGACATTCTATTCTGATAAAGCGGACCATGGCAAACTGCATTCATTCTATTCCCATCTATAAGAGATAGCTGCTTGTAACGACTTTTTACCCATTCTGCGTTGTCGAGTTCTGCTTCCTGTATGACTCTTAGGGAGGGAATTTCTACCTCGGCGGGAATGACCGCTTTTGTACCGTAAAGCAGCATGTAGGGAGTTTCCCCAGTTGATGTGCGGACTATGGTGCGGCACCCCAATAAAGCAAATGATAACTTCTCATGCCACTGCTTATGCTTTTCTATCATCTTCCTTAGTATCTTCTTGATATTCTTATTGGCAGCTTATACGGCTCCATTCATCCGAGGCCTGTAAGTTGTAGAATTCTTGTGTTTGTTCTTGAAGGTTTCACACATAGCTTTCATCAAGTCATTGTTGAGGTTGGAGCCATTGTCAGTAATGATTGATTCTGGAATCCCGAATCGATAAACAATACGGTCACGGATAAAATCTGCCACGACTTTCTTAGTCACTGCTCTGTAAGATGTTGCTTCAACCCATTTAGTGAAATAGTCAGTTGCTACTAGGAAAAACCTGTGCCCGTTTGAAGCAGTGGGCTCAATTGGACCAATAACATCCATTCCCCAAGCGGCGAACGACCAAGGTGAGCTTGTTGCATTAAGTTCATTTGGAGGCACTTTTATCCCGTCGGCATGAATCTGACAGCGATGGCATTTTCGGACGTACTTGATGCAATCTGTCTCCATAGTCATCCAAAGGTAACCAGCCCGGAGTATCTTCTTTGCTAAAACAAAACCACTCATATGTGGACCGCAGGTCCCAGCATGAATTTCCTCTAGTAGCTTGGATGCTTCTTTTGTGTCGACACGCCTTAATAATCCCAAATCTGGAGACCTCCTATACAGGATTCCTCCGCTGTAAAAGAAATTGTTAGACAACCTCCGAAGTGTGCACTTTTGGGTATGATTGGCAAGCTCCGAGTAATCTCCTTTCGCCAAATATTCCTTGACATCATGGAACCAAGGTCTTCCGTCAGCTTCCTCTTCAACATGGCCACAGTAAGCTGGCTGATTATGAAATTTCAACGGTATGGGATCAATGAAATTCTTATCGGGATGTCGTATCATGGATGATAGGGTAGCCAATGCATCGGCAAATTCATTCTGGATTCGAACATGTTTGAATTCCGTCTTTGTGAACCTCTTTCTCAACTCCTGTACATGATGCAGATACGAGAGTATCTTGGAGTTCTTGGTTGCCCATTCTTCTCGTACTTGATGTATGAGTAAGTATGAATCTCCGATCACTAAAAGTTCTTTGATGTTCATGTCAATGGCCATCTTGAGCCCTAAGATGCAGGCTTCGTATTGGGCCATATCGTTGGTGCAGGGAAATAGGAGCTTGGCGGACACTGGATAATGCTGGCCGGTTTCTGATACCAAGACTGCTCCTACGCCAACTCCTTTGAAGTTTGTTGCTCCATCGAAAAACATTCTCCAACCATCATAGGACTCTGCAATATCTTCTCCTATGAATGATACCTCTTCATTAGGAAAATACGTCTTTAGGGTTCATATTCTCCGTCCACGGGATTCTCGGCAAGGTGATCTGCCAATGCCTGTCCCTTGACTGCTTTCTAGGTCACGTAGATAATGTCGAATTCACTCAGCAGGATTTGCCACTTGGATAGCTTGCCAATGGGCATGGGCTTCTGAAAGATGTACTTCAATGGATCCATCCTTGATATGAGATACGTAGTATAAGCACGGAAGTAGTACCTGAGCTTCTGAGCTACCCAAGTCGAAGCACAACAGGTGCGTTCCAATAGAGAATATCGGGCTTCGTACGGGGTGAACTTCTTGTTGAGATAATAGATGGCCTGCTCTTTTCTCCCCGTTTCATCATGCTGCCCCAGAACACAACCAAACGCTCCTTCCAACACCGCAAGGTAGAGTAATAGGGGTCTACCTAGCTCGGGCGGGACCAAAACTGGTGGTGTTGACAAGTACTCCTTGATCTTGTCGAAGGCCTTTTGGCAATCATCAGTCCATTTGGTAGCGGCATCCTTCTTCAACATCTTGAAGATTGGCTCACAGATGACGGTAGATTGTGCTATGAACCGACTGATGAAGTTAAGTCTCCCCAATAAACTCATTACTTCTTTCTTGGTCTTTGGCGGTGGCCGTTCATGGATAGCTTTGACCTTTGATGGATCCAGTTCTATTTCCCGGTGACTCACAATGAACCCAAGCAATTTTCCAGCAGGAACCCCTAATGCACACTTTGCGGGGATTCAGTTTCAGGTTGTACCTCCGCAGTCTATTGAAGAATTTCCTCAAATCTTCCATGTGATTAGTGGCTTTCTTGGACTTCATGATGACATCATCCACGTATACTTCGATTTCCTTGTGTATCATGTCATGAAAAATGGTAGTCATGGCCTTCATGTAGGTGGCCCCTGCATTCTTAAACCAGAATAGAATCATCTTGTAACAGTACATTCCTCACGGCATAATGAAAGCTGTTTTCTCAGCATCTTCTTCATCCATCCAGATTTGATGATACCTAGCGAAACAATCTACGAATGATTTCAACTCGTGCTTGGCGCAATTGTCAATCAGGATGTGTATGTTCGGCAAGGGGAAGTCGTCTTTTAGACTGGCCCGGTAGAGATCCCGGTAGTCGACATAGACTCTAACCTTCCCGTCCTTCTTTGGCACTGACACAATGTTGGCTAACCATGTTGGATACTCTACTACCCTGAGAACCTTAGCTTTGACCTGCTTAGTGGCTTCTTTCTTGATTTTCAGACTCATATCTGGCTTGAACTTTCTGAGCTTCTATTTTACTGGCGGACAGGCCGGGTCAGTCGCCAATTTGTGAGCCACAATAGATGTACTCAGACCAGTCATGTCGTCGTACGACCACGCAAATATGTCCTCATACTCTCTTAGAAATTCTGTATACTCTTCCTTCTCCGATGGTGAAAAATGAACGCTGATTCGTGTTTCTTTGATGTTTTCTGCATCTCCCAGGTTAACAATCTCAGTCTCGTCCAGGTTGGACATAGGCCTATTTTAGAAATTCTCAGCTTCCTTAACAATCTCTTCCGGTATATCATCTTTCTCTGAATCTATGTCCGTTTGTTGCGTTGTCTCGTTGCATGTCATGGTTGTTGGTTCATCAAGATAAGTAATAGTAATGCCGTATAAGTAAAGTAATGAGAGAAAATAATAAGAGTAAGATTTATATGAAAATTGAAATGCTTTGATAAATTCCATAAATGTTTTGAACATTGGAGCTCTTTCTTGCAAAAAATAAAATGCGAAAGTAAAGTAAACTAGTAAAATAAAATAGTGCATGGTGCTTGTTCAGCCTTGCTACCCCAAGGCACGCCGGGCTTTGGTGGTTCTGACGGTCCAGTTATTGAGGCATGCTCCTCTGCTTACCACCTGTATNAATAAAGAAGCAAAGGGATGGCCAACATTGGGCCATTTTCGTTCGAACACTCAAGCCCAAACCCCAAACCCCTTCCAAACCGCTCCCAGCCCAAACCCGCTCCTACCCGGTCCAGCCTTCCCCGTCCCAAAACGACGTCGTTTAGTTCTATTGGATCTGAGCCGTCGAGGATACTTGATCCAACGGCTCGGAACTAGGTTAAGCTTGATATAAAATGGTCGGATAAGCCTACCCCCCCCCCCAATCCATCATCTCTCTCTCTCACCCCACTCTATCAGAGATGCCTCCATCGGCTCCGCCCTAGACCGCCGCCGGAAATCGCCCCACGGCGGCGGTGAAGCTCCAACAACCCCCAAATTTACACCCCTACACCATCTCAGCCTCCTCAAAACAAATCCATAACTGGTTTTCTTCAAATCCCAACCAAAACCTTCGAATCCGTGAAACCCTAGCCGCCGCCTCCGCCGTGTACGGCGGCGCCACCCCCAATCCCTACCAAATTTACACCATAGGCTCACCTCTACCCTCACATCACTAATCCACACTCCTTTCCCTTCAAAAGATCCCCAAACTTCTCGAATATAGAATGTAAAGTCTGGAACCTGAGCGGGTTTAGTTTCTTCTCCGTTTCTCTACAAGTTTTGGGTATAATTTCACCAAGAGCTGATATTATTTGACTATTCTTGACAAGAATGGTTGATTTATATCATCTTCTGATTGAAATAGGAAAGGCTGTTCAAAAATTGGTAAATTTTCTAGTTTGGTTTTTCGTTTCATCTAATATTTGAATTTTCTTCTATTTAAAATTAGTTTTAAATCCGGTTTTCCTGTTTCTTGTTAGTTCTTACCTACCTTTCTTCTTCAGTATATGAGTTAGGGTTCTGCCTATTTCTTGATTTTTTCTTTTGATATTATTAGTTCTCCTGGCCTGTTCATAGAATTCGTTTCAACTCTTTTGAATTTCCTTTATTAGGTTTAGCTTCTTTCCTTTTAGTGTGATTCATTTTTTGACTATTAAATGTTAGATTTACGATTCAGTGTTTGGATCCCTGTTTAATTGATGTTTGCCCATGATTTGTTAATTTGAATTGATAAGGGTTAATTTAGGATTAAGGAAATAGATTTGGCTAATCATAGGTTTGTTACTATTTTGTTTACTTAATTCTTAATTGTTTTGATTAATAGTTTAGTGCTAGAATTAGCTTTAGAATGTTAGTATTAAATAGAGTTAAATTTTAGTTTAATTAGTTCAATTGGTAGGATTTCCATTAGTTGTTTGGATATAGCTGAATAACCTAGCCTTTGATTAATTGTAGTTGAATCTTAACTAAGGTAAAGGGGTTTGGTTGGGTTAGTAATTTCAGGGGCAATCAAGGGTATTTAGGCACCTAGAATGGGTCGAATTTGTTAAGGCTGTGTAATTTCAGAACCAAATAAGGGTAAGATAGGCAATTCAAGGGTAGGGAAT